>NW_024040291.1:0-6396 GCF_014851395.1 Micropterus salmoides | reverse complement strand
TGATACCAAAACTGAGAGATAACAGGACGGCTCCAGAACATGTGTAGAAATGTTCCAGGTGCAGTACTGTGGCATATGTGACATATGTAGCCTGTAGTCTCATCCAAAATCTCTTACAGGCTGTAGTGTATGCTCTGTGAATAGTTTAGGAGTGAATTAATTTGTGTGCCAAATTCTTAGAAGTCATACTAAGATTGGACCACACCCTGTTCCAGTCTAGAGTTATGTCAAAGCTTCCCAGCTGCCTGTTCCAGATGGCTTCTATTGGCAAATTCTTTGCTCTGAATTCAGTTAGTTTATTAGATATGATGGACACGGAGGATTTTCCCAGTAGTGGCACAACCCATCGTAACATGAGGTGTGAGGGAGGGGAGAATTCCAGGGAAGTCCATATGCTTCCAGGGCTGCTCTTAGTGGAAAGTATACAAAATAGGAGGACGCAGGGAGAGGGAACTGTGTCCTTAAGTCTCGGATGGAACGAAGACCATGGGCGTCATACATGTCCCCAAACTCATTTATTCCCAGGGATGACCAAGAAGGCTGGGTGAATGGTCAGCTGCCACATAGAGTCGGGTTATGCCATAATGGAGTGTTCTGACAGTATTTCAGTGGGCCTCCCATCCAACGTTCAGCTTGCCTCCAGACCCGTATAGAGTTTGCAATGATGGGCCCAAACTTCTTAATTATTTTAGTATTTATACTAGAGGACAGAATATTGTGCAGTCTGTGTGGCATCACGTTAGTAGCTTCAATCCTTTTCCATGCAGTTGTGGACCCTGAGTCAACCCAGGAGCTGAGT
This sequence comes from Micropterus salmoides, assembly GCF_014851395.1. NCBI lineage: Eukaryota > Metazoa > Chordata > Actinopteri > Centrarchiformes > Centrarchidae > Micropterus > Micropterus salmoides. The sequence continues at coordinate 5,597 of NW_024040291.1, read as the reverse complement.
CCAAAGTTTGGTACAGCCGGACCCCAACAGTTTGGGTCGTTGCAGTGTGGTCAGGCGGATTCTGGGCCGTTTCTCATCCAGATGAAATTGGAAACCATAGAGTGGATATCTTTGAAATAACTTGGGGGGGACAGAGCGGCAGCAAAACGATAGAAAGTTGAGACGCGGTAACACATTCATTTTGATTGTATTAATTCTACCTTGAAGGGAAAGACAGGTGTTTGTGTCCAGATCCTTCAGTTTCCTGCAGATTCTCCTTCAGTCTGACCTTCTTGGATGATGATGACTGCAGCATCACTGTCATTTCTAAAGCTTCCATCAGCCTGAATGGAAACAGAGCACAGCAAGAGGAGGAGCTCCACAACTGAATATGAAAGGCTTCATGTTGGAAGTGAAGAGCTGCTGTGTCTCTCTATTGTTCATTCAGTACAAGTGGAAATGATGCAGCTCTGCTTAGTTTGGATGATCATCTTCATGTTTCACACTGGTGAGAAATCAAAAGATGTAGCAGGAGATGTAGACATGAAAAACTATATTAACTTTTTTGCAAGATATTTAATAACATACAAATGTCAGAGTGAAATCTCTCTTTGTCTTTTTCAGGATCCTCTGAGGATTTAGTGAAACCATTTAAAGATGTAATGCTGGCTTTGGAAGGAGACTCTGTGACTCTCTCCTGCAACTATTCAGGATCTGTACAAAACCTCTACTGGTATCAACAGAAGTCCAGTTCATCTCCACAGTTTCTCATTGCAGATTTTTCAGAGAATATAGCACGGTGGATCTTTAAACATGAGAAAACAGCAAAGGAGTTTCATCTGCAGCTCCTCTGCTGCAGTGACAGACTCTGCTGTGTACTACTGTGCTGTGAAGCCCACAGTGACAGGAAACACCAAAACTCTGTACAAAAACCTTTGGAGCAAAGACAACAGAATACTCCACAACGTCCACTAGAGGGAGTCACACACTGTTAAACTTCAGTGGTTTATGATGCAGTCAGGATTTGTTGAAGTGGTGATATAATAAATATTCATTCCCACATAAAAATAGTTTTTACAGTGTATCACCCCTTCAGTCTGTTAAATACTCGACTACATGCATGCAGTTGTCGGCAGCACGGCATGCGAGAGAGAGAGAGAGAGAGAGAGAGAGAGAGAGAGAGATTGTTGTTGCTGAGAAGTCATGTTTGAGACTTGCTGCTAAAAAAAAAACGCTTGTTTCGGGTCAAAAAAAACACCGACTTTTTATAATACGCCAGAGTAGAGAAAAAGAGGAGAAAGAAGAAGAAAGAGATACAGTTTGAAGAAGGAGCTCAGAAAACAGCATCAAACTGAAGAGAAACAAACAAGGAGAGAACAAAAATAAACAAGTTACAGCAAACTACTGGACACTGAAATCAGTAAGTTTTTATATTTATTACCATAAAACAAGTCCCAACTGAAACACTCAAGCTAATAGCTAACAAGCTAACACTGGACTGTGGTTACCTAGCAACAGCATCAAACAGCAGTAGTGCTGTTTTAAACACAGAAGCTCGAAGATCAACACCTGTTTCATGATGTCTCCACACTCTGAAACCATCGACTACCCCCCAGCTATCAAAAGGAAAATAAGTGCACTGGAAGAAAATGACTCTGACACCAGCAGAATAACAGTAAACCTGTTCAAACATGGAACTGCCACGATACAAGGAGACCTGAGACAGTTTGAGCTCGACTTTCCTGCTACGAGACTGAGAGCTGAGAAGGAGAAGGAGGTCCTCGCAAGCATCTCTCCAACCGTCCTGTTCTGTCCCTGCTCCAGACAGACAGCCTGCAGATGCTGACACTGATCCTGTCCTGCTCCAGCACTCTGAGGCCCTGGACATCATGAGAGAACAATAGAACTGGTCCAGATCAGAGAGCAGCTGGACCAACAGCAGCCTACCTCTCCTACTGTCAGTGAAAGAACAGGACAGCTGAGAGAGTTTCAACAAGAACTAACTCGTCAGAGAAGACAGCTGGATCATCTCAGTGAGGAGGTGAAGGAACTTAAGGACAGAGACAACTGCACAACTGAGTTGGCTACTCCGAGAGAAGAGCTACAGGACCGGGACAGGCTCAGTCTACAAGCCAGACTGAACTCCACACAACCCCCTGTGCCCACCTCTCAGATCCAGACCACATCCAGCCAAACTCTCACTACACCTGCTGAAGGACAACACAGCCCCGAACCCCCCACAGTGCCCTCAAACCCAACGTGTTCTTGGCCCACCACCCGACCCTGCACCTGGACTGCCTGTATGAACATACACCTGCACAGAAATGCAGTCCCCCCCTTGCTAGGAACCTGAAGGATGTTGCTCTTGGAAGGAGCCCTACTACCACTCCAAGGGGTAACCACACAACGCAGACCCCACGCAGACCTCCAGGACCTCCTAGACCTCCAAGACCATCCAGACCTCCACCATACATCCACCCCGGCTGTCAGAGAGGACGGACAGGCCACCAAACCCACCGCATCACCAACATCACAACCCACAGCCAACACAACACTGGCCACTGATACCCAGCCAGAGAGCCCCCCAGCCTGGAGGTCCTATACCCCCCTCATCCCAATGGAAGAACCAGGACTACAGGAGCAGCAGCCTATTGGACTGAACTACGCTGCAGCGGTGAGAAGAGCCACAGCCCCGCCCCCCTCTGGTGAACTCAAAGACATATTACACATGCAGAACCTGCTCTGCTCTGGCCTCATATAGCTACATGGTGGAAGAGCAGAGACTCTTAGAGACATCACAATAATTCTTAACAGTATTTCACACATGAAAGACTCACTCAAAGTTTAATATTTTATTCATTTACCTACAACACTATTTTCCTCTTTCTATACTTCTACACTATCTAGTTTACTATTATTATTAGTTTTTTAAGGTGTTTGTCTAATTTTTGAACAGATTACACTTGGAGATGAAATCGTTTACAATAACATGTTGGAACATTCGAGGTCTGAGATCATCAGCTTTTGGTTTAAAGAGCAGAAATCCAGATTTTAATAGAGAGTTAAAGACTCTGACATCATAGTTTTACAGGAGACATGGTGCAGAGAAGATGTTTCCACTGGTCGTCCTCACGGCTACACTGACATTATTATACCATCAACAAAAAACCCACAATAACCCAAGGCAGAGATTCAGGAGGCCTGATTATATGGTGTAAATCAGAACTGAGCCAGTCCATCACAGTTATTAAAAAAGAAGAATCTTCTATATGGTTGAAAATGAACAAACAGATGATTTGTGCTGAGCAACATGTCTACATGTGTGTCATCTATATACCTCCATCAGAATCCCCTACTACAACCCAGATACTTTCTCTATTCTTGAGGAGGAAGTTAACCATTATAAAACCATGGGAAATGTGTTACTCTGTGGGGACTTGAACGCTCGAACTGGGGAAACAGCTGACACTATGAACACCCAGGAAGACAAACACTTACCTGGAAGCACCTGCTTCCCCCTCCCTGAATGTCCTGCTAGAAAGAGCTTTGACAAGCTGACTAATACAAGCGGTATGCAGCTTCTACAGCTCTGCCATACGCTGGGTCTGTACAGAGTTAATTCAAGAGAATTAATTCAATATTTAATCATTTGGCTTCATTGTCTAATTTGAAAAACTAACTAAATTACAACACACAAAAAACTACACTTACCTTGGCCTCAACATTACATACACAGGGAACTTCAACATGGCCGTGAAAGATCTGAGGGACAAAGCAAGGAGAGCTTTCTATGCAATAAAAAGAAACATTAAAATCTATATTCCAATTGAAATCTGGCTTAAAATTTTCCAGTTTGTACTAGAACCAATAATTAGGTAGCGACATCTGGGGCCAAAACTTAATAATGAATTTGACAAATGGGACAAAACAATCATATAATCTTCCATACTGAGTTCTGTAAGAGCATCCTGCAGGTGCAGAGAAAGACACCAAATAACCTGTGCAGAGCAGAGCTCGGCCAATAAAAATACAGAAAGATCACTTAAATTTTACAATCACTTAAAATCAGTTAACCCCCAGACATATCATCACAAAGCCCTAACATACCAGGAGCTGAAACCAGAGAAGAGTCCCCTCAGCCAGCTGGTTCTGAGGCTCTCTGCAGTAACAAGTCCCCAACAGCCTCAGGACAGCAACACCAACTCAAGCAGACCAAACCAAATTATCAGCAAGCAGAAAGAAAAATATATTGAATACTGGAAAGAAACGACCAAAACAGAAAGTAAATTACAATGTTATCTGACCCTAAAAAGAGAATTCACACTGGCAAATTACCTGAGTACAATAAAATGTCCCATACTAAGAGAAATGTTGACAACATCCAGACTGAGTGAACACAGCCTGGCCATAGAAAAGGGTCGCCACAGACAGAGCTGGCTACCACAAGAGGAGAGACTCTGCTGCCAGTGTGACAGAGGACAGGTAGAGACAGAGGACAGGTAGAGACAGAGCTGCACTTTCTAACCTCATGCCCCAAATATAAAACACTAAGACAAAAACACTTTGCAAACATTTCCCAAATATACCCCGAATTCGAATTCATATCAGACGCACAGAAACTCCCCTATTTACTGGGAGAAATGCCCAAATGTGAAATAATTGCTGCAAAATATGTCTCTCATGCCATGAAGTGAGGACAACCAGTGGAACCTCAGACTGATAAATAATTGTACAGATTTTCAAATTATTATTTTGATCGTTTGATATTTTAGTAATTGTATTTATGTATTGTATTTATTTTTTAATATATTTTTATTTTTTAAACACACACACACACACACACACACACACACGCTTACTGTTTTATTTATTTATTTTATTTTTAATATATATCTTTTTTAACACAAACACATACGCTTTAATTACTTGTTTAATGAAATATATGGGGTTGATTGTTCTTATGTTGTATGTATGATGCTTTGGCAATATTGTTGTTACACATTCATGACAATAAAGCTAATTTGAATTGAATTGAGATCTTCAATAAGCCTCAGTTTAGCTGGAAATTTACAATGTAAGTTGAATGAATAGAGACTGCAGCTCTGCAGCTTCTCAAGATTAAAGCAGAGCTGCTGTGTGTTATCCTCCAGCATTAAACTCCTCCTGCATTCTGGTTTCTGCACCAATTTATAGTGGAAATGTATTTATTCATGTTAAAGGAAACTTGTCATTTTTGGACAAAGCACATTTGTTTCTTCTATATTTGAATTGCATTGCATGTTTTCTTATTGTGCAAATAAACCTTTCTCAAAGTGTTTAGTTATTTAATATTTCTTTGTGCAAGCTATTTTTCCAGATGTTTTTTTAATTCAAAAACTGATGGGGACACGTCCCCAGTGTCCCCAGTGTCCCCAGTGTAAATGCCACCTGTGGCAGAAACAGACATCAACTGTCTGAGAACACCAGATAAAAATCAGTCACAGCACTGACTGGGAAAGGGTCCAAGTCACTGACCACAAGTCATCCAACGAAGACAAGGTAGGAGATCAAGAGAGTGTTCACACAAGGTCCAGTTGTCTTGTCCCTTACCTGAGTACAAACGTCCCCCCCTCTCTGGC
>NW_024040290.1:0-31154 GCF_014851395.1 Micropterus salmoides | reverse complement strand
ATATATTATATATTTTTTTTTTTCTGCAAAGTAGGCCCAATGACATGGCCTAAACATACTCGAAAACTCACCAAAATTTGCAAACATGTCAGAACCGGTGAAAAATTTCGTATTCTACAAGTTTCGCACATGGGCGTGGCAAAATGACTCGCTAGCGCCACCTAGAAATTGGAAATGATTAGCCCCTCGTTCACGTTCAACCTACATGTACGAAATTTTCGGGACATGTATCGTATCAAGACGCACAAAAAAGCCTCAAGAACCCATAGCCTAAAGTCAACAGGAAGTCGGCCATTTTGAATTTTAGGCCATTTTGGATGATTTACACACTTCGTACTTAACGAACTCCTCCTAGGGATTTAGTCGGATCGACGTCAAATTTCTGCTGTGCCTTCTAAAGGCATTGAAGATGAAAGTTGTGCTATTTGCGCGTTTTCGTCAATGGGGTGTCCGTGGCGTCGAGATTCGCATGACACGGAAGTTGTGTAACTTCAGTGTACATGCTCACATCGGACCAAACTGTACATGTAGGATGAGAGTCCCGCCCTGAACACATGTACATGCGACATTCACCCACAGTCATAGCGCCACCTGCTGGCAACAGGAAGGACTTTTAACGAAGCACCCCGCCGCACGTTTCACCTACGTGCACGAATTTTCTGTGGTACGTGTATCTTGTCCAGACGCACAAAAAAGTCTCTTGGAGCCATAGCCCTAAACCCAACAGGAAGTCGGCCATTTTGAATTTTACGTCAAATTTTGGATGATTTACACACTTCGTACTTTAACGAACTCCTCCTAGGGATTTAGTCCGACCGACCTCAAATTTGTGCTGTGCCTTCTAAAGGCATTGAAGATGAAAAGTTGTGCTATTTGCAAGTTTTCGTCAATGGGCGTGTCCGTGGCGTGGCGTCAAAGATCAGCTCTTCGCCATGACACGGAAGTTGTCGTAACTTCAGTGTACATGCTCACATCTGGACCAAACTGTACATGTAGGATGAGAGTCCCGCCCTGAACACATGTACATGCTGACATTCACCCACAGTCATAGCGCCACCTGCTGGCAACAGGAAGTGACTTTTAACGAAGCAGCCCCCGCCGCACGTTTTACCTACGTGCACGAATTTTCTGTGGTACGTGTATCTTGTCCAGACGCACAAAAAAGCCTCTTGGAGCGATGCCCTAAAATCAACAGGAAGTCGGCCATTTTGAATTTTACGTCAAATTTTGGATGATTTACACACTTCGTACTTTAACGAACTCCTCCTAGGGATTTAGTCCGACCGACTTCAAATTTGTGCTGTGCCTTCTAAAGGCATTGAAGATGAAAAGTTGTGCTATTTGCGAGTTTTCGTCAATGGGTGTGTCCGTGGCGTGGCGTCAGAGATCAAGTCTTCGCCATGACACAGGAAGTTGTTGTAACTTCAGTGTACATGCTCACATCTGAACCAAACTTTACGTGCTTGATAACTCTCCCACCCCGTATGGAGGACCGATCCTGACACAGTCAGAAATAAATACAGAAATAATAAATGCTCAATAATAAATAAGCATCCAATTAAATACACAAAAAAATAAAGTAATAAATAAATGTAGGTAGTAATTAAATTATACAAGGAGACATAAATGTATATTTTAATTAGTGCCTTTACTTATTCACCTTTGTTATAATTACCTTATTTGTTTATTCAACTTTATTTATTACTAATTTTTTTAATGTATTTATTTAGTGTGTGTTTTAATATTTTTGTCTGTTTTATTCTTCCTTTGTATTTATTTACCTTATTTATTTTCACCCATGGTATTTATTTCTGCCTGTCTTTTTTAAATTTTTGTATGCATTTCTGCCTCATTATGCAAATGAGGAGGGGCTGTGTCTCAAGGGGTCATCTTCTCTGCTATTGGTGGACCAGTCAGACAGGAGAGCTCCTACTCTGCCTGCAGACATCAACGATCTTGCCCCTCACACAGTCAGATGGCTTCCTTCAGTGCGCTGAGGTGTTTAACAACTCTGAAGACAATACTACCAGCAATGTCTTCCTTCTCTTTTCACGTAGACGCTCCGACAGACAGTGCTTTCAGTTTGCTGCATGCATGGACACAGAACTGCGTATAGGGAGAAGCACACGGTCAGCTGGCTGCAGCTAAATCTGGAGTGCACTCGTATTCAATTCTGTATGGTAAATTCAGTTTTAACGGAGCAGAGCGAGCTGACAGGCAGAGTTAGAGACTTTTTCTGTCTGTTTCTCTCTTTACAAAGACGCATGTTGCAGTCAGAGTCTTCTCTGAGAGGGCAATGAAGTCTCAGTAGTACCCGATGCGAGCACCACATACAACACAATTTATCAAATTACACAACGGATATACAGTATGAAAATAAGATTGATTGGATTATACTCACAGGAAGTATAAAACCTGTTACATGCGTAACACAGTAATGTCAGGGAAATTACTTTACTTAGATTTAAGTACTGCAGTTGTACATTTGAAATACCTTCCTACCTTTCTGATAGGAAGCCTTCTTGAGGTGGTATAAACATTTCTTCTTTATTCTGATTTGAGTTGTGGACAACTATGACCACATGAATTAAAAAATTAAACATTTCACTGCCCAAGTCAGCTATAACACAAGTCTTGTTCATTAGACTACATGCTGTACAGTATTTGTGGACAGATTTTGTCCCAGGATTTATTATGCATTTCTTCTTCTTCGTTGCATGGTTTAGAATAATAAGGTGAGAAATGGGTCTATTCTGAGTTCATCCTGCACTGCAGCAGCTAAAAAGTCCATTAATCCCAAAAACGCTTTTCTTTTAGGCAGGCTGGAGCAGAAACACAGTAACGATGAAATGTGTGCTGTTCTCACATTCTTCCTCTGTATGTAACATAAACAACAAGGCAGGGAAATATAAAAGGAATTTATTTTATTGTTTGGGTACATTATTGTTCAGTGTACATGCTCACATCTGAAACAAACTTTACGTGCTTGATAACTCTCCCACCCCGCAGACATCTACACGCCAATACCGATTTATACATAGCGGCAAGTGCTATGTAGCTCCACATAGGGGACACAGGAAGTGACATATAGCACCTTCATGCGGCGTCGGAACCGCGTACAAATTCACAGCCGCACCGGCTGAGCTCCAGAATATGCAACTCGGCCGCTCACGCGGACGCGCTTACAAGTGCGAGGGCCCGCCCAACGCTGCTTGCAGCTTTATTAGGGCCCGAGCACGACCGTGCGAGGTCCCTATTGAATTTGCTTATTTTTTTTTTTATTTTTTTTTTTTTTTTTCTGCAAAGTAGGCCCAAATGACATGGCCTAAACATACTCGAAAACTCACCAAAATTTGCAAACATGTCAGAACCGGTGAAAAATTTCGTATTCTACAAGTTTCGCACATGGGCGTGGCAAAATGACTCGCTAGCGCCACCTAGAAAATTGGAAATGATTAGCCCCTCGTTCACGTTCAACCTACATGTACGAAATTTTCTGGGGACATGTATCGTATCAAGACGCACAAAAAAGCCTCAAGAACCCATAGCCTAAAGTCAACAGGAAGTCGGCCATTTTGAATTTTACGGCCATTTTTGGATGATTTACACACTTCGTACTTTAACGAACTCCTCCTAGGGATTTAGTCGGATCGACGTCAAATTTCTGCTGTGCCTTCTAAAGGCATTGACGATGAAAAGTTGTGCTATTTGCGCGTTTTCGTCAATGGGGTGCGTGGCGTCGATGATTCGCATGAACAGGAAGTTGTTGTAACTTCAGTGTACATGCTCACATCTGGACCAAACTGTACATGTAGGATGAGAGTCCCGCCCTGAACACATGTACATGCCGACATTCACCCACAGTCATAGCGCCACCTGCTGGCAACAGAAGTGACCTTTAACGAAGCAGCCCCCGCCGCACGTTTCACCTACGTGCACGAATTTTCTGTGGTACGTGTATCTTGTCCAGACGCACAAAAAAGCCTCTTGGAGCCATAGCCTAAATCAACAGGAAGTCGGCCATTTTGAATTTTACGTCAAATTTTGGATGATTTACACACTTCGTACTTTAACGAACTCCTCCTAGGGATTTAGTCCGACCGACCTCAAATTTGTGCTGTGCCTTCTAAAGGCATTGAAGATGAAAAGTTGTGCTATTTGCAAGTTTTCGTCAATGGGCGTGTCCGTGGCGTGGCGTCAAAGATCAGCTCTTCGCCATGACACGGAAGTTGTCGTAACTTCAGTGTACATGCTCACATCTGGACCAAACTGTACATGTAGGATGAGAGTCCCGCCCTGAACACATGTACATGCTGACATTCACACAGTCATAGCGCCACCTGCTGGCAACAGGAAGTGACTTTTAACGAAGCAGCCCCCGCCGCACGTTTACCTACGTGCACGAATTTTCTGTGGTACGTGTATCTTGTCCAGACGCACAAAAAAGCCTCTTGGAGCGATGCCCTAAAATCAACAGGAAGTCGGCCATTTTGAATTTTACGTCAAATTTTGGATGATTTACACACTTCGTACTTTAACGAACTCCTCCTAGGGATTTAGTCCGACCGACTTCAAATTTGTGCTGTGCCTTCTAAAGGCATTGAAGATGAAAAGTTGTGCTATTTGCGAGTTTTCGTCAATGGGTGTGTCCGTGGCGTGGCGTCAGAGATCAAGTCTTCGCCATGACACAGGAAGTTGTTGTAACTTCAGTGTACATGCTCACATCTGAACCAAACTTTACGTGCTTGATAACTCTCCCACCCCGCTATGGAGGACCGATCCTGACACAGTCAGAAATAAATACAGAAATAAATAAATGCTCAATAAATAAATAAGCATCCAATTAAATACACAAAAAATAAGTAAATAATAAATGTAGGTAGTAATTAAATTATACAAGGAGACATAAATGTATATTTTAATTAGTGCCTTTACTTATTCACCTTTGTTATAATTACCTTATTTGTTTATTCAACTTTATTTATTACTAATTTTTTTAATGTATTTATTTATGTGTGTGTTTTAATATTTTTCTGTTTTATTCTTCCTTTGTATTTATTTACCTTATTTATTTTCACCCATGGTATTTATTTCTGCCTGTCTTTTTAAATTTTTGTATGCATTTCTGCCTCATTATGCAAATGAGGAGGGGCTGTGTCTCAAGGGGTCATCTTCTCTGCTATTGGTGGACCAGTCAGACAGGAGAGCTCCTACTCTGCCTGCAGACATCAACGATCTTGCCCCTCACACAGTCAGATGGCTTCCTTCAGTGCGCTGAGGTGTTTAACAACTCTGAAGACAATACTACCAGCAATGTCTTCCTTCTCTTTTCACGTAGAGCCGACAGACAGTGCTTTCAGTTTGCTGCATGCATGGACACAGAACTGCGGTATAGGGAGAAGCACACGGTCAGCTGGCTGCAGCTAAATCTGGAGTGCACTCGTATTCAATTCTGTATGGTAAATTCAGTTTTAACGGAGCAGAGCGAGCTGACAGGCAGAGTTAGAGACTTTTTCTGTTGTTTCTCTCTTTACAAAGACGCATGTTGCAGTCAGAGTCTTCTCTGAGATGCGAGCACGACATACAACACAATTTATCAAATTACACAACGGATATACAGTATGAAAATAAGATTGATTGGATTATACTCACAGGAAGTATAAAACCTCTTACATGGGTCTATTAAAAGTAAAGTAACACAAAAATGTCAGGGAAATTACTTTACTTAGATTTAAGTACTGCAGTTGTACATTTGAAATACCTTCCTACCTTTCTGATAGGAAGCCTTCTTGAGGTGGTATAAAACATTTCTTCTTATATTCTGATTTGAGTTGTGGACAACTATGACCACATGAATTAAAAAAAAACATTTCACTGCCCAAGTCAGCTATAACACAAGTCTTGTTCATCAGACTACATGCTGTACAGTATTTGTGGACAGATTTTGTCCCAGGATTTCTTATGCATTTCTTCTTCTTCGTTGCATGATTTAGAATAATAAGGTGAGAAATGGGTCTATTCTGAGTTCATCCTGCACTGCAGCAGCTAATAAAGTCCATTTAATCCCAAAAACGCTTTTCTTTTAGGCAGGCTGGAGCAGAAAACAACTCACCTTTCTCAAGTTGTACAGTAATGTCACATGTGTATGAAGGTGGATCAAACAAGCTAATCTTAAATGTCAAAGTAGAGAGGAGCCTAGTAGGCCTATTTATTTTCATTCATTACACAATATGAATAAGCTATGCAGACAGTTGTAAAGAAAGAACATCTTTTTCTTCTGTTCTCTACTTGTTATAGTTACACAGTATTAGGGGTGTGGGCTGTATTAAAAGTATCCACTGTTCTCCCATGCTCTAACACACAGTAACGATGAAATGTGTGCTGTTCTCACATTCTTCCTCTGTATGTACACATAAACAACAAGGCAGGGAAATATAAAAGGAATTTATTTTATTGTTTGGGTACATTATTGTTCAGTGTACATGTCACATCTGAAACAAACTTTACGTGCTTGATAACTCTCCCACCCCGCAGACATCTACACGCCAATACCGATTTATATTCATAGCGGCAAGTGCTATGTAGCTCCACATAGGGGACACAGGAAGTGACATATAGCCTTCATGCGGCGTCGGAACCGCGTAGGAAATTCACAGCCGCACCGGCAGAGCTCCAGAATGTGCAACTCGGCCGGCTCACGCGCGGACGCGCTACAAGTGCGAGGGCCCGCCCAACGCTGCTGCAGCTTTAATTTTTTTTTTTTTTTTTTTTTTCTGCAAAGTAGGCCCAAATGACATGGCCTAAACATACTCGAAAACTCACCAAAATTTGCAAACATGTCAGAACCGGTGAAAAATTTCGTATTCTACAAGTTTCGCACATGGGCGTGGCAAAATGACTCGCTAGCGCCACCTAGAAAATTGGAAAAGATTAGCCCTCGTTCACGTTCAACCTACATGTACGAAATTTTCTGGGGACATGTATCGTATCAAGACGCACAAAAAAGCCTCAAGAACCCATAGCCTAAAGTCAACAGGATGTCGGCCATTTTGAATTTTACGGCCATTTTTGGATGATTTACACTTCGTACTTTAACGAACTCCTCCTAGGGATTTAGTCCGACCGACCTCAAATTTGTGCTGTGCCTTCTAAAGGCATTGAAGATGAAAAGTTGTGCTATTTGCGAGTTTTCGTCAATGGGCGTGTCCGTGGCGTGGCGTCAAAGATCAACTCTTCGCCATGACACAGGAAGTTGTTGTAACTTCAGTGTACATGCTCAAATCTGGACCAAAGTGTACATGTAGGATGAGAGTCCCGCCCTGAACACATGTACATGCCGACATTCAGCCACAGTCATAGCGCCACCTGCTGGCACAGGAAGTGACTTTAACGAAGCAGCCCCCGCCGCACGTTTCACCTACGTGCACGAATTTTCTGTGGTACGTGTATTTTGTCCAGACGCACAAAAAAGCCTCTTGAAGCGATGCCCTAAATCAACAGGAAGTCGGCCATTTTGAATTTTACGTCAAATTTTGGATGATTTACACACTTCGTACTTTAACGAACTCCTCCTAGGGATTTAGTCCGACCGACTTCAAATTTGTGCTGTGCCTTCTAAAGGCATTGAAGATGAAAAGTTGTGCTATTTGCGAGTTTTCGTCAATGGGTGTGTCCGTGGCGTGGCGTCAGAGATCAAGTCTTCGCCATGACACAGGAAGTTGTTGTAACTTACGTGTACATGCTCACATCTGAACCAAACTTTACGTGCTTGATAACTCAAGGGGTCATCTTCTCTGCTATTGGTGGACCAGTCAGACAGGAGAGCTCCTACTCTGCCTGCAGACATCAACGATCTTGCCCCTCACACAGTCAGATGGCTTCCTTCAGTGCGCTGAGGTGTTTAACAACTCTGAAGACAATACTACCAGCAATGTATTCCTTCTCTTTTCACGTAGACGCTCCGACAGACAGTGCTTTCAGTTTGCTGCATGCATGGACACAGAACTGCGGTATAGGGAGAAGCACATGGTCAGCTGGCTGCCGCTAAATCTGGAGTGCACTCGTATTCAATTCTGTATGGTAATTCAGTTTTAACGGAGCAGAGTGAGCTGACAGGCAGAGTTAGAGACTTTTTCTGTCTGTTTCTCTCTTTACAAAGACGCATGTTGCAGTCACAGTCTTCTCTGAAGAGGGCAATGAAGTGTCAGTAGTACCCGATGCGAGCACCACATACAACACAATTTATCAAATTACACATCGGATATACAGTATGAAAATAAGATTGATTGGATTATACTCACAGGAAGTATAAAACCTGTTACATGGGTCTATTAAAAGTAAAGTAACACAAAAATGTCAGGGAAATTACTTTACTTAGATTTAAGTACTGCAGTTGTACATTTGAAATACCTTCCTAACTTTGTGATAGGAAGCCTTCTTGAGGTGGTATAAAACATTTCTTCTTATATTCTGATTTGAGTTGTGGACAACTATGACCACATGAATTAAAAAAATTAAACATTTCACTGCCCAAGTCAGCTATAACACAAGTCTTGTTCATTAGACTACATGCTGTACAGTATTTGTGGACAGATTTTGTCCCAGGATTTATTATGCATTTTTCTTCTTCGTTGCATGATTTAGAATAATAAGGTGAGAAATGGGTCTGTTCTGAGTTCATCCTGTACTGCAGCAGCTAATAAAGTCCATTTAATCCCAAAAACGCTTTTCTTTTAGGCAGGCTGAAGCAGAAAACAACTCACCTTTCTCAAGTTGTACAGTAATGTCACATGTGTATGAAGGTGGATCAAACAAGCTAATCTTAAATGTCAAAGTAGAGAGGAGCCTAGTAGGCCTATTTATTTTCATTCATTACACAATATGAATAAGCTATGCAGACAGTTGTAAAGAAAGAACATCTTTTTCTTCTGTTCTCTACTTGTTATAGTTACACAGTATTAGGGGTGTGGGCTGTATTAAAAGTATCCACTGTTCTCCCATGCTCTAACACACAGTAACGATGAAATGTGTGCTGTTCTCACATTCTTCCTCTGTATGTACACATAAACAACAAGGCAGGGAAATATAAAAGGAATTTATTTTATTGTTTGGGTACATTATTGTTCAGTGTACATGGTCACATCTGAAACAAACTTTACGTGCTTGATAACTCTCCCACCCCGCAGACATCTACACACCAATACCGATTTATATTCATAGCGGCAAGTGCTATGTAGCTCCACATAGGGGACACAGGAAGTGACATATAACACCTTCATGCGGCGTCGGAACCGCGTAGCAAATTCACAGCCGCACCGGCAGAGCTCCAGAATATGCAACTCGGCCGGCTCACGCGCAGACGCGCTACAAGTGCGAGGGCCCGCCCAACGCTGCTTGCAGCTTTATTTATTATTTGGTATTCATTTTTTACCAAACTTCAACAGCTAAATGTGCAACATGCAACATGAAATAATTGAGTCTAGAACTAGCCTAAATAATATAATTACTAACTTTCCAGTCAGTCACACAGCCGTTGCCATGGTTACCTCGCAGAGTGCTTGTTTGCCTGTCTGTTGATGAAGAGCACAGAGCAATTCCGCGGATCGAAGCCGCCTGAAAAGGCCTCATTCACCCTGTCACAACCATTTACAAGAATTTATTTATAATGTGCCAAAACCTTTAATCATGTTACCCCAGGATTCCCAAATTCATTTTAAGAATTTTTTTGAACTTAATACCACCTAGGATTAATTTTAATACCAACTTCATTGCCGTTTAATGGAAAATCTGTATTAATTTTAAGCCTGAGAAAATTATTTATGAAGTTACATGAATTTAATAAAACATTTATCATAATACATTCATATTTAACACACTATAGCTTGGGGTGCGTTTGTGCTTTGATAAGAACACAAGAAGATATTTTAACACTATTTGATGAAATATTCAATGCTGGAATATATTAAAATGGGGGTCCCCTAGAAGATTGAGCACTAAAAACTTCGTTTACTGCATTCTGGAGACATTATCAGTCAATCAATTTATGGTAGAATTGTTTATTTAAATAAAGTGATTCAGATTTTTTTAGCTTAAACTTTTTTGAACAATGCATTTGTTTCTTTTATCTTTAAATTGCATTGCATGTTTTCTTTTTGTGCAAATAAATCTTTCTCAAGTATTTCAACATTTCTTGTTGCAAGCCATTTTTCAGAACATATTTAACAAATGCTTTAAAAAAAGTGATGGAGTCATGTCCCCAGTATTCACAGTGTAAATGACACCTGAAATGAATACAATATTTGTGCACTAAGAACTCTTAAGGGGTGAAATACAAAATACTAACAAATTGTGTGGTATGAGTTACAATTAGTTACACTTTGGCTAGATAATGTAATGTAATATAATATGCCAATTGCTTCAGTGATTATTCATCATGTTCTGTTTTTCTAGAGCATCTAAAGGCTGCTTGAAATATAGTATTATGTAGTATTGGCTTGAAAGCGGGGATAAGTAGTTGGGCTCCGGTTTGTTTTTCCCTCGTTCCCGTTATCGTCTGGGTGATGAAAGTTTAATGTGCGTTAGTTTGATGTTTCCATGCACATAATGTTAGCCTTCCTGCGACACACAGACACGGTCCTCGTCTCAAACACACCTGTCTCTCCGTTGCTGTTGTATCATTCACTGACCAGTAACCTGTCTTCCAGCAGCGGGTCTTCCAGCTCCGCTGTTCCATTAGCGCTCGCCACAGTGTGATTTGCTCGCACGCCGACCAGCTTGTGGTGCTAACCTCAGCGCCACTGCCCTCAGCCTCGTCCGCCAACTTGTTCGTATCTCTGGCTTTCTGAATATAATACGCTTGCCCATTCTGAGTCGTTGAGCTAACGTTAGTAGCACGTCAGAGACGTTTTCTTTTCTAACTACTGACTGATTCACGCTGAGCTGGATGCCACAGCTCGTGCACCGTGAACACAGTTCAGAGCGTAAAGCTAAACACTGACATGAACAGTAACGTTACCTGTACTGCCGTATAACATCAGTCACACCAAACGGAGTACATTATAAAGTCTCACACACACAAAGTATTCATTTATTCAATTCAATTCAATTATTTATATAGCGCCAAATCACAACAACAGTTATCTCACAGCGCTTTTCATAAAAGAGCAGGTCTAGACCGTACTCTGTGATGATATTTACAGAAGCCCAACAGTTCCCACCAAGAGCAAGCACTAGGCGACAGAGGCAAGGAAAAACTTCCTTTTAAGAGGCAGAAACCTCGAGCAGAACCATGGCTCAGGGTGGGCGGCCATCTGCCTCGACCGGTTGGGGTGAGAGAGAGAGAGAGAGAGAGAGAGAGAGAGAGAGAGAGTGAGAGAGAGAGAGAGAGAGAGTGAGAGAGAGAGAGAGAGAGAGAGAGAGAGAGAGAGAGGGATGTAAGGAGAGAGAGGGGAGGGAGGCAGCCTACACAATATACACACAGAGGTACAGACAGCGAAGGTAATGTTGCTATAAACTAAATGAAAAATGGTACAGATATTTATAATAGTGTTAATGGTAACCATAATGTTAATGATTATAATAACAATAATAACAATAAGACTAGCAACAATAGTCGTTGCAGTAGAGGGTGTCGAGCAGGAACACGGGGGCAGCAGGGACCCGCAGCCACAGATCCAGACTCCACAGCTCCAGAGCCAGAAAACCTGCAGGAAGTGATAGGAGGAGAGAGGAGAGGGACGAGAAAGCACAAGACTACCAGAAAGGGGAGAAGTTGTGTTAGTAACATGCAATAATGGGATAAGGTTGCATACAGAGGGAGAGAAAGTAGAGGAGAGAGGAGCTCAGTGCATCATGGGAAATCCCCCGGCAGTCTAGGCCTATAGCAGCATAACTAAGGGATGGTTCAGGACTACCTGAGCCAGCCCTAACTATAAGCTTTATCAAAGAGGAAAGTCTTAAGCCTACTCTTAAATGTGGAGATGGTGTCTGCCTCCTGAACCCAAACTGGAACCTGGTTCCACAGGAGAGGAGCTTGATAGCTGAACGCTCTGGCTCCTAGTCTACTTTTGGAGACTCTAGGAACCACAAGTAACCCTGCATTCTGGGAGCGCAGTGCTCTGGTGGGGTAGTAAGGTACTATGAGCTCTTTAAGATAAGATGGTGCCTGACCATTAAGAGCTTTGTAGGTAAGAAGAATGATTTTAAATTCTATTCTGGATTTTACTGGAAGCCAATGCAAAGAAGCTAAAACAGGAGAAATGTGATCTCTTTTCCTGGTTCCTGTCAGAACACGTGCTGCAGCATTCTGGATCAGCTGAAGAGTCTTAATGGACTTTTTCGAGCAGCCTGATAATAAGGAATTGCAGTAATCCAGCCTAGAAGTAACAAATGCATGGACTAGTTTTTCTGCATCATTTTTAGACAGGATGTTCCTGATTTTCGCAATATTACGTAGGTGAAAAAAGGCGGTCCTTGAAATTTGCTTAATGTGGACTTAAACGACATGTCCTGATCAAAGATAACTCCAAGATTCCTCACAGTGGTGCTGGAGGCCAAGGCGATGCCATCCAGGGAAACTATATCTTTAGATAATGCGTCACGGAGGTGCTTAGGCCCCAGAGCAATAACTTCAGTTTTATCTGAGTTTAACATAGAAAATTACAGCTCATCCAGGTTTTAACATCCTGAAGGCACATTTGAAGTTTAGCTAACTGATGAGTTTCATCTGGCTTGATCGATAGATATAACTGAGTATCATCTGCATAACAATGAAAGCTTATGGAATGTTTCCTGATAATATTGCCTAAAGGAAGCATATATAAAGTGAAGAGGATTGGTCCAAGGACAGATCCTTGAGGAACTCCATGAGTAACTTTGGCGTGCATGGAGGACTCATCGTTAACATGTACAAACTGAAATCGATCTGATAAATAGGACTTAAACCAGCTTAGAGCGGTTCCTTTAATGCCAATGAAATATTCCAGTCTCTGCAATAGGATCTGATGGTCAATGGTATCAAATGCAGCACTAAGATCTAATAAAACCAGTACAGAGACAAGTCCTTTGTCTGATGCAATAAGGAGGTCATTAGTAATTTTCACCAGTGCTGTCTCTGTGCTATGATGAGCTCTAAATCCTGACTGAAAATCCTCAAATAAACTATTGCTCTGTAGAAAGTCACACAGCTGTTTAGCAACTGCTTTCTCCAGAACCTTAGAGAGAAATGGAAGGTTAGATATAGGTCTATAGTTGCTAAAACATCCGGATCAAGTTTGGGCTTTTTCAGAAGAGGTTTAATTACAGCTACTTTAAAGTACTGTGGTACATAGCCTGTTGATAAAGATAGATTGATCATATCTAGTATAGAGGTGCTGACTAAGGGTAAAACATCTTTAAGCAGCCTAGTCGGGATGGGGTCTAAGAGGCAGGTTGATGGTTTAGATGAAGAAATTATTGAAGTTAGTTGGTAAAGATTGAGGGAAGCAAAACAGTCTAAACATGTATCTGGTTCTACCGCTGTTTCTAAGGTTCCTGAGTTAAGAGATAAGTCGGTCCAATTGAGGGCAGATCTTGGTGAATTTTGTCTCTAATAGCTAGAATTTTATCATTAAAGAAGCTCATGAATCGTAACTACTGAGAGCTATGGGAATACTTGGCTCAATAGAGCTGTGACTCTCTGTCAGCCTGGCTACAGTGCTGAAAAGAAACCTGGGGTTGTTCCTATTTTCCTCTATTAATGACGAGTAGTACGCTGCTCTGGCATTACGGAGGGCCTTCCTATAAGTTTTAAGACTATCTTGCCAAATTAAACGAGAATTTTCCACTTTGGTGGAACGCCAATTCCTCTCAAGTTTCCGTGATATTTGCTTTAATTTGCGAGTTTCAGTATTATACCATGGAGCTAACCGTCTTTGTTTTAGTATTTTCTTTTTTAGAGGGGCTACAGAGTCGAGTGTCATTCGCAGCGAGCCTGCAGCACTATCAACAAGATGATCGATTTGGGAGGGACTGAAATTAGCATAGGAGTCCTCCGTTACTTTGTGACTAGATAATGTATTTAGAGCTGATGGAATCGCATCCTTAAATTTAGCTATAGCACTATCAGACAGACATCTTGTATAGAAATTTTTGCCCAATGGCGTGTAGTTCAGCAATACAAACTCAAAAGTTATCAAACAGTGGTCGGATAAAGAGGGATTCTGTGGGAACACCACTAAATGTTCAATTTCAATACCATACACCAAAACAAGGTCGAGGGTGTGGTTAAAACAGTGAGTCGGTTCATGAACACTCTGAGAGAAGCCAATGGAATCTAACAAGAGATAAACGCAGTACTGAAGCTGTCATTCTCAACATCCACATGAATATTAAAATCCCCTACAATAATAACTTTGTCCGTTTTAAGGACTAAAGTTGACAAAAACTCTGCAAATTCAGATAAGAATTCAGAATACGGGCCAGGTGCTCGGTACACTATAACAAAAAGAATTGGTTGCAGTGATTTCCAACTTGGGTGCGAAAGACTAAGAACAAGACTTTCAAATGAGTTATAGTTTAGTTTAGGTTTAGAGCTGATTATAGGCTAGAGTCGAAGATAGCTGCAACTCCACCTCCTCGGCCTGTGCCTCGAGGAATGTGAGTATTAATATGACTGGGAGGGGTGGATTCATTTAGGCT
This sequence comes from Micropterus salmoides, assembly GCF_014851395.1. Lineage (NCBI taxonomy): Eukaryota > Metazoa > Chordata > Actinopteri > Centrarchiformes > Centrarchidae > Micropterus > Micropterus salmoides. The sequence goes on along the minus strand of NW_024040290.1, from coordinate 16,478 downwards.
AACATATTCTCCATCACCCAGCCAGGTTTCAGTAAGACCAAATAAATCAATATCATAATCTGATATTAGTTCATTTACTAGTACACCTTTAGAGAGATCTGATGTTTAAGAGTCCACATTTAACTCTCCTATTGTTTGCACTATTGCTCTTGTGGTTTTAATTTTTATGAGGTTTTTATGCACAGCTCCTCTTCTGTTTACCTTTTTAAATAATTTCGATGGTCGGGGGACAGACACCGTCACTATAGGATTTTCACTAAGTAACTCCTGAAATGGAGGAGCAGAGAAGTGTGTTAGACTGCGACTCTGCGTAGGGTTTTGGGTGGGTAACTGCTGAAAAAGAAGGGCAGAGAAGTGTGTTAAACTGCGACTCTGCCTCCTGGTCTCAACTCTGGGTTGTCATGGATTTGGTCCACTAATAAACTTGGCCAGATTTCTAGAAATGAGAGCTGCTCCTTCCCAAGTGGGATGGATGCCGTCTCTCCGGATCAGACCAGGTCTTCCCCAGAAAGTCTGCCAATGATCAACAAAGCCCACATCGTTTGCTGGACACCACCTCGACAACCAGCGGCGGAATGACGACATGCGGCTATACATGTCATCACTGGTCAGATTTGGCAGGGGTCCAGAGAAAACTACGGTGTCCGACATTGTTATTTGTTATTTATGACGTTACGGCATTAATTAATCCTACGAAAGGACAAGAAAAAATTTAAGACCTTGGTAAATGAAATTTAATACCTTTGTAATGAAATTTAAAGACTTTTAAGGTCTTATTTCTTGAATATGAAATTTAAGACTTTTAAGACCCTGCGGGTACCCTAAAACTTGAAAAGCAACCATTCATACAGCAAGACAGACATAGCCTGTATAACAAGCAATAATTAAAACATTCCCAATTTATCTGATCCTTATTATCAACTCAGTGTTGGGCAAGTTACTCAGAAATAATAGGCCTATAGCTATTACCTACTAGTTACTTAGCATTCTCCTTAAAAAAGTGATATTAGCCACTCTACTTACTCAGAGCTGCCAACTGTCACGCATTGAGCGTTAGACTCACGCAATTGACGCTTTCCACACGCCCTCACGCCATATGTTTATTTTCTCACGCATTGAAAAAACTAATGCAGTCTATAACAAATTCCGTTGACTCGCGCGATAACACCACCCAGCCGATGCGACACTGGCGGACGCTGTGACAGGAATCAAGCGAACCTGCTATCGCACAGTGAGTGGCAGACCGTTTGTGATCGGGTAACGTGGCTGGTCGACTTTTGCAATCTAAAAATGTATAATCAGCACAGCTTTGTTCGGTTGGTAATGTGAGCTGCACAAAACTGCTGAGGTTAACATGAGGATTTGTGGTGAAGTTTTTTCAGTTAGTTTTGTTTTGCACGGGTCTCATCCATGTGCTCCCAAACGGGTTCTGTGTCTCTCTGTCTGGGATTCAGTCATATCAGCAGAGCAAGTTAATGAACAGCAGATTATAGGGTTGGGAGATTTTGAAAAATATTGTGAATTGTGATTAAATGATGACATTATTCTCATAATAATCTTTCTGGAGATGTCAGATTACACAGATGTGTGGGATATATGCAAACATTTTTCAAGATTCAGTCCGTGAGTTTCTGACTGAATTAAAATGAATTTGTTAATTATTTATTTGTGGCGACACCATGCCTCAATATCAACGCTGACCGCCACATATACTAGTAATAGGAGTAAAATCATAATTCATTGCAAAGCTTCCCACAGCGCATAGATTTGCTCAGCACCTCTGCTTGCTCGCTCCCTCTCTCTCTCACAAATGGAAACGAGGCTGTGTGTTTATAGAAAAACTAGAGGATTCTAGTTGTGAATTCTAAGAAGTCATGTCTATCTATTTTCTTAACACAACCCTGTCAATGTTCGGAGACCCACCTTCAAATAACTTATAAGTAGCATGTAAGGAGCCAAGCTAAGAAGTATACAGTGAGGAAAATAAGTATTGAACACCCTGCTATTTTGCAAGTTCTCCCACTTAGAAATCATGGAGGGGTCTGAAATTGTCATCGTAGGTGCATGTCCACTGTGAGAGACATAATCTATTTATTTGTATGATACAGCTGCAAATAAGTATTTGAACACCTGAGAAAATCAATGTTAATATTTGGACCAAAAAGTTCTATTTTGGTCTCATCTGACAACATGACTTTCTCCCATGACTCCTCTGGATCATCCAAATGGTCATTGGCAAACTTAAGACGGGCCTTGCCATGTGCTGGTTTAAGCAGGGGAACCTTCCGTGCCATGCGTGATTTCAAACCATGACGTCTTAGTGTATTACCAACAGTAACCTTGGAAACGGTGGTCCCAGCTCTTTTCAGGTCATTGACCAGCTCCTCCCGTCTAGTTCTGGGCTGATTTCTCACCTTTCTTAGGATCACTGAGACCCCACAAGGTGAGATCTTGCATGGAGCCCCAGTCCGAGGGAGATTGACAGTCATGTTTAGCTTCTTCCATTTTCTAATGATTGCTCCAACAGTGGACCTTTTTTCACCAAGCTGCTTGGCAATTTCCCCGTAGCCCTTTCCAGCTTTGTGGAGGTGTACAATTTTGTCTCTAGTGTCTTTGGACAGCTCTTTGGTCTTGGCCATGTTAGTAGTTGGATTCTTACTGATTGTATGGGGTGGACAGGTGTCTTTATGCAGCCAACGACCTCAAACAGGTGCATCTAATTTAGGATAATAAATGGAGTGGAGGTGGACATTTTGAAGGCAGACTAACAGGTCTTTGAGAGTCAAAATTCTAGCTGATAGACAGGTGTTCATACTATATATATACTAAATAATACTTATTTGCAGCTGTATCATACAAATAAATAGTTTAAAAAAATCATACATTATGATTTCTGGATTTTTTTTTTTTAGATTATGTCTCTCACAGTGGACATGCAATTACGATGACAATTTCAGACCCCTCCATGATTTCTAAGTGGGAGAACTTGCAAAATAGCAGGGTGTTCAAATACTTATTTTCCTCACTGTAGCTATGTTAACGTTACAGTTGGGTTGTCGAGGTTAGCACGCTGTACTAGCTGCTGTTCAATATCGATTGCACACCCCACCCGTGCCCAGCACCACAGTTACAGGGTAATTATGTGTGAAACACTGTACTGACACGCCCACCCCCCCACCTTACAACTATGGCGTCAAGCCATTAGAGGACTATGGACATTAGGACCCTTCAGACCCAGCATCCTCTGCAGTGGTAATCTGCATCTTGCCACTGCAGAGGCTCTTTCACACAACATGATGGAGAAACTAGTTTAATTAGTATTTATATTATTATAATATTAGACTAATGTTAAATTTTAATCTAATAGTATACTGTTAGTTTGTTAATATATTAATTATACTATATTGTCATTTTATATAATAGTATATAGTAATAGCCTATATATAGCCCACCACTAGTAATATTAATTCCAGTTGGACAAAAAAGCAGTTTCATGTTTTCACTCATTAAATCTTGGTGCAAGAAAAATGGCCTACACTGGCCTCTTAATTTGTTAAAGCTACTATCTCATCAATAATCAGAACCATTCATGCAGGAAATGAAAGTTTACTGTAGCGCGTCAAACTTTTTATATCCCGCCCCATCCAGGCTGTGATTGGTCAGTTGACGAAAGTGACGTTGATGAGGACATCGATTTTAAGAAAAGTTGAACGTGTTTCAACAAAAGGAACCGTATGTAGCTAAATATCCAGCTAACCAACCCCACAACCTCCTTATCTTCTCCCTGCTGTCTTCTGACTCACTTTTTGTAACAAGCTGCTCAAGCGGTCACCAAGCGACCCGCCCACCGGGATCTCTCCCGGTGCTCCGGTGACTAGCTATGTTTTTCCCCGACACATTTTCCACAACTCTCATTTGACTGACACTAGCTTGCGTCGCGTCCAGGGTGGGGGGGTTCAGTAGGTTGTAGTTACTCGCACATTGTGCTCGTAAATAATTTTTCCGTTTGCATGTATCGATTTTTAGGAGCATATGCGAGCAAAATAATGTATGTGTATATATAAATATATATACACATACATTAAGGGCTCTACAGTGCCACCATTTTACACACACATTTGTTGAGGTGGAAATGGTTTCAGTATGTGCATCAGAACCTTTCAAACATTTTCAGCATATTATACTGATTAAGTGACATTTTGGTCACTACATTATAATCTTTGTATTAAAGTTTCAATACAGTTTCATCTCTATGACGATGCAAAGCAAATCATCACCTTGGTTTGCTATTGTTCCCAAAACCAACATTAGAGGTGGTATGGAACTGAAATATGAACTGATTTATTGTTTGACTGATGATTGTGTATGTTTGGTGAGCGTGTGCTCTTACTCTTTACTCTCTCCACTCAAAATTGGCAATTTTGGAAATGAGGCTCAGCACCCTTGGATTGACAGCATACTGGCGTCCCTTTTCTCTTTGTGTGACTTTGGTCCCTTGAGCTGGGTTGATTTTGAAAATGCATCTGTTGTGAAAAAAAAAAGGTTTCTTTCAACGCAACACATTCAGATTGATAACTAGTCCTGGCATTAAAATATGTGAAACAATGTTAAGTATTCTTGAAGCTGCACCTAGCAATTTCTGACCACTAGAGGGTGTTGAGAACTCAAAACTGTAAACACCAGTGGCGGAATGTAACTAAGAACATTTACTGAAGTACTGTTCTTCAGTACAAATTTGAGGTACATGCAACTTTATACCTCTTACGTACTACATATCAGACGTAGGTATAATTCTTTTTACGTTTTTAGTAGTTACTTTCGATAACAGTTTTTCATACCCTTCAGTAAAAAAAATGTATCTCCACATGTTAGTGATAAATTCAATGATGGTGTTCCTTAATGGGCTGAGAAATTACTCCTCCTCCTTCAGCTAAATAATCTATTTAAACCTGCCTTAGTTCAGCTGGAAAATGCTTTGTCACATAGCTGAAAACAGGCTGTTTTTCGGACTGCTTAGAGATACATGATTCTCACAGGACAGTGATACTACAAACACACAATTGAATATGACGCATTGCTGCATATTAAACTACCCAACAGTATGTAAAGGAGTAAAAATGAACTCAACCTTAAACATCTACAGCAGTTAAATGCAACATACACATTAATGCAGCAGGAATATTAAACCAGAAACATCAGATATAATAGAGAAACACTGACAGGAACATTTTACTGCACTATAAGTACTTTTACTTTGAAATTTTAGGTACACTTAGCATTTTACTTTTATTTAAGGTTTTGAAGTATTTTCACAGTGTGGTATTAAGTCTGGGATCTAAATACTTCATCCACCACTGTAAATACACAGTCGAAAAAAAGTGTTTTGGGGAAATAACAGGGTGGCAGTACATGGTGGAAAGCAGACCCACAGTGATGACTCTCACATTGCAAAGGCTAATTGTACTGCACCAAAAAGCATTTAATATTGATTTTTGTAACTTTAACGTAAACATGTTTTAGAGCTTAACAAGTGAAAACTGTGCACATTTTAACAGCATTGTTGCTGTATAATCCTTAATTGGAGTAAAAAATGATGCAAAACACAAGAAATACTGTTTAAAACCCAAAAATAAATGATATTCAGGTCTCTTTGATGACAATTACCCAAATATATAAACAAGATCAACTTTGACCTGTGCTTCAGTGTAATGCACACTCAATCCATACCTCTGGCAGAACTCCAGTGTAGCTGCAAGTTCCACTGGATAGTCAATGTTGTGCAGGTTATATGAGCAGAACATCATCTGGAACACGTTAGTAAAGCTGGGAAGCTGTTTGGTGACTATAACCTGGTCCTCTGCAACCATGAACATCTTGGCAGTGAGTGGGCTGTTACCTGTGAAAAGTGCAAGTACAGTATGATTACCATGGCCAAAAAATAGCAGGTATATGGATCCAATGAGGTTAAGTAAGCCAGGAGCTGTGTTGAGCACACTGCTTTGTTAACTTTATTACTGAATAGCTCACATTCTGTCTATACTGCAAACAGAAACTGTGCCAAGTAAAAATACATAAGACAAGGAACTTTAACAATAACACAAGAAATTATGTTACATGATTTCTTCAGCTCTAAGCATGTTTGTTTTTGCAGTGTATAGTGCAGTCATTCTGACCCATTACATGTGTTAACCAAATGTTTCAAAATAAGTAATTTCACCTACAGATGAAAATCATTTTACAGCACAACCTACCACAGACCACAATGCAGGGTGTCCAGGGTCAATGTTTCCCACAAGTTCATTTATTTGTGGCAGCCCGCCACAATATCAACGCTGACCACTACAGATTGATTTTCTTTTTTTTTCCTACTAAGCCTATTTAAATTCATTGCAGAGCGTGGTAGCGCATTTGCGCAGCACTTCCTCTTGCTCGTCCCTCTCTCGCTCTCTCTCCCTCATGGAACACGCTGCACAAATCTGTCCAACACAACACTGTCAATGTCTGAGATGGACATGAGCTTTTAAGGCAGTGTACTTTTTTAATTTTTGCTTGCAGTCTGAAAAGCAACATGGATAGTAACTGTTTGCCTCATGTCTATATAGTAGCTGATGATCAACATAGCTTTTAATAGTTTTCAGGGACATATCACATGAGCGGCAAGTAAACTTTGGCGTAACATATGCCATTGTAGCCCAATGTTAGACAATCTCTTGACTACGTTATCCTGCATACAAGGAATTAGGAACTCAGAGTAATAACACTGCAAGTAATAACTGCACTCTGAATTTATAACACGGTAAGCAAAAACTCTACATAACCACTGTGCACACACTCACAAACTGCCTCAAACTAAGGTTGCATGTGTGAGATGCGACATACCAAGGGCAGCGGTCAACCAACTCTCCCTGTCGTCGAAGGCAAGATGTTCTGAAGAGCGGCCCGCTGTGAAGTTAGTAACGTCACCGTCTGCAATTGTAGTCTGTACAAACTTAAAATGCTGCAAATAACACAACAAGAAATGTTTAATTGTTACGTGAGAAAATCACTGATAATTAATAAACCAAGAACCTTTCTTTAAACTAAGTTACTAACACTTGGTGCACATGGTCAGAATGTGCTACCGTTAATGTTAATGCCTAACGTTAACTGGCAAGGTTGCTTAGCTACTTAGCTAGCTAGCTAACGTTAGCTTCATAAAGCCACCGTCGGTAAACGTTTCTAGGCTTGTACGGTAGTTAGACTTATTTCTTACCTTCTTCTTCAATTGGGGAAATACCCGCAAAATGCGAAAACAGCCGAAAAAGTGTACAACAATGTTAGGCCGTCGAAGAAAAGACCGCGTCGTCCATGCTCTCTGCAGACTTTGCGATGAGCATCAGTGCGCAGCAGCAGGCAAGCTGCAGAGTCAGCTCCTATTGGTCTGCTTGTTGCTGGTTAAAACTTGATTACCAGTGAGCCAATTTAGAATTCTGATGATGCTGAAACAACAATGGCCATTGCACAGTAAAAAGTTAAGAGTGTGTTAACATTTATAAAATAAATAAGTGAATTAAAAATAAGATTATTTGTGTTTCATTAAACTGGAAAAGGCCTGCTGTTCAGAAAAATCATGTGATTTCCACATTCTGGAATTGTGCAACAAAACCATACATGTTATTATTATTGATATTTTTCTTAAATCAAATAAAGTAGAGTCAGCTTTATTTACACATGGGTTAAACACAACACAGTCGATCCAACATCTTTACAGAGAAAATGGTGAACAGAGATGCTCATCCTATTCACAAACACACTCATAAGGTATAGAACCAGCTTTAAGTGTTTTGTTATCTGATCAGAATGTGAATTTGTTACATACCCCTGTTCACGCTCTACACCCACAATTACATCCCAACACGGAGAGAACTCTTTCCATCACTGGCTGGATATTAAACGATGAAACTCTTCATATCGGGAGAACAACCTGCTTAACAGGTATTTTAAGAAAAAGGAGACAAAGGCACATACAATCCTGTCTACCAATCTACCTACATATCAGAGGAGCTGAGGTGGAGCAGGTGAACAGTTTTATGTTCCTGGGAATCAGCATCACAAAGACTACCATGGACATCATACATCTTCACACTGGTGAAGAAAACACAAAAATGGCTGGATTTCTTAAGGAAATGTAAAAAGGCTCAATTCCTGTGCCAAGTTCCTGATAACTTTTAAGCTTCCTGACTGGATCTATCACTAACTGGCATGGGATGCGGTCTGCAGTGGGTAGTTCATTGGCATCCATCTTCGAAGCAACGGAGTTAGGAAGGATACTTTGGAAATGTAATAGGTTACCAATTACAAGTTAGCCTATTTAAAATGTTATAGTAGTGTATTTCAATTACGTTATCAAAGCAATAACACTTATTGTATTTAATTTCTTTTTGATTACTTCTAATGACGTAGTAGTTTTCAACTGTGAACTATTTTCAAAAGATTGCTTGAGAGGCAGTTCAACTGGCAGACAGACGGACGGTGCTGCAAATTCAAACAGGAGAACCAATCAACGCATCAGAACAGCATCAAACTTTACTAAATGGCTGTATCTGGAAACGTCAAAGGAAGACATTGTGCACGTGAAAAACATGCAAAGCAACAAAATGAGGATTACTCAACATATAGGCTAGTTATATACAGAATATATTCAGTAAGCCCCAATGTTATCATGAACATTTTCATAGGGAACTGTTATTTAATTACACATTTTTACCTATTCACTGTGAGGATTACAGTTACATGTAACACTGCTGAGCATCAGTGATATCGGTGAGGTAGCCCAAAGGACACTAAAAGACCCACCAGCCGCACCCTGTTAATGCTGCTGCTGTTTGGCAAGAGATAAAGGTGGATCTGCTGTCGCACCACCAGACTCACAGAGCAGCTTCTTTTACCCAGACTATGAGACTCCCAAATTCATCCTCAGCACTGCACCATTGAAACAGTTTTCTTTCTGTGACTTTATCCACCCTTGTAGCGTATATAATTTTTTTTATATAATGTTATGTGTACGTAGCATAAACTGCAATCTTCATCTTACAACCCTGTAAAATATTAAATAAATCAACCTTGTACTGTACTGTATGTACTGGTGAGGAATTAATAAAACTTCATTGATCATTATTCATTTTTTAATCATTCACTGCAATGAAAACACCAATAAATACACACATTTATTGTCTTTTAAAACCAAATCATCTTTCACAGTTTCTACGTTACAACGCTGAAACAATTGCTATTGGCTGGTTTACCGTTAAACTTTGCGCATGATTGGTTAATCTGACTGAATCATTCAGGTAACTGGCCAAAGACAATTTTGCACGCCTCTTGGTCAAGTTTGAAAATACGTTGGTGTGCTGCTGCTCTTCATCCACTGCGACGCGGTTGGCTCTAACATAAAGTTAGCCTGCTAAAATATTAAGGATTTCAGGTAAGAAAATATTTCCCCTGTTGTTTTTTGTAACAACCAAATGTTAGGTTGTTTAGTGTTCATTTGACGTTTAGTCTTCATTTAACGTTATGTAACGTTAGCCCAGTTTTAAAAAGTATATCATTTTGACTCATGAATATGTAAACAAATAGAGATGAATAAATACAGTTAAATGTTATTTTTTAAGAGTGAAATAGGGGAATAAATACATCTTTGTCATTGTGTTAAAAAAATTCAAATAGTTTGTTTACATATAATTTAGCGGTTAGTGCTCAACCTAAACCCAGAGGGTATGCGGCTGTCTATCTTGCATTTTGTTAATTGCATTGGTTCTTAGCAAATTGTCGACCAATGGGAAAGGTCGATGGGCGGGATGTAAGGCAACGCAGTAGAGTGAAGTCGCAAGATAGTGAGACAAGAAAACACACCAGCCGTTAGTGGTAAAAACTGAACTAGAGTAATTATGCACATTAAGAGTTTTAACAACGGGTAACTGACATATTGTAACCTGCAGAATGTAAGTACCTCTTTGTGTACCGCTTGATCAAGATGTAGTGTGTTGCTAATCGTGAATAAGCTGCTACTCATACCGATATTAGCTCCTATTTGAATGTAACGTTAACGTTAGCTGTTGTTACTGTGTCTTGCTAGTATTACTAGCAAGACACATTAGTACATAAGTTACTAGGGGCGTAAAACTTAAGCCTAGTCAGTAGCAGGCGTAAAGTCAAAATCTAGGCAAGTTTCTATAGTAACCACTTGATAACTCATGAGTAAAGAATTGGCGCGCCTTATACACAGACTTTACAATGAGCGGGCTTTTAGACGGGACAGAGTTATTAGGGACAGAAGCAATCCATTGGACATTTACAATGACGAGGAGCTGATTCAGAGGTTTCGATTCTGTCGGAGAGATATTTATGAACTTGTTGAAGAGCTGTCACCCGACTAACAGTTTGTATCGGATCACAACGCAGCATTGACACCCGCATTACAGCTGTTAATAGCGCTACGTTTTTATGCAAATGGTGCGTTTCAAAACACTGTTGGAGACATGATTAATGTCCACAAATCCACCGCATGTCGGGCCATCCACAGAGTGTCACTGGCACTGAGCCGTCGCCTTCCACGATCTGCTCACCTCCCCACTGAGGCCGAGTCTGCGGTGATGAAACACCGATTCCTCTGGGGCTCTGGCATTCCTGGTTTTGTGGGCTGCATCGATGGGACTCACGTCCGGATCCAGGCACCATCTGAGCATGAGTATCTGTATGTCAACCGCAAGGGATACCATTCAATCAATGTGCAGACCGCTTGTGACGCCAATTATAACATCTTTAATTTGGTGGCAAGATGGCCTGGATCTACCCATGATGCACGCATCCTCAGAGAGAGTGTGTTATACCAGGATTTCGAGGCTGGAAGAGTAAATGGGCTGCTTCTCGGCGACAGTGGATACCCACTGAAACACTGGCTGATGACTCCTATAATTGCTCCGAGGACTGAGCAAGAACGACGGTATAACACCATCCACACCACCACTAGGTCCCTCGTTGAGCGGTGCATCGGAGTCCTCAAGCGCAGGTAAAATTCTTTCCGCAGTGTCTGTGCCGCTATCCATGGTGCTGATATAGTGTGGTCACTATATCACTGAAAACTATATAAATAGACTAGGCCTAGGCTATATAAAACTCGCCAAACGTGACACGTTTAGGTTTTACAGTAGCCTAATCATTAATTCTTTTTTCTAGGTTTCATTGTCTTCATGGAGAGATGCGGATGCACCCTGAGCAAGTCTGCACCGTAATAGCAGCGTGCACTGTCCTCCACAACATCTGTGTCACCAAGAGGATCCCTCTCCCTAGGCAACACCATCAGCCGGTGCCGGAGGAAGGTGCCGACCCTGTGGACCATGCAGGGCTTGAAGATGTCGGTGGACGACTAGTCCGTACAAGCATTATTAATGCTTTATAAATGTTATAAACTATTGCTTCACTTAAAATAATTCTGCTAATTATCTCCAGGTTGTAAACCATAAAAAATAAGCCACAAAGAAAGTCCAGTAGGTTTATAATAAACTCTTTTTTAATTTACATATAATTGTCATTGATTCATTGCACACAATTTGCCGTTAGGCTCATTTAAAGAATTACAAAAGACCGCCCATCCTCTTCAGAAATAGGCGCAGATGACCTGCTTATCTGTTGTTGGAGCAACTGTATTTCTAACAATATTTTTTGTTTTTCAAGTTCCAGCTTTTCCTGCTCGGCCTGTAATTTCTTTGTTTCAGCCTCCACTCTAACAATTTATTTCTCAAGAAGTGTCTGCTGCAGATCATCCAGCCTCCTCCTCCGTTTCACCGACGGTGCACCGCTGCTGCCTTCATGAGAATTTTGTGGAGTGACTTGGGCCTCCATCGAGTCTGAAAATACAGAGAATCTGTCATAGGCCTACTATTATCTGACAACTACTAAAACTGTTATTGTAGGCTACTCCAATATATAGGCTACACACCTTCATAATTCACACTCTCGCTTGAGTGGTCGACATCCATCTCTGGAGAGACAGCAGTTTCTTCCAGATCGGTACCACCACTTTCCGCACCGACCAAACCAATAAAAGCCGGGGAATCCTCTCCAAAGATATCCACAATTATGGTACTGTACACGGAAGTTTTTGGGGGAGGACCCCCGCTGGTCGGGTGGTGTTTTCTTGAAGACAAATCTTTTTTTTGCTTTGCTCAGGAGGTCTTTCCACTTTTTCCTCACATCGCTCTCTGTCCGAAGGCAGCCGGAGTCAGAGCAATCGTTAATCACCTCCGTTATCTGTTTCCATGTTGTTTGTTTCTTCTTGTTCGTTATTGAGTTTGATTGCTTAGCAGTCAGTGTGTGTCTGTGCTGACTGTACAGCTCAATTAAGTTTCGTATCTCAATGTCGGTGAAATTTCCTTTCCTTTTTCTTTGATCCTCCATTGAGATGGCTACAAGTTAACAAAACAGCGGAAGATAGTTTACAGCGTAACCCAGCAATGCACGCTGCTAGGCAACCGCTATAGTACTGTGGCCATTCACATGAACCTGCATCGCTAAGACCAGGAGTAGTTAAGCCTAGGCTTAAGTTTGGTTGGTGCAACCGACGTTAGGTCAACTCTAAAGACTGGTCTTAGCAGTTAGGACCAGCCTTAGTAAAGCCCTGTTGGTGCAACCGGCTCCAGGTCCCTCTGGCTTCGGCTGCGTCCGAAAAGTCTTTTTTGCTTAGGAAGGTTCCTAACTGAGTGAGGTGACCTGAAAAATATTTCAGTGGCAGCCATAATAAGAGCTGGTCAAATTCTCTAAAAGCAAAGGAAAGGAGCCTCAATGCTTCCTTTCATATCTCCTTTAGCTAAGGGTACACCAGACCATCCTTTACGAAAGGAAAGGAGAGAATGCTGTCCCACAATTCCTTGTGGCAGCAACATTTAAAGCGACGCACGTTCTCAAACTCAAACAATAAAATCCATTGACCACATTTAGCAAAATCCTTGCAATACAGACGCACATTCTGATACTTGAATAAGACTCACAATTACCTTCTTTCTTTTTGTTTGTTTCGGGTTGTTGAAATAAGCTATAGTGTTTTATACAATAACAAAATCTGACCATCACGGATAAAGGATGTTGATCACCTTGTAAGTTACCATTGGCTATTATGCAATATGCATGTCTTGAACTGTCAACAATAACTGAGACCCATGCGGGATGTGTTACTAGTCTTGTAACATGATCAAAGTGAGGATAATGTTGCAGCGTAGGTTCACGTTATGTATTTCCAGCCCTCAGAAATATCATTAATTGATTTTACTTCAGTCACAGATGCTGACACCCTCGCCTTAATAAAGGCAATGATCAAGCTGGATGACCTCTACAGTAAATGAAATCTATTATTGCAGTGTTTCTATCTAAAATGGGCAATGCATATATTTGTTCAGCACCTCCTCTCGCTCGGTCGCTCCCTCTCTCTCTCCACAGTTGCGCTGTAATTATGTGGGAAACACTGTGTTTACAAACAATAATTGGGATTCATGTTGATAAATATGGGTGGGCAAGAGGGTGAGTGTAAGCAAACATTCTCAATGTGACAACCCTTTCCATTTTTTCATGACTGGTAGCATACCCTACAGGCCTTTTTTCTATCTTGATTATTAACTAATATATTTCACCGTGTTGTCCACCTTAAGATGGCCTGCATTTAAACAACACGGGGCGCAGTGTCAAAGATGTGCTTTTTGTAGTCCATCTTCTGAACATTGTAGTTTCATCAAGGCAGGTCATGTCAGTAACATCCGCCGTAGCATAATTACGTCGCCTACAAAAGATCGGATTCTCTGAGCCCTGTGGTCCTCTTTTCTAAGTCCTTATGAATTCTCTTTCACATCTTTCCTTGACCTCATGATGTTTTCCATCGAGGTCAAGGAAAGGTGGTTCGGAAAGGAGATATTTTTTTACTTTTCGGACACAGCCTTCAACTCGTCTTCTCCAACAAACCCCTCCGCCACTCCAGGATTCAGAGGCAGCTGGAACGTCTAACAGCGGGATGAGAGGGTAGTACACCACATTCCCCCCTCAAAAGTTATGCTACTGGCATTAGGAGTAGCAGGAGGAGCCAGAAGAACCTGACTGCTTTCACAGAGTATCTGTATCACAGGTCAGGATACATCCATCCGCTTATCCTGCGTAAAAGGGTCGTAGGTAGGTCAGGATACAGTTTTAGCAAATATGACAAAAAGACCACAAAAAACAGAGACATGGTTATTGAGCCAATAGGACGAAAGCTGATAGCTGACTATTAGCTGACTATTTTTTTTAGCTGTTGGTATCAGGAACATCCTGTCTAAAAATGATGCAGAAAAACTAGTCCATGCATTTGTTACTTCTAGGCTGGATTACTGCAATTCCTTATTATCAGGCTGCTCGAAAAGTCCGTTAAGACTCTTCAGCTGATCCAGAATGCTGCAGCATGTGTTCTGACAGGAACCAGGAAAAGAGATCACATTTCTCCTGTCTTAGCTTCTATGCATTGGCTTCCAGTAAAATCCAGAACATAATTTAAAATCATTCTTCTTACCTACAAAGCTCTTAATGGTCAGGCACCATCTTATCTTAAAGAGCTCATAGTACCTTACTACCCCACCAGAGCACTGCGCTCCCAGAATGCAGGGTTACTTGTGGTTCCTAGAGTCACCAAAAGTAGAATGGGAGCCAGAACCTGTGGAACCAGGTTCCAGTGTGGGTTCAGGAGGCAGACACCATCTGAACATTTAAGAGTAGGCTTAAGACTTTCCTCTTTGATAAAGCTTATAGTTAGGGCTGGCTCAGGTGAGTCCTGAACCATCCCTTAGTTATGCTGCTATAGGCCTAGACTGCTGGGGGACTTCCCATAATGCACTGAGCTCCTCTCCTCTTCTTTCTCTCCCTCTGTATGCAACCTCATCCCATTATTGCATGTTACTAACACAACTTCTCCCCTTTCCGGTAGTCTTGTGCTTTCTCGTCCTTCTCCTCTCTTCTCTTATCACTTCCTGCAGGTGTTTCTGGCTCTGGAGCTGTGGAGTCTGGATCTGTGGTTGCGAGTCACCTGCTGCCCCCGTGTTCCTGCTCGACACCCTCTGCTACAACAACTATTGTTACTAGTCCTATTGTTATTATAATCATTAACATTATGATTATTATCATAAACAGTACTGTAAATATCTGTACCATTTTTCATTTAGTCTATAGCAACATCACCTTTACTGCCTGTACCTCTGTGTGTGCCCACCCTGACCCATGGTTCTTCTCGAGGTTTCTGCCTCTTAAAAATAGGTTTTTCCTTGCCTCTGTCGCCTAGTACTTGCTTTTGGTGGGAACTGTTGGGTTTCTGTAAATAATATCACAGAATGCGGTCTAGACCTGCTCTTTTATAAAAGGCGCTCTGAGATAACTCTTGTTGTAATTTGGCGCTGTATAAATAAAATTGAATTGAACTGAATTCACAGCTACAGTAATTTGCTAGCTAGCCTTGTGAGTGGTCAGTACATTACCAAACTTCTAGCACCACCTGGATGAACATCACCATGTAGGTGGCATCGTGAATTAGGTGTTGCGAATTTCTGGTGTGACTAGGCTTTAATAGTAGTAGTAATAATAGTTTCAAATATTAGTATGATCCCATAGTACCTCACTGTACATGAAGTCAAGCATTGATAAAGAAAAAAAATACAGAAGAACTCATTAAACAATGGTAAACAGAAATTCTGTTAACAAAAGGGAAAATACTACAATAGCCACACATTTTTCAATTCAAATAGCTGCAAGACAAAAAAAGATACACTGTGTCACAGAATAAGTGCAAAGAGACAAAATGCTGGACTCAAAAGGTCTTGTCCAAATATAGATAAAGCTCAGGCACAGAAATGTGACAACATGGCAAGCTGTCGATCCACTCCTCATCCCCGTGGATTGTCGGTAGTTCTGTTTGTTCCACAGAGTAAGAAAATAATGTCCACAGAGTCAGTGGTGCTTTCAGGGAGTCTTCCATCCTCCATTTTCATGCCAGATGCATTCAATGATAAAGGGATCAATAGCATTTCAAATATTTATTGTAGTGACCTTAGTAACTCCACCCTTTAGTAACAGACTGGGGGTCCGATGCTCTGATGAACCTTTGATTGGTAGCGCTGACCAATGAAATTACAGACAGACAGAAAGCAGTCTTTGCCTGCTGGAGGGTAGAGGAATCTGAACGTATAACCTTAGCTGCTTTATCTCAGCCCATTGAGACATTGTGTTGATTTATAAAACCTGCTGTACTCAAACAGCCTTCTCTGGGTAGAAAAAGTCACTGTTACACCATGGTGTTGCTCTCGCCCACTTTGTCCACATACTGAAAGAAAAAAAAACAAAACAAGAAACCTTAGGTCATCCTAAGTGTCATCTGGTTGTGTTTGAGCTTTTCTCATGTATAATGCATGATCAGACACAGTGAGATGCATGCATGA
>NW_024040289.1:0-7845 GCF_014851395.1 Micropterus salmoides | reverse complement strand
ATAAAACCCAGTGGACCAACACCAGCAGAGGACATGGCACCCAAACTTCATCCTGGACTTAAAGTAACTTGGATTCTGTGTCTCTCCACTCGTCCTCCAGACACTGGGACCTGGATTTCATCTAAAAGAGGACTCTGCACCACTGAGCCACGGTCCAGTTCTTTTTCTCCTTAGCCCAGGTAAGACTCTTCTGACTATCTCTGGTTCAGGAGTGGCCTGACACTAGCAATGCGACACATGAAGCTCATTTCCTGGACCCGTCTGTGCCTGGTGGATCTCGATGACTCCAGCCTCAGTCCACTCCCTGTGAAGCTCCTCGTCGCCCCTGTTGCTTGTGCACCTTTTCCTACCACACTTTAACCTTCCAGTCAACTTTCCACGAACATGCTTTGATCCAGCTCTCTGTGAACAGCCAGCCCTTTCAGCAGTGACCTTCTGTGGCTCCTTGTGGACAATGAGTGTCTTCTGGACAACTGTCAAGTCAGACGTCTGAACCAGACAGAGATTAAAGGCTCTTCTCTGGTCCACATTTACGTTACATTTAGTCATTTAGCTGAAGCTAAAGAGACTTAAAATTGCTATACATGTGGCACGCCTGACTTACAGCAAGCTGAGGCAGGCCATGGTCCACACAGGCAGACAGTCCAAAGGAAGCAGGCAAAAAACAAAATCCAAAAGGTCAAATACATCAAGAAGAAGAAAACACTGGGAAATGGCTAGAAAGCTTCATTAGTAGACGAAGACGAAGCACCACAGACAAGGGAAATATACAGACTAAATACACAAGTGAGGGGAGATTAAGTAGACACAGGTGGAACTAATGACGACAGGGCAGCCAATCATACAGGCGGACACACAAAGGCAGGAAGTAACGTGAGGATGGATATTTAGTAAAACAGGACTTAAAATCAAAAAACTCAACCACGAACCTTGTCAATAATATGTTGTCTTAAAACACATTGTGATTGGTTTATGGAATAGATCAGGGTATTCAATTAGAATTCAAAGAGATCCAGTTAGAGAAAATTTCCCAAAGCAAAGGTCCGGAACATCAAAATGACTAACTTGCATTTTCATTCAGTACCATAACATATAGTTGTATCAACATATGTTTTTATCAACAACGGACTGTCAAATAAAATAATATTTCAGTCAGTTTTCACATCAAACTAAAGGGATAATAAATAACTAGTCTAACAAAAAAATCTAAATTTAAGTAAACTAAAGTGCCAAATTTTTTAGAAAAATGAAATAAAAAGTGTAGCTTGAAATGATGAAGTGTAGTCTTAACCAATTTTATAATAAACACTCAACACATCTTAACAACTGAACAGCTGTAATGCCTCCTCTTCTCTTTCATTCCCTCTTACAGAGCTACCACTCCTACTTTCTCTTGTTCAGTGAGAAACGTGAGCTCTAGTTTCTCCTGCCAGCTAGGATTGGAGATCTATGAGATAATCTGGTTCTGAACTGCCCGTGGGAGGAATGTACATGTAAAAATCTGTACATTCTTGATTAAAAGCCATGTGAAATCTCTTTTCCCTTTCGTCTCCTCAATTCGTGTGTGTTTCCAAAACGTCTCTGGTGAATCTGGTGGACTCGACTCGCAAGCATCGGAATGCACAGATTTGATTGGCTGAGCAGCGTCACATTAGACAATTGAAGCACATGCGATTGGTCTGTGAGTTTCCTGGGCTGCTAAACCAGTACAGTAAATGCTATAAAAGCTGCGCAGGTTAAAATAGAAATGCTCCGTCACGAGGTAGTAAGTCTCATTAATAAATCGGTTGTAGGTCGGCAGTCCGGAGAGGACAGCAGCTGGGTCCGGATCCGGACCGCGGTCCGCCTATTAGTGACCTCTGGAATAGATGATACAAATAAACTTGACTTGATCTCAGCATCCAGCTGTGAGCTCCATTTTCTTTAAAGGTTCAGTGTGTAATTTTTCTGACAATCTATTGACAGAAATGCAATATAAGATCCTGTTAAGGCCCCTCCCCCTTCCTGCTTCCTTCTCCTGCAGGAGACTGCAGGCAGGGAGGCTGATTGGGCTGGGCAATCACCTGTGCAGCTCTACCTTTAGAGCTTATTTAGCCAGGACTGATCAGGCTTTTGTTCCCCTTTGAGGGAACTCGAACTGCGTCGGTTACGACACTATGGGAACGCCTCTAGGCGAAGCAGGTCTGAACGTGAATGAAATCACTCCAATCCTATTGGCTTGTTGCTAGAACGGTAAGGTGTGATGGAATAACCGGAGGAGTATAAAGCACACCTGTACACACTCATTATTAGCTTTTTTCTATTCAGCAGGCGCTCTGTATGTTGTTTGAAGAAAGCGCCAGTCCTACAAGCAGTGTGTCTTACCTGAAGAAGAAGTCTACCAGCATGTCCGGCAACCAGATGTACAGAAGGTGTGTTTTTTTCTTGCCCTCGGTACATCACGGATGGAGATTCTCATGAGATGTGTGTCTCATGTTTGGGGATGGAGCACGCCCGGGCAGCTCTTGAGGGGGCTGCCTGCGCCCGTTGCGAAGCCCTTTCCGTGCGGGTACTGAGGTCCCGCATGGCTCTCTTTTCTGAGGACGGCCGGATGTGTTCTCCCCGTGGTGCGGGCCCTGCGGCCGCTGAGGCGGCCCGGCGGCTTCACTCATGGGGTTCACAGCGTGATCTGTCGGAGGATTTCGGGACGGCTGAGGCTTTTTCCCGACCTTCATCCGCTGGCTCCGACGCTTCCTTTCCTCGTTCGGGAGCCTGTTCTCGGCTTCTCCCGCTCGCGGTTTGGATCCGGAGACGCTGCAGCAATCCGACTGGTGACTAGAGCCATGGCTAAGCTCAACATCAACTGGCCACAGGAGGAGCAGACTCCACAGGCTAGTGGGAAGCTTGATGAAAGGTTTCTTAAGCACCACGCACCACCTCCACGCCGGTCTCTGCCATTCTTTACTGATTTACATGATGAACTGAGTAATCATGGGGCAGACCCTTCTCTACACGGCTTTCCACACCCCGATCACTGAACTACAGTAATGTGATGGGGGTTAGGGACCGTGGTTATGGGAGGATGCCTCGGGTGGAGGATGCGCTTGCGAGCTATCTCTCCCCTCGACTTGCGTCCTCCCTGGAGGAGCCGGCGTTACCCTCCAGCCATGTCGCACCAAATCTACGCTCGTGGGGAAGGCGTACATGGCAGCGGGCCAGGCAGGTGCGAGCTTGCTCACCATGGCGGTGCTTCAAGCCTACCAAGCCGACCTGCTACAGGAGATGGTTCAGAGGGGGGTCCCTCTGAGGAAGATCTGGTGGAGCTTCGCAGAACCACGGAGCGTTAGGGCTATCCTGCACCCTCGTTCAGGATACATCCCTAAAGTGCCTTCTTGTGCGGCAGGGTCCACAGTGCTGCAGGCATTTCATCCTCCACCTCATGTGATGGCGGAGGATGAGAGACTTCATCTGCTCTGCCCTGTCAGAGCACTGAGTATTTACACTCTGAGGTCCTCCCGTGGGAGGAAGGCTGACCAGCTGCTAGTGTGTTTTGGGTCTCCCAGGGCCGGGCTCCCTGCATCCAAACATCCTTATAGCAACTGGATTGTTCAGACTATTTCCCTGGCCTATCAGGTGCGCGGTTTGCCTTCACCTGTGGCTGTGAGGGCTCATTCTACCAGAGGCATGGCGGCCTCTCGAGCCCTCCTTTCCGGGGCCTCTTTGCAGGATGTTTGTTTAGCGGCTGGCTGGGCCACTCCGCACACACTCATTCGGTTTACAGTCTTGACCTTCCTTCGGCACCTGGCACTCGTGCGCTCTCCTCTTAGTCGTGCCACTTTACTGCACACTGGGGCAGGCGGGGTTTTCGGCACGGTTTAGTGGGTATCTCGTTCCCATAGCGTCGGCCCGCTGCACCTCTCTCCCCGCCTGAAGCGCCTGCTTCATAGTTTAAGCTAATGATGAGTGTGTACAGGTGTGCTTTATACTCCTCCGGTTATTCCGTCACACCTTACCATTCTAGCAACAAGCCAATAGGATTGGAGTGATTTCATTCACGTTCAGACCTGCTTCGCCTAGAGGCGTTCCCATAGTGTCGTAACCGACGCAGTGTCTCGTTCCCCTTCTCGGAGAACCAGGGTTACATACGTAACCCGAGAGGTTCTCTTTCCTCCTAGGCCGCCGTCTTACCGGGTTTGTCCTTTGTCCTGACGACATACACATATCCTGACAGTCATACTTTGCCACACCACATGTTTTTGATGATTATTTGACCTTTCTTTTACTTTTATAACAAATCATATCTTTGGCATGCAAACCTATTGTGTCTCCCCTCCTTTTTGTCAGGGGCTAAGAGCTGGCTTGTGACCATAACTATGTTTTCAGCGGGGACTAGAGACGGACTCGAGTCGCAAATTTGAAGACTTGACAAACAGACAAAAGACTCGACTTGACTTTGAGTTGGTATTCATGACTTCAGATAGATGACTTGAAAATGACTTAATTTTTTTATTATATATTTTCTAATTCCAATGTTTGCGCCTAATCCTGCAACTATGTGTACTTTCACGTAGCAGTCCAGATCTCCGTGACAGCGGAGATGAAAAAGACTATAAAAGGATTATATTGTCGATGACAGTAGGAAGAAAAGAACAGTGATGTACAAGGTCTGCAGCTCAAAAATCAGTGACACGACCACCACAACATCCAACTTCATCCGTCAATATAGAACCAATAAAGAAAGGTACCTTACATGACTGTGGCTTGCCAGCATGGCAGGTTCAGTTTTATGGTTTTCAAAATAAAAGAGTACACTGACTTACAGCAAGCTGAGGCAGGCCAAGGTCCACACAGGCAGACACATAGCAAACACATCCAAAGGAAGCAGCAATAAACCAAATCTAAACGGTCTAATACATCAGGCCAAAAATCCAAAACACAGGAAAACACTGGGAAATGGCTAGAAAGCCAAGGCAGGCGCACAGACTAAATACACAAGTGAGGGGAGATTAAGTAGACACAGGTGAAACTAATTAGGACAGGGCAGCCAATCAAACGGGCGGGAAAACACGAGGGCAGGAAATAAAGTAAGACAAGACACAGGAGATACAACATAAAATAGAAAATAACAACATCAAAACCCAAAACCATGACACCATGTCAATAATATGGAGTCTTAAAACACATTGTGATTGGTTTATGGAATAGACGATAACTGACTGATGAACTCAGCATCCGGCTGTGAGCTCTATTTTCTTTAAGTTAATCACAAGTGCTTTCACTTTGGCTAACTTATAAAAAAGAAAATCAGAAAGAAAGAAAAGCATAATTGCAGAGAATTAAGAACACCAGTAAATATAAATATGTCTCGGTAACACTTTATTTGAAGGTGCTTGTAATAAGCAGTAATTAACAGTTAATAAGCAGCAATTAAAAAATAATCAAACACTTTATAAAGATGTTTATAACACAAATAAGTGTTAACTAAAGCACAATTAACTCATTTATTATTGATAAGACACTTATAGGCCCTTATTAGGAACTTGTTGATGTTTATTTACCTGTCATAAACATTATTAAGCTGTTTATTAACATTTTATAAGGGCTGGTTATTGATAAATTAACAGAATTGTTATTTCCTTGTAAGACACTTGTAGTGGGTTAGGGTTAAAAAATCTTAATATTTATAGGCAGCTTATGAAATACATTTTTATTAACATTGACACTTAACTTTAGCATGCAGCTATAAAATAAGGTATGTAGTTTAAAATAAGGCATGTAGATTAAAATAAGGCATGTAGTTTAAGCTAACATTAGCATGCAGCTATAAAATAAGGCATGTAGTTTAAAAGAATGCATGTAGTTTAAGCTAACTTTAGCATGCAGCTATGAAATAAGGCGAGTAGTTTAAAATAAGGCATGTAGTTTAAGCTAACATTAGCATGCAGCTATAAAATAAGGTATGTAGTTTAAAATAAGGCATGTAGTTTAAGCTAACATTAGCATGCAGCTATAAAATAAGGCATGTAGTTTAAAATATGGCATGTAGTTTAAAAGAAGGCATGTAGTTTAAGCTAACATTAGCATGCAGATATAAAATAAGGCATGTAGTTTAAAATAAGGCATGTAGTTTAAGCTAACATTAGCATGCAGCTATAAAATAAGGCATGTATTTTAAAATAAGGCATGTAGTTTAAAATAAGGCATGTAGTTTAAGCTAACATTAGCACGCAGCTATAAATAAGGCATGTAGTTTAAAATAAGGTATGTAGTTTAAGCTAACTTTAGCATGCAGATATAAAATAAGGCATGTAGTTTAAGCTAACTTTAGCATGCAGATATAAAATAAGGTATGTAGTTTAAGCTAACTTTAGCATGCAGCTATAAAATAAGGCATGTAGTTTAAGCTAATGTTAGCATGCAGCTATAAAATAAGGCATGTAGTTTAAGCTAACATTAGCATGCAGCTATAAAATAAGGCATGTAGTTTAAAATAAGGCATGTAGTTTAAGCTAACATTAGCATGCAGATATAAAATAAGGCATGTAGTTTAAAATAACGTATGTAGTTTAAAATAAGGCATGTAGTTTAAGCTAACATTAGCATGCAGATATAAAATAAGGCATGTAGTTTAAGCTAACATTAGCATGCAGATATAAAATAAGGCATGTAGTTTAAAATAAGGCATGTAGTTTAAAATAAGGCATGTAGTTTAAGCTAACATTAGCATGCAGATATAAAATAAGGCATGTAGTTTAAGCTAACATTAGCATGCAGCTATGAAATAAGGCATGTAGTTTAAAATAAGGCATGTAGTTTAAAATAAGGCATGTAGTTTAAGCTAACATTAGCATGCAGCTATGAAATAAGGCATGTAGTTTAAAATAAGGCATGTAGTTTAAAATAAGGCATGTAGTTTAAGCTAACATTAGCATGCAGATATAAAATAAGGCATGTAGTTTAAGCTAACATTAGCATGCAGCTATGAAATAAGGCATGTAGTTTAAAATAAGGCATGTAGTTTAAGCTAACTTTAGCATGCAGCTATAAAATAAGGCATGTAGTTTAAGCTAACATTAGCATGCAGCTATAAATAAGGCATGTAGTTTAAGCTAATGTTAGCATGCAGCTATAAAAAAGGCATGTAGTTTAAGCTAACATTAGCATGCAGATATAAATAAGGCATGTAGTTTAAGCTAACATTAGCATGCAGCTATAAATAAGGCATGTAGTTTAAGCTAACATTAGCATGCAGCTATAAATAAGGCATGTAGTTTAAGCTAATGTTAGCATGCAGCTATAAATAAGGCATGTCGTGTAAGCTAACTTTAGCATGCAGATATAAAATAAGGCATGTAGTTTAAGCTAACATTAGCATGCAGCTATAAAATAAGGCATGTCGTGTAAGCTAACATTAGCACTTGGATTTTTAGAGCAGCTTGAATAATGTCTTAGGGTGTTTTCTCTCAACCTGGACATTAGAAATTGGTCCAAGAGATGGCTGCAGTGGCAGCGTGAAACAAGCTACAATGTAACATTAATATGCCGCTGCACACCTTCAGTTTCCATCCATAATGTGCTAGTTTTGCCACTGACACGCTCAGATAATTATTCTTAGTGTCTGACAACATTATGGAAAGGATCCCAGCTGAGGTCAAGCTTTTGTTAAAGAGTAAGATCCGTTTTGTTTTAACATGAAACATCCCTGAAATCGCCAAACCCACCAGGCTCTATTCAAATTAACTGTCATTTTATCGTCATAAAATACACATTTAAAGTCGACAGGAACAAGATAAAACCTTCACAAACCATCTTAGTTGTCTAAGAAAATAAGAAATGTACTGAAGTATAAAGGGTAGCTGTATTAGG
>NW_024040288.1:0-33494 GCF_014851395.1 Micropterus salmoides | reverse complement strand
TCATATGATTTTTAACCTCATATATATTTATATTTTAATTGTGAACCATATTTAACAGAAATGTATGAGTTGCCTTTGATTGCAGCTACACTCCCACCAAATCACTTGTGATTTCAACCAATGAACTATGTGTGAGTGAATTGTAAGTTAAAGTTATGTTAGTCAGCTTCAAGTAATGTTACTGTCTTGTGGATAGGTCTCTCCAGATAGACTGGTTTGCTGAGTCTTTTTCCTTGGTCATCTAATGATGAGTTGCTGATCAGTAACTGGACCTTTCGCAACATCCATCTTCAGCTGGATACACAGTGGTGACTTTAGCCAGCTTCCACTCATTTCTGGGTGCTGTATCGTCTTGTACAATTACTATATCATTGACTTTCGCATTTCTCTTTGTCTTGTGCCATTTCTGTCTTTGTTGTAAACTCAAAAGGTACTCCTTTTTCCATCTGTGCCAAAATTCATTGGCAAGGTATTGGACTCTACGCCATCTCTTGCGGTCTTCTTTACGAAGTTTCCAGGTGGAGGCAAGATTATTAAAGACTTCATTGTCAGAAGTAAGTTGGGCGCAAGAGGCTGAGGACCTGTAGGGTCACTGAGTAAGTGTGCGGTCATAGGTCGGCTGTTTATGATTGCCATCACTTCATAAAGATAGGTCCGTAATGATGAACTGTTGAGTGTTCGGGATGACTGATCCAGGATGGATGTTAACACACTTCTGATTGTCCGGATCTGCCTTTCCCAAACTCCGCCCATATGGCTAGCAGAGGGAGGATTCATGACAAACTCACATCCTAATTTTTTAAGGCATTCTTGATCCATTTCCTTTACTGCTTCCAGGAATTCACGCCTCGCTCCAACAAAATTGGTACCCTGATCTGATTGGAGTTGGCGAACGTTTCCACGTAGGGCAATGAAGGCACGAAGTGAGTTGATGAATGCATCGGTTGACAGATCATCAAGTAACTCTATGTGCACTGAACGAGAGCACATGCATGTGAACAATAGTCCATAACGTTTCAGCTCTTTTCGACCCTTTGATATAAAATGGACCGAAACAATCCATCCCGCAATACGTGAAGGGAGGAGTTGTCTCCATTCTCTCACGTGGCAGATCTGCCATTCTCTGTTCTTCAGTGTGCCGCCTAAACTTTCTGCACTTGACGCAGTGGTAGATGACTGATGACACAGCTTGACTACATCCGAGGATCCATATGCCATTTGATCTCAACTCGTTTATGGTCATGCCACGCCCCTGATGTTGCACTTGCCTGTGATAGTGATCAATCAGTAACCTTGTTATGTGGTTGGTTTTGGTAATATGACTGGATGTTTGATGTGTGGATGCATGGCAGCATGTTCTAATCTACCTCCCACTCTAAGGATGCCCCTTTGGCTTAAGAAGGGATTGAGTCGGTACAACCTGCTGGATTTATTTGGTCATCTCCTTTTGTGACTTAAGATCATTGATCTCTTTGGAGAAGACTTCCTTTTGTACAATGAGCATGATGGTAAGCTCCGCATCCTGTCTTTCCTCGAGACTTGTGGCTTCATTGGTTCTCTGTATTGTGCCCTTAAACTCCTTGAGAAATCTTTGAAGTCTGGCGATTGCTTTCACTAGTCTTGTCCTACTTGAAAACTTAAGAAAGCGATTAGAGAGCAAATCTGTTGTTGTTGAGGTCTGGTGCACAATGACCCTGTGGACTTCTGGATCTTTGGCATCAAGTTCTCTCACCTTAACCTCACCGCTTGGAAGCTCTTCCTGCCAGAGAAACTCTGGACCACTAAACCAATTGGAAGCAATGAACTCTTTTGCCTTAAGCCCTCGTGACACATGATCAGCGGGATTGTCTTCTGATGTCACGTATTTCCACTGGGTTGGTTTTGTGCTTTCCTTGATGCGCTGTATGCGGTTAGCTACGAAGACATGAAACTGTTATTCGTCATTGTTAATGTATCCCAAGACGATGTTTGAATCTGTCCAGAAGAATTCTTGGGCGTCTTCAAACTCCAATTCTCCTCTGAGCATGTCACTTGTGCGTACTGCTACAACTGCTGCGGACAGCTCAAGTCTTGGCACCGTGGTTACTCTTGTGGGGGAAACTCTGGCCTTGGCCATGACTAGAACGCAGTGTATCTGTCCTGTTATGCTGATTGCTCTTAGATAAGTACAGACTCCATACCCTGTGACACTTGCGTCTGAAAAATGGTGGACTTCATACTTGTGAACGGTCTTGAAATCTACTGGTAAGTAGCATCGCTCAATCTTGACATTGGCTAAGTTCTGTAGATCCAATAGCCAGGACTCCCACCGTGACCTTAGCTCATTTGACAGTGGCTCATCCCAGTCGATCTTCTCACGACACATCTGTTGAAGTATTTGTTTCCCAAGTAGGACGAAAGGCGCCACAAAGCCAAGTGGATCGAAGATCGAGGCTACTGTGGACATAACTCCTCTTCTAGAGAGAGGGTGCTCATTCACAACTACTCGAAACTGGAAATGGTCTGAAGCGACACACCATTTGACGCCTAGAGCTCTCTCAATCTGTTGTTCGCCAAGAGCTAGGTCTTGTTTCATTACTGTCTCTGCACAGTCTTCCTTTGGGAGGGATGCTAATACTTGTTGGTTGTTTGATATGAACTTATGAAGTCACAACTTGCCTGTATTGCAGAGTTGTCTTGCTTCGTTTACCAACTGGATAGCCTCTTCTTCTGTGTGGACACTTATTAGGCCATCATCCACATAGAAGTTTCTCTCAATGAAACGAATTGTGGCTTCACTGAAAGAACCTTGCCCTTGAGCTGCGATATACTTGAGGCCGTAGTTTGCGCAGCCGGGTGAGGAAGCGGCTCCAAACAGATGGACACACATACGGTAGACAGAGGGGTTGGAGTAGAAGTCTCCATTGTCCCACCACAGAAAGCGGAAGTAGTTTTGATCTTCTGGTTTGACATGGAATTGGTGAAACATGCGTTCTATGTCGCACATCACCGCTACTTGACCCTTACGAAACCGGCATAGAACACCAACCAGGGTGTTGGTCAACTCAGGCCCGGTGAGTAGAAAGACACACCTTCGTACCTTGCAGAGCAATCGAACACGACTCTTATTTTTCCAGGTTTCTGAGGGTGATAAACCCCATGATGAGGGATGTACCAGGAGGGGCCTTTGTCCAGTTCGTCAGGTGGAACTTTTTCCGCATCTCCACGTGTTATTGTTTCAGTCATGAATGTTGTGTAGTCTTTGTGGTATTGCGTGTCTTTCTCAAATCTTTTCTTTCGTTCGGCACAGATTTTATTAGCTGGCAGGTTTGGTCTGTCCTTCTTAAAGGGTAAGGGCAACTCACAGTGACCATTCGCTTTCATTTTCACTCCTTCCTCCATTATGGCAATGAAACGTAAATCCTCTTGGGAGAAGTGAGAGTCCTCCACGCGGCGTTCATTGAAATCGGACTCCATTACCTTTATCACATCTAGTGGTGTGACTAGCTCTTTGACTTGTGTACGACAGACGTACATGACTTCGTTTGGTAAGGGGTTTGATGACTGAACAGAAGGTGTCACTTCCTTGACTATGACTCTGTGGCTGCTTCCTATAGCGTCACCATAGTCCACACAGGGATCAGTACCGCCAACTATAGTCCAGCCAAGGTCTGTTCTTTGAGCGAATGGTTCATTGTCCTTTCCTGACACCACTTCTCTGGGTAAGAGCTTGCGAACAGTTGTACCCTATAAGCAGGCCGACATCGCACTCTATCATGGGAGGGATCTCTTCAGCAAGGTTCTCTAGGTGAGGCCATGCTCTTGCTGTCTTAGGTGTGGGAAGATGACTTAGGTTGGCAGGGATAAAGTCTCTGGTGTATGTAGTTGGGAGAGGGATTCTTTTAGATGTGTAGAAGCCTCTGACTTGTAGCCCAAATAGCTTTTGACTTGTAATGACTGTGTCCCTGGATGACAGTGTGGAAAGTTTCAACTGCGCTTGTTTCCTTTCTGTGACTAAAGCGTCTGCCTTTTCTTGAAGAACGAAAGTGGTGTCGCTCTGACTGTCCAGAAGGGCATAGACAAGAATCTCGTGTTCTGGATCGCTTGTTGTGGACAACCAAACTGGAACGATTGTAGATGTGAGATCACTGTTAGTGTTTTGGACGACACGATTGGATATTGCCTTGTTTGATGTTTCTGAACTTGGTTGTTTGGTTTCCCTTGTGTCCTTTTGTTCCTTGTCAGCATCCTTTGTCCTTTTGACTTCCCTGTCACGTTCCTGATGTAAGCATGTTGGATGTTTCCCTTTGCATGTATTACAAACACTTCTCCTTTCACATTTTTTTGAATGGTGACCAGGGTTGAGACATCCAAAGCACAAGCCCTTTGTTTGTACAAACTTGACTCGATCAGCAATTGACTTGTCCATGAACTTTCGGCAGACATGAATTCCATGGTTTGGTCTTTCACAAAAGACACACATCTTAGTGTCTGATTTCTCTTCAGAACTGCTTGCTAACACCTTTGCGCCAACACTTCGGATCTTTGAGGTCTTTGTTTTGTCAAAGTCACTTGCCTTTAGTGCATGAAGCGATGTGATTGGATTGCACGCTATCTTCGCCTCTCTTGTAACAAAGTCGACAAAGTTGCTGAATGTTGGAAATGACCCACTTTGTTCTTGTATGTCAATGACCTTTCTATTCCAGCTCGCCGTTAACCAATCAGGAAGCTTGGTGAGCATTTTCTGATTTTCGCTGCAGTCATTGAGAACTTCAAGATTCCTAATCTGGAACATTGCTGCTTCACAGCCTCTGAGAAAGTCTGAGAACTCTTGTAGTTCAGCACTGTCCTTTGGTCCTATCCTTGGCCATGATGTGAGCTTATCCCTGAAGGCTTTGGCGATTACAAATGAGCTTCCATACCTTTCCTCCAGAATGTTCCATGCTGCAAGATACGCTGTGTCCGTTCCTAACAGGAAATAGCTCTCAATTGCTTTTCTTGCTGGCCCACCAACATATTTCCGGAGGTAGTAAAGCTTTTCATTTACTGGGATGTTCTTCCTGTCTATCAGGGTTTCAAAGGACATTTTCCAATCCTTATACTTGAGTGGGTCTCCAATGAAGACTGAAGGTTCTGGCACTGGTAAACGGCTTATGTTAATTGACTCTGCTAACGCTCTGGCTAATGCAGTAATGCTGTCTTCTTGTGTAGCATTGGTTGCACGTTGCTTGCTTGTGACCTCTTGTGGCACAGTGCGTTGTTGCGGGTGAAATTCAGGTAAACTAACCAGGTAAGGTGCGGCTTCTTCCGGCCTGGACTTGCGGTGTAGAAGGTCTGATATTTCTTCATCCGAAGTTGATTCTTGCTCGTAGACTTTCAGACGTGCTTTGGTGGCTTTCATTTTCTTGACAGTTTCTAAGCGTTCTATCTGCCTTCGCTTTTCTTCTAATGCCTTTTGTTTTTCAGCATTTTCTGCTTCTTGTTGTGCAAGTCTTTTTCTGTTTTGAGCTTCAAGATTTTCAAGTTCCCTTTGCTCACGCTCCATTTCTTGCATCACTTTCAAGGTAGCTTCAGTTGCAGCCAGTTCTGCTGCTGCTTCTTGTTTCTTTGCAGATGAATTACTCGAATGGCTTGAATGTGTGATTTCACTACCTGTACGTTTGGACCTGTGAGATGCTGAAGATTGGAACACTGAGCTAGCCTCACTACAGTGAGTTGACCTTTTAGCTGGGTATTTACCACATTCCTCTTCTTTAAGAATCTCTGATGCATGTTCTATTATCCTTACAGAAACAGCATGACATGTGTCTATTCGACGACGAGTGTCACTGTCAGGAGTGTTGTGACTGCGCAACTCGTGATAGGTTTGCTTTACTTCTCCTGCAGCATTTTGGACGCTTACAATGTGATCCTGTAAGCTTGCAGTGCTAGGTGCATCGAGTGCTCTCTTAGCTTGTTTGGCAATAGCTTTCCATTTGTCATAATTAGTCTTAAAGCGACACTGAAGCTTATTCACTCTTTCTTCGTGTAGAGCTTGGCCCTTTTCAGTAAGCTTTCTGTTTCTTTGGCTTTTTCTCAAAGCATCTTCTTCAACTACTTGATTTGTATTTACCCCTTGCAGTGGGTTTGAGTCTACTGTTTCGTCATCAGGGCTTGCTTGATCCTGCAACTTTACAGCTTCACTTCCTTGGACTTCAGGCTCAGCCATTTCACTACTTGAGCTAATGTATGTGTATTGACTTAAATTCAGATTACTTGTGAGTTTGTGAAATTACCTAGATTATTTTAAGGCACTATTGATATAATACTCTTAACCTGTAAATATGAACTCTGTTAGAATTAACTTAAAAAATGTGTGTGAACACCTTAATGCAAATAATAAACTGTTTTCACCTTGTATGAAAATAAAGAAAATGACCTTCAATGCCAAAGAAAAACAATATGACTTAACTATGACTTAAAATGCCTTAGTGCACCTTTAACTTAGCAATATAGTGATTAGAATGTGCAATTCGTATAAATCACCTTACAAAGAAATAAACACAAATTAAACTTAATCTTAATTGCAGACACATACACTTCAGCCCCTTTTAGCACTTTAGAGTCCCTTGAAAGTTAGCAGAATTAAACTACTTCTTAGCATTTAACTTGTTTAAATGTGTTACTTATTTGTAGCTTGATCCCACGACACTTCTGGACTCCAGTTGCCACTTGTCGGGTTTCCGTTCATGCAGTCCGTGTTGTCTTTGAAGCTCGTGAGCGTAGTTAACGATGTAACGAGCTGCTCGTTTATGGCTCCGTCGCAACAGGCACCGCTCTCTTCTCCTCCAACCCGAAGCAGGCTGAGTTCTGACTGTTACTCCCCTCGAGTTTAATAAAGGCTCAAGTCATTCCTGGGTTTTCACGGGCACATTTATTCGATGACGGGCATGTCTTTACATGTTCACTTGCATCTCCAAATTGCCGTCAGAACTGGTAGATAAATAAAACACAGAAAAACGTAAATTAACCTTAAATTCTTGACATACTTGCAAACAATACTAAAACAGAATCACATAGAAACTAAGAAATAAAGTATACATTTATGCCATGTAAAATAATTGGCTTGTTACAAACACAGTCACGTAACACAAATAAATGACAAAGAAAGAGAAAATATATACCTCATTGGCCACATGAACCCGAGAGGGTAAACTTAGGTTATTAGTCTTCAATCCACGACGACAAAACTTATGGATAATCTTAACAATCTTCCATGGCTCTTGAGAAAACTGCAGCACGTTTCTCTCATCTAGATCTTAGCGAGTGTACCCATACAGCGTCCCTGTAGCAACAAATTATCATTTCTGCACGGAACAAAAAAATAAGTTCCACCCTTTTTCTCACAGTTTTTAACAAAAGAAATAATCATGAAATTATTATTTATTGACCATGAAATATTTCAATCATATGATTTTTTAACCTCATATATATTTATATTTTAATTGTGAACCATATTTAACAGAAATGTATGAGTTGCCTTTGATTGCAGCTACAGCCTGCTTGGTGTGGAGAGATCTCGCGATGTTTCCCGTGTTGCTTGCACCGAGGGCGACACTGCTCTGATGACGCAGCAGACGTGCAACAGTGGTCAAGATGGATGGAATGTTTGAAGCAGGCTGGCCAGGCTGATGGTAAACAAACTTTCAACGGGAGTTCTGCGGATGTATCGTGGACGGCGATGAAGTCCAAGTTCTTTGATGGCTGCAATGCACGTTGGAATAGAGCAGTTGTTGAGAATTAGCAGCTGTGGGATAGAGTACTTGAGCTTCATGCCGGTCGCCGAAAGTGTTAGCCTGGAGCTAGCCATTAGCCAAACACAGAGATGGAAGACTGTCAGGCACAGGGAGAAGATGGTCCATATCATGGCAGCGGGGTGCACAAGGCACGGAGGAATGGCTGGAGGCAGCTGACAGCTAGCTACCAACTGCAGAGGTATCAGTTTGAGGCAAAACTGGACCGGGACAGCTAGATGGCTGCCCCGGAGTAAACCTCGTAGTAGCAGTGCTGAAATGACGTAGAAATCCGGGTGTTCACCACTGACAGCGGGAGGTAACCAACAATTTGCCGATGTTGGAGGAGATGTCAGTAGCTAAGTAAAGCCTTCAATTTCGTATCAATCCGTGCAAAAACTCAAAAAGAAATACTGTTCAGAATGAGAAAACGGCGGAGAAGCTGCGAACAACAAACGCCAGCGTCCTCTCCTGTGTGTGTCTTGGGATGATAGTAATATTCTGTTCCTCCAAGTAAGAGATGTGAATGGGACGGCCCGCTGTCCATGCTTTATGGCCCGATCGTTGGCCCATTTTTTTTAAATGGTTATATAAATGCATAACTTACGTTACACCGGCCCCAAAGATGCGTCGGCCCACTGGGCATTTGCCCGGTATGCCAGATTACCACTCGAGCCCTGGTTACGTCAGTAGTTGATGTTACACATGCATCCACGTCTTTTCTCAGCACAAATGAGCGTCACCAGCCACGAGGTGCATGAAATTCTCAGCAGGCATGCAGAACTCTGCACAACCGGGCAAGAAGCCGACAGCAGAAACAGCTGATCAGTCGTGAGTTACAAGTTCGCTATGTCAGAACTTATATGGAAAAAGTGTTTCCATCCCCCATTTAGCGCATTTATTCTTTTTCGACAAAGGCAAAAACTACCTCAAGTGGGCGTAAAAACTTTTTTTGCGAAATTATGGATTTTTTAAAAATAATTTTGCTGTTTCCATCAACCTTTTTCTAATGCGATACTTCAAAATGCGCATTAAAAAACATTGATGGCAACACGGCTACTGTCCTTTTGTTATATCTTTTTATTGCTTTAGATGAAGTATCTGACTTGACTTGTGTGGACTTAGTTTAAGAGTTTATTTAACTGGCCCCTCATAAAAAAAACAAACACTGGTTTAAATGTGCCCAAACTACCACACCATCTCACTCCTACAATTTCCTCTATCCTTTGGACCCAAATAAAAATGTAATATTACAGTACCCACAATAGATGACATTAATGCCTGTCTGCAAATACAATTCGACTCAAAACACAAAGGCAAAATTTTCTTTTATTTCTCTTCAATTAAGACTCTCCTTTCAGCACCTTTTCAGAGTTTGGGTTCCCACAGATGTCTAAATGACTGGTTTCCACGACAACACTCCTTCACACCTCAAAATAGGCCCCACTTTTTTATCTTATTAGGGAGGTTTGCACTTGAGTGTCAAAAGGGCTCTCCTTCCCGCACGTATTGATCTGGTAGCAATT
This sequence comes from Micropterus salmoides, assembly GCF_014851395.1. NCBI lineage: Eukaryota > Metazoa > Chordata > Actinopteri > Centrarchiformes > Centrarchidae > Micropterus > Micropterus salmoides. Next base: position 24,217 of record NW_024040288.1, on the reverse strand, counting down.
CCTTATTTGCACACTGGGCAGACCAGGATTATTTTATTTTTTTTTTTTTTTTCTTGGAGCAACAGTCTTGGCCAAAGCTTCATTTTAAGTTTAATTGTGATTTTCTTTTCATGTTTCTGAAAGGATGGTGAGATTTTGCTTGAGAAGATCTTTGTCAAGCTCCATCTATATCTATCTGGACCGTAGAGGCAACGGACAGAAGGTTTTCAAAATGATTATGCTTTTTAAGCTTTACATATTGTCATTAATCTCCAGCGTTTTATTTAGAGTGCTTTGCTGTCTTTAAAATTGGCCAGAATTTCATATTTTAGGAGTCCATTATAGGTCCTCACATAAGTTTGTGAATGTCCCGACTGAAACAGCCCCGAGTTAGAACAGTTTTACGGGACTTCTATACTTTTCTGTTCTAACCTTAATATGAGTTGTTTTCTAATGTTTAAATGTGTTGGTTTTTGAAGGCAATGACATAGGCCTATTTTATCTTTTAGATAATAAGGACTAAGGGTAATGAGGAATTTGAAAAACATGTCCAGACTCAGACATTTTGGAGGTCTGATGTGCTGTACAGCTGAGGTGTTGTTGTAAACGTAACCTATCAAGGTCAGATATCACCACTCAGCATCAAGTTGTGTCTGGTCTGTTTAATTCTACTGATAACTCAAATATAAATAAACACTGTCCAGCACCATCTGCTCTTTCCTATGTGCAGTTAAAATGACAAAATAAATACATAAATTTTACTGTTTAATTTGTACATGTAGGTATAAGAATTTAAATTCCAACATGACTATCTCATGATAACTTGTACCTCTTTAATTAATAGGTTTGTAGACTATATTTTTAAATAAACAAATGGTTATAAGATGTATGTCAAGAGTATGTTTGTGCAAATTAGGAGCATAAAATTTGTTCTTATTCTTAATTTTTCTCACTTTGCACTACTCACTACCTGCAAGGTTCTGTTGTGGCAGCTAAATTATGATAACATGATTATTATTACATAATGTGGTTTTTTTTGTTGTTTTTTTTTTTACTTGGGCCATATTTTCACATTTTGGTGTCGAAGATGTGCATTTACAAAATGTTTTGGAATCAGTGCAGAAGATGGCTTCAGTCACTGCAGCAGTTTGCAGCTGCAACGTATTCCTTTGGGGCAATCGCACACATCAAAATTCTCTGAAATCTTGTGAGAGGCGAGTTGTTGCAGGACAGCGTCAACACACAGAATTGTTTCAGCAGCGGAGCGTTTAGCCTGCCTACGTTGTTGACATGATGATAATTTGTCATTCTGTGTGCTTCAACTACGGATAACGGGTTTATGTGAGCCCGTTTCGCTCCACACTCTGCACAGCAACATCCACATGGAGCATTTCAGAATAAGAGCGTTTTGCCTGCCTGATTTTGATGACTTGTTCAGCCCGGTTCATCTGCTCTGTGCTGCTTGATGCGTTTTCTGTCAAAAATAGGCTGGCAGTGAAGAGCTAAACTTGAAAAAAAAGAGTAAAAAGAACGTAAATCGAATCATATTCGTAATATCTGGCAGAAAAATCGTAATTAGATTTTTACCCCAAATCGTTCAGCCCTAGTATGTGTTATTGTATAATCCAGACATTTTCCATAATGCAGGTATCTCATTATTTAGATTCTGAAACTGCGAATACCATGATACTAATCAGTGTTCATACCATTTAAAAGAATGAGGCTGGGACAAAGTAAGTGAAAGCTCAAACTAACTGATCAGTGACCAAGTTTTCCATACACACTTGGTGTCAGCTCTTATATGATTTCCTCTTAATGAGCAAACAGCAGCTCCATCTTCATCAGCTAATTCATCCAGGAGGAGCAGGGGCTCCATGATTATGAGGAGAGAAAGTGCACATGTTCATTATACCCAGTAATAATGGCAAGAGGCCCCCAGCCTCCTAGATTGCAATATACATTTTAGATGTGACCCTACTGCTGTTAAAAAGCTTTCAGCCCTCCTCTCCAAAGACAGTGTTTCTGTATGACTGAACTCTGTTGTGGGCTCCTGTCAGCTGATTTAAATGCTAATCAACATGTTATTCAGGTCCAGACCATCTGTGGAGCACTGCCAACCACAGCATAATACTTGTTGCCTCTTCTACTACTTTGCTGAGGCAGTGAGCCCAAGAGAAATTCTAAAAAGCTCAAGAAAAAAACAAAGCTTTATTCCATTACCATCGAAGTCAGAGGAAGAATTTCTTATTTTTAAAACATCTTTGTGAGAGCTTTTATTCTCTCAGCAGTGCTTAAACATGTTAGACACAGTTATTAAGTTTATAGTTTTTACATTGTTGCTATGATAATTAATGTTTGAACATAAATTGATTTTGCTAATAAATGTCTAGATAGTTTTGTCTCCACAAAGTTGATTGGATTTCTTCACGGGGGGGACTGGAGCACACTGACTGATTTGCAGTCTTTAATTGTGCAAACATACTAACGTCACTTAATCGGCATCAAAATGAGCAAAACACATAGTACACAATTTAGGGCCGGTGTACCATTTGTCATTTGGATAATTGGTTGAACAGGATTTCTAATCTATTGGATAATGGATCCAATGGTAATTGCTAGAGCCAATGTTCAAGTGCCACACACCATGGACCACAATCACATCAGAAACAAAAGAACACACCTTAAAGTTTCAAAGACAGAATTACAGGAGACACAACAAAAACCTCACGTGTTTGGCTTCTGGGTCTTTTTTTTTAATATTTTGATAAATCATTGGTCTGGACTAAAATTAAAGCCGTCTATGTGTTCACACAATTCACTCCTGCTCTCTTCAAACTTTGTCTGTAACTATTTGCCTCCCCCAGATGTGTTTAATAATGTGACAAAAACTAAGTTGACAAAATTTGAATGTTTTCTAATAATTTTTACTGGTAGCTCAACACTGACAAAGTTTTAAATATTCAACATTTTCCAATTTTATCATGTAATTAACTTTAATATCACACGTTAGAATAATGTAAAACTCCTCAAAAAGAAGACACATAGCTGCTAACAGTTACTTCATAAGTTAATAATAAACACTTCAGTATTCATAAGTGTCCAGAGAATGACTGTATTGCAGCTTAAAAAACAGCTACATGTGTTTTGTTGTAGGCTAGCTCTCCAGCTCACAGAGTAGCTGCAGATTTCTATGAAGTGGACAAAACACAAGCACATGTAAACCAGATAGCCTTTCAGACAGACCTTAATGATGGAAGTGGCATAAGTGGGCGGCTTTGACTCAGGGTAGAACGGTCATCCCCCTAAAGGAAGGTTGGGAACCCGAAATTGCTCCTGGTGGCTGTGCCATCAGTATGTGAATGAGTTAATTTCTGTTTCGCATGAGCATTTGGGTCTCTGCTCATAGGTGGGTGAATGTGATGTAGTGTAAAGCACTCTGAGTGGTCGAAAAGACTAGAAAGGTGCTATACAAATACAGCCCATTTACCTCTGAGAGCCTAAATGTGTACGTCTGCACTGCGCTCCAACAAATAGAAGCAACAGCTGCAGAAGAAGCTCTTAAGTGAAGTGTCCTTCTTTACTGTACCAGAAAATAACTGGTAGGTGGTGCTAAAAATGAGAATAATTAAGATTAGCATGATACACAAATGCGACATGGTGGTGCAGTGGTTAGCACTGTCACCTCACAGCAAGAGGTTCTGTGGATCGAGGCCCAGGCCTTCTTTGTGGAGTTTGCATGTTCTCCCCGTGTCTGTGTGGGTTCTCTTCATGTTCTCCTGCTTCCTCCCACTGTCCAAAGACATGCATAGGTTAATTGGTGACTCTTTGCCCTTAGGTGTGAATGTGTGTATGACTTGTTTGTCTCTGAGTTAGCCCTGTGATGAACAGGCAACCTGTCTAGGGTTCACCAATGACGGCTGGGATTGGCTCCAGCCCCTTCACGACCCTGTGCAGAGTTATACTACTATACTATAGAGTTATACTACTATACTATAGAGTTATACTATACTATTCTATACTACTGACTACGGCTGCAATAGTGCTAATCCAAAAATATTATTCTGATTATAGTATTTAAACCAAATAATAACACAAATCAGAATATGAATAAGAACAGTTAAATGATGTAAAAAATTATAACAATACTTAGTCAAGGATTAATTAACTTTAGAGAAATTTTTAATTAAATAACATTTTATCGCAATGAAAGTAAATATAAAAACATTGAGCCCAATTGAGACAAATCTCAGGCTGTAAAATAAGGCCAGGGCAATGTGTCATTGCCTACTTCACTCATTCACTGTTCCCTATACAATCGACATTTTAGAGCGAGATTTCAGACACCCATTATTCATGATTTTGTGTTATTGACAGGGACAGGGTCTTGCACGCGTCTAATTTTTGCATGTATAAATCACAAGGATTGCATTGTGGGATTATTAGCAAAACGAAGCTTACCTGTGATGGACACTTTGCTCCACTGGGGAATTTTGGAGGACACTGTATAATGGGTAATTGTCAAACTCATAATTCATACACTAGTAGGTAGTGCATCTTCACTATATAGTGAAGCAGTGGTTCCAGATACAGCCCTGGATTACTTACATAGCATTGGTTTTAGCCTGATGAAAAGGAAGGACTTGAGTGCATTGAAAAGAGAACCTAATTAATATAAACTCAAGTCATGTCCGTTATAAAAAAAAATGATCAACATATAGTTTCACCAACCTGTGGATCACCTGGATCCATTTCAGCCATCATCACCGTTATTAGTTACACCTGTGCTCTTACTGTTCTGACATATCAAAATGCCTGCAGTGAGAAAGATCTATTACAGGGATCACAATATGTTTTGTATGTTTTCTATTGATTGCATTAGCAGATTTAGGACTGCATCTAATGTTTCCGTTGCATCCTCATTGTGATTGTTTTTTTCCCCATTTGTCAAATCTTGCCCAAAGATATTTCTAGCTTTCTGAAATTTGAAACCTTTTGTATTGCCAATCTGAATAATAGTGTGCACACATGAACATACAATATAAGTTAAAAATGTCACATGTACCTAAAGATGAGATGTGCACATTAACTGCTCCAGTCATTATGTTTAAGTACCCCTTGCATTAAACAAAATCAGAAACTTGCCACATCCTGATGCAGTTTTGATTCTCTTTCAATCTCCACTGTGTTTGAGTGTTTAGAAAGGAGAATATGCTGTGACCCACAAACATACTGCAACACAATCCATTCCCATTGTATGTGAAACCAAACTTGGGCGATAAAGAGGTTACAGCAATTGTTCTGGAGAAAAGATCTTGTGATTTTTGCCTAAAGCCAAAACCATTCACTTTAATGCAGAAGCAGATAATTCAGTGAATTTCAGAAACACCCAGATGTCTTCATGAGGTTTTTTTTTCTGTAACCGATACATCAAGCACACCCATGAAATCCTCTTTTAATATACTTTAAAGCTCTCTTTTCTTCACTTATGGGTGTGGCACATATTTGCCACAGATTACCTGAAGCTGTTGAACACTTGTAAGATGTAATGTGTATTATTCCACTAAACCCTGAAACACTCTAAAACTGAATATAGTGCCACCAAGAGAAGCCAGACAAGGAGGGTTGCATGGCTCAAGCAATGGCATTGTTGGTCGTTCAATGGGTTGGTCCACCACTTTTGTCCAGAAAGATATCTCGACTGTTGACTGGCTTTCCAAGAAATTTTGTTCACACATTCATGGTCCCATTAGGAAGAACCTTGATGACTTTGTTGATCCCTGACTTTTCAGTTAGCACCACCATCAGGTCACAATTTAAATTTGTCCAATATGCTAACGAAATACTGATAAAGCCTATCCCAATAGGTTCAGCTGTACTTTGCATTTAGTTTGAATTAGCAAATGTTAGCATACTAACAACCCAGCTATGAATGGTCAATATCATAGTTGGCACATTGTGATCTCGACCATGTTAAGATATTAATGTTTAAAGTTAGCTCAAAAGACTGCTGACTCTAAGTGCAACCTCACAATGGCAGCAGTCAAAGCTGCTCGCACACTGCCCCGACAAACACCAACCAACACCAACTGTTGGATTAGTGTGCGCCGTCAGTCGGTTTTTGTTGGTGTCAGTCGGATGGAGTCTTTAGAGTTTGACATGTCCAGTCAGATTGGGCGGAGTTGTATTCTGAGTGTTCCCTTGACAACTAAGCCTATATTCACATGCGGAACATCAGTGCGCACAACTTTCTTTGATGTCAATGTAGGTTAGCAAGGTGTCCATTACTCGCTCCTCTTTCTCTCATTGACAACGGACCCATCTGTGAACAGCTTCTCCTCATCGTGCACAATCTGAATCAGTACATGCGCTGGAGGAAGCGACAGGTGTCGTGCTGAAAAGTGATCATCCGGCGAAAACTGATTCCTGTGCGCAGCATGTTAAAGCTGTAATGCCCAGTATCTACAGCTGCTTCTATTTCAAACAGTCATAATGTGCAAATAAGCATCACTTTGTCTGTGGTAGCAAAGGTACAGTATGTCTTTGTGAAACGTTAATGTTTCTTCTAACGTAATAATAACAGTTGAAGTGTATATCAGTCCTGACAAAACCTTATCATAGGCAATAAAATTAGCACAAATTTCGTCAGCAAAAATAGGCTATGTAAACCTATGTTTAATATCCTTGTTCATATCTGGAAAACAGACTGTAGTCTTTAATTAACATGATTCATGGCTGGGTTAGGCTATAAATAAAATAAAGGAAGTGTCTCTCTTGCAATTATCCGTATGACATTGTTTTTTGCTTGCTATGTGCCAACCAACCAACCAACCAAGTCCTTTTATAACCAGTTGAAATGTGGAGTTTTGTAGTATTGTACTTGCCAAAAAGAAAGAGTATAGCTAAATCAGTTCTTACTGACCAGTTGAAATACATTTAAATAGCCAAAACAGCCCATATAGTCTATGCAGTTTTGCACTTGCCAAAAAAATGATTCCACCTCCTACCTTGTGACTGAAGGGTTCTCAAAATGAATTGATTTCATTTATGAGCGTTATGAGTTATGGCTGATTATAGCTCACCCAGTCCTTTCAACCTGTTGAAATATCTTTTTTAAAGGGCCAATACACCCAGTAAGTAGTTCCACTTGCCAAAAAGTGATTGCAGCCCTCAGTTGTGGTGACGGAAGTTTACAGTTGGTCGACACAGTAAAGGAAAGGGGAAAAACCCAAAAGCATAATATGGCCTATTTGACACACATGCAGGCACATGAGCACAAGTTCCACCTGAGCATTAAGGAAATGTCCTGATCCCATCCAAAAATATTGAAGGTTCATCTTCCCTGCTCTACAAATGTAAATTTCACGTTCATCATATTCACTGAGGTCATGGACTGTGATGAACATCAGTGCAGAGGCGCGCAAAGGTTTAATTTGTCACACAAAAGGTGTCAAGGTACCGGCCAGAGAGTTTTGTGTGATGTGTAGGAAAATGTTTTGGTTATAGAAATGATGGGAAAGATATGGAATAGTAAACATACTATAGCTACAAAAATAGCTGCTTTTTGTTGTCCTCATTAGGGACCTTTGTTGCATCTTCTTTTAGACACCAGCATGTTATTTTTGTTCATGGTATGAAAAGAACAGTTTTTGGCATGCAAACAGGAAGAAAATGTAGTTGTATGAATCGCCCATTCTCAATACCGGATCTCTTGTATGTAACAAAGCATCCGAATAATGGAGGGAAAAACTGTAACCTAGATGTCTAGACATCATTTGACCTGCAAATCACTAAAAGGCATGTCCCAGTGGACAGCTTGGATTCTGTCTGTTTAACTTACAATGTACTGCAGTGCTAATAAGTAGAATGTTTTTCTTCCATGAAAACCTGAAGTCTCCATTTGAATCCACTGTAACTGTATTCAAGGCGTAATTATCTCTGTAAAGGTACCGTTTTATAGTTACCTTCAAGTTATTTATTCTAAAAACATAGATTTGGGGTAAAGTATAGTTTTTAAAACATCAGTATCCACTCCAGGTTGTACAACGGTCAGTCAGAAAATAATCTGCACTATAAAATGTACTGAGAAGTTAATAATCAGTCATCTTTTATGCATCTGGTCCATTGAATCATTAAACTGTGATTGGTATTATTGTTTACATTGTTACGCACTGTGTTGTCTGCAGACTGCAATGGCTTTATGTGCTTCCTTGTGAGTTTTTGGGAGAAAAAGGGACATGGCATAAAAAAGACTGAGTTAATCAGAAAAAAAGGACTGACTCTGAAGAACCATTACAATATTGGACTACAAATTCAATGATCATGATTATAAATCAGACAAAAGATGAGATTCCATTAACAAGACTCAGAGCAAAGGTATTGTAATAATGAGTTAGTAAAGTAACAATGAAAGTATAGATTATCTGTAGTTTTACCAGTAAAAGATCAACATCAAGTTGAGAAATGGAAACTAACAAGGCAGAAGGATGAAATGTTTGAAATGGATACTATTGTGTAAAATAATTCGAAATATTACCTCTGAGTATTATAGGCCAATAAAACGTAATATAAAGTTAGAAGGAAAAACATAACGTCTGTCGCAAAACACAAATCTCATTTCTTTTAACTCATCAGCAGCCTTGTTAAGTGAGTGGAGTGTTTGTGTAGCGTAATGTTTAAACACAAGTGGAATGCATCTGGTTTAATCTCTTTTTAAACAAGGTAATCCAAATTATGGACGTGGGTCATCCAGTGCATCCTGCATGTCATCACACATCACTACTCGGGAGGGAAGTGCCTTCCTGCAGATTGGTCATCAAGGGGGCTGAGCTCAGGTGCCCCTATTCCTCCTGCGCACAAACACTTTGTGTTTGTGTGCCTTGTACCCACCAAACACTATTTATTTATTTATTTTTATTCAACCTCACCAAAAAGAACGTCATTGTCAAACTGGGTAAAATTTCTTTTTTTAAGCTTTTCTGTCAGAATTTACCTTCCTTATCTTCATGCAGTCAGTACATATTAATATTAATGAGGGGCATTTCACTGACCATTTATAGGCAACTATGGGCGTTTAAAGGGTCGGAAAAGGAGCTGGCACACATGCACCAAATTTCAAGCTGATTGTGATTGATATAGGGAAATCGGCGTAGTACATGCGTGCACACTGTTTTATAAATCAGAATATTTTAGTGAGTCTGTTATAAATGAGACCCCTGATCTCTGTGGTCCATGTCATGTACACTCCACAATCCCACAATGCAATGCTCCACATTTTATAGCTGAGAAAATTACTGTTACTACTGATAGGCATAAGGATGATGATGATTAGTGAGTGTACTAATCATGAGACAGTGGTTTTCGGAGACAGTCAACATATTAGATTTTATACTTAAGAAGCTTCCCTCTGTCATCACGCTCCTGGAAACACAACCTCTTATCTAGACACAAAGCTAAATATTTGTAATATCAATGTTTGAAGAGCTTTAAGAGTTTGTCTGCTGTGGAGACATGAGACAATGTCTGTGTGACCGAGTGATTTTAAACACAAATGTGAAATATTCCATAAACAGCTGGTTCCTGACTTTGCATGGCTTATTAAGATTGCCGTTGGACATCCATGACAAGTGGCTCTACACAGTTTGGTCAACAAAGAGTAGCATAAGACTGTCAGACACACTGTCAGTCCATTGGCTGTGATTATCCCCTCTGAAGGTGGTTATTGGAGGGTAATGAGCCTGTTGGTGACAGATCTGGGCTAAGTCTGCTCCTACAGGAGGTGACAGGCCCTGAGACACTCGGAGAGAGGTTGTACAGTATCCCACAGGCGAGGGCCCAGGGTCAGCGCCCGGCCTTACAGGATTAACACACCTGCCACTGGCACAATGAGGTCTAATGAGCGCACACTGGCTGCCCCAGTCTGTTAGCAGCAGGCCAAGTGCTTTCTGAGTGGCTCACACCTCAGCGCTGGTATTGAAGTCCTAGCTCTCGAGTCAATACCTTCATTAGTGACTTCATGGCAGATCAGTCGCTGAGGCCTAACAAAGGCTCCCAGAAACGCAAAGTGACACATTCCTGTGATTAGAGAACTCCGGTAGGTTGTGCCATTAAAAGAAGTTCAGCTTTTCTTGACATGCAAGGGATTTGCTTTGACAACAGGAAAAATTATACATTTCAGCGTAATTAATTCGACCAAAGTAATGTTTCTTCCACTCAACGGTTTGATGTAGTTTGAAGTAGTGTTGACATATTTCGCCATATCAAGAGGCATTTTTGTGTCTTAACAGATTTAAAAGTTGAAAGTTCACATAAAACTGAAATGCCTTTGACACATTTGAGTATGTGTATTTGCTTTCTTTGGATATACTGTTGAGTTTTCTCTGGTACGTGACCTTTCCTTCATCAGGGTGGTGTCTAAGGTTATTTCTAGTAATACAGTCCATCAATTAGTCATGTTAGTTAGTGTTACAGAATAAAAGAAAGCAGATACAGGGATCTTGTTAGTTTCCCCATCAATTAATTTGCAGCACTTTTTTGTAACATTTTTACCTTTTATTTTCTAGTGAGAATAGAGATACAGTGAAGAAACATGGGGAGAGAGAGGAGGCTATGACTTGTAACAAAGATTCCCAGATGGAATCAAACCAGTTATATGGTATATGGCAGTGGTATTATGGCCTGTGGGCCAAATCTGTCTATCCAACGCAAGCTGAAGTTTTCCCATCATAGCTTGCATCAAAGGTTTGCAGAAATTTTCAGAAATCTACAATGTCGTGTGTGTTTCTATGGCCTTTTTAACGTATGCATTTTAACTTATGTGAAATCTCTGAGTACCATGAAAAGCATTGGTGGTAGTAAATTCTGATTTCTTTAGAATCAGATTCATCTATGCTGTAATTTGGATCTCTTACAGTTCTTCCTATATTTTTGACCTGCTGCTTAGATGACTTATTTAAAGTATTTACAATAAGAGTATTGCGCATATCAGGTGAATTATCAGCGTTTATGTAAACTACCTGCTTAAAAGTGAAAGTCTCCTCCTGAAGAGCATATTCTGCAGGATGTCATTTCCTCATTTAGATGGAGTTAATGTATGGAAAGAGTCTCACAGCTCTTTAGCTAATGTGACAGAATGATTTAGTGGAAGTTGTAATTAAAGACAGAATCTTGGACATACTTGAGCGATAATGGAGACAAAGAGTTAATCAGACAGGCTTGTACAAAAGCTCTGACTGCATACCAGAGAGAAAAATGTTCAAATTGACATTCCTCAAACCCTTTTTGTCCCTTTAAGGCCAGCTCAGCGAAAAGTTTAGAGACGGACACTTCAGATTCCTGAAACTCCTCTCATGGCTCCAGAGTTCTGCGGACACTCCACATAATCAAAACCTGACATTTATGTGACCCCATTCAACGATGTGGGAAACACACTACACAGACTTCACCTCTGAAACAAAAGACAAGGAATGTGCTCATGTTTTCCTCTGCGAATACTGTACGTATTCACACATGTCGCATGTGAGATAAAGGTTTTTTTCTGTCGGGTCAGGCTAATTTATGTTCCTGTGCGAAACAAAGTGGCAAATGAAAAGAGAGCCACATGGGAGAGTGCAGACCAGAGGAGAGTGTTTGTAATACAGTAACTTCCCCTTGTTTGAAAGTGATGCTGTCCTAAATTCAAAGACACTTAAGGTGGCGTGTGTGTGTGTGTGTGTGTACTTGTACTATCTGAGGACATTTGGGGAAACTGAGGATATTGTGGCGGGTCCTCATACTTTTTTAAAAGAGCTGTTAGAGAGGGTTATTCCTTTTAGATTTAATGTTACATTTAGGTTGTAGCATGTCATTGCAGTGGTTAAAGTTATGGTTGAAGGCAAGCGAATGCATTCTGTCAATGAGGGTCGTTGCTACCAAACTTTAGAACTAACTCTTGTGTGGTGGTAACATGTGAAAATCGGTTGTCATAACAGTACAGCGACCCCAAAGCAGACTGAATTATTTGTTACTCTGTATTTTTGTTGCAAAAACACTATTTATAATTAAAAGGGGAAATCTGCGTGCTTTTAAAATGCTCCTTTTCCTTTCTTTTTTTGGTTAGAGTGAAGAAATCAAGAAAGGATGTGGTAAAATTACCATTTTAGAAGGAAGTTAGTAAACTTTACAGGATAACTCTTTTAGTTATCAAGTAATTTGAAAAACAGCTGTTCAGACAAGTAATTTTAAGGTTTTGTCTGCGGAGTCTCAAGGTGCCTTGCTTTAAACCTAAACCCCATTCATCTGAAATTCCCATACAAGGTTAAACTTTTCCCTATTCAATATATGATAGTAAAGTGATAGTTATAAATTGTAAGTTTGTTGGCCGGAGCATGTTGAAGGCTTTATGAGCTGCCTCATGACCATAAATCCTGTTTCTTTGATCAAACTTTGAAACATCTTCATCCAAGTGGACAGCAAAACAGCGTCTGGGTACAGCTCTGTTTTCCAGCTACAAGTGAAGTGTGCACAAAACTCACTTTTTTTGTGCTTTTAAACTAAGTTCTCGCCAACACATTTGAAAGCAGGACAAAAACAACTTCCCACACACAAACACATCACAGCCACTGAAAATCAGCAGATGTAAACCCATTAGCTCAAGGATAATTTCTGTATTTTTCAACCTGGACCCTATTTTCCCATGTTTTTGTTTCTGTGACTATATGGTGCTTGGCAGCAGTGAGAGAGGCTGCAATGTAATCCTTGCAGGCAATTGCGCGCCCTTTCAAAGTACGACCACTAAAGTGCTTGTTTTTGCCACTGACAGGGTCTGATCGTTATTTTAAGTTTCTGACAACATTTTTTAAACAGTAAGATCCTTTTTGTTTAACAAGAAACAGTCACTTTATTGCTGTGGTCAAAGCCACCAGACTTGATAAAAACATTTCATTTTAGACCGAAGGTCTGTTAGTTTCTTACTCTTTTTAAAAACACTGGTCTATCTCTGTAGGGATCCCTTCCATGATGTTGATAACACTTGTAATAACAATCTGAGCCTGTCACTGTTAAAAACGAGCACTTTAGTGAACGTATTTTGACGGGGCGCATGACCGTCAAAATACCTTTTAACGTGAGCAGCCTGGAGCACTCTCACAAAGCAATTCTGCACAATAACACTTTCAGCTGTTCAGTTTTAGCTTGAATATAACATACAAAGAGCTTTCTGTACTACAGTTATGCATCATCACAAACTTGCACAACACTGTCCAGTCATTTGACAATAAACAGTAACAGTATTTTTCCTTTTCAACCACAGTTTAACACGAACACCCATATTTACTAGGAAGGGTACAAGCAGTTTGTGGGGCTGATGTCTGATATATCAATAACACAAGTAATTACACCAAAGAGTGGCAACATGTTAGGACATCAAACATTGTTTAACAAAGGTTTGAAAGTCAAAAAAGCAGTGAGAGATGCTTTTTAGGTTAACATTTGGCAATATTTGTTAATATTAAAACTAATCTGTTTTCCATTTACTATGAAGGTGTACTTTAACATTTGCTTTTAAAAGCATTTTTTTTTTTAAATGTGTGCTCAGTTTCAATCTGTACTCTGCTTTTTTATTATTTATTATCTTTTGCAACAGGCTTAAATTTAGTTCTCATCTGTCCTTGTTTAAACTTTTAAACTGTGCCACTTAGTGAAACACACCAGGATTACCATCTGCATATTGATGAAGTGATTAAAAAACGTTGCCTATCAATAATTTAAAATGATAAACAAAACTTTTTGAGTACCGAGTGAAAATATCGTGATACTATATGCCAAACCCACATCACTGTGTAATACAGTAAACTGGGAACACAGGATTTCACCCCAAATGATCCTCTCACTCATATGAGAGTTATGTAACACTGTTGTCACTCAGTCACTGTATATGCTGAGAAACCACTTTCCTTGTCTTTAATTCTTCTTTTGGTTTTGAATAATTCAATACACCTATTAAGGAGGTACTGTTCACAATGCCTGGGACACAGGTAGTAATGTATACTTTTGTGTTGTCTTGCGTATCACTCTGTATTCAGTTATAAAGCAACACATTGTGGGGTTTATCAAGGCTGGAAACTTAACACTGTTTATAATGCTTTATTAAAAATGTATTCTCAAGCAGTGAGCTGAGAAATGTTTTCCAACGGTCAATACATTCAGGAATGAGCAGTGGTATCTTCTTTTCTGTCTTCACTCCAGATGGAAGGTGTTTAACTGTCACTGCAGAGGACGGCAGGGATGTTACATGCTGTACCATACTTTATATAAACAGAGCATTTCTGTTTATGTTAAAGGCCTCAGAAGATGTTTCAGGGCAACATTCAAACTTTGTCATCTGTAGGCTACAGTGTGCAGTTCAGCCACTTCTGTTAAAGCAGTGTTATTAAGTAAAGCCAGTTTACCATGTTTCATGATATAAATTAAATACAATCACAGTAAACTTTTTTGACAACATACGTAGGTCTCTAAGTTACAATTATATACAATTAGCAGTTACTGTCAAACTTAGGAGCAAATTGGTACACAAGAATACTAAAGCCCTGTAGTATGTGAAGGAAAAATGCACAACATGAAACAATATTGCCAGACGTCTTTGACAAACTGTATTAGAGTGTAAAGTATGTGTGCCACAATAATAAAAGGGTAGCCAAGATTTGCGTGGTTACTAATAGCGATGCATCAGCCAACCTTTTCTCCCTCGATGCCTTAACTAATGATACATATCTGCTGATACGAGTGCTGATCCCACACCAGTGCTCCCTTTTTCCCCACATTTAAAATCTGTATACCTCAGTGTGGAACTTATTGGAATCATTTAGTGAGACCCTCGCTGTGGCACTAAACAATGAGTTGGAGGGCCTGCTGCTGTGACTGAATGAATGTAACTGATAGAGGAAATAGTGATGTTCTTTCTTTTTTTTTTATGGCATTGACAAACGGTATTTAATGTGGATCTGTATCACCAATACTAATCATATCGGATCAGTGCATTAACAATGTCCTTGGAGGGCGGTCACATTCACTTGGCCACAGCATAAATTCCATAATGATGACTGAAGAATGTAGAAGCCTTAAAAGTGCTTTCAGTTAATTACCAACACATGAGACCTGGTGTATTGATAAAGACAGTGGTGTCTTGAGATTTCTGTTTTTGGTTGTTTAAATCGAATCATTAATCTTGCAGACAAGAGATTTACAGTTTATTGCACACCAAAGATGTAGTGAACTGAGGTATATGATCTGACACAGAGCTCACTGGATGTCGGGGGAGTGAAGAGAAAGGAAGAACAAAAGAGACCAAATTCTTCTCACAGTAACATTACTGTAAGTAATGAAGTGGTCTGACCAAATCCTCCAAACACAGTTACTAAGCTGACATAAAGTCTTTACATAAGAGTTTTTCCTGACTCTTTGGTGGATTTGAAGATTTTCTTTTTCCCAACCCTCAAACTTAAGGAACTGTGCAGAGATTTGTAAGACGTCAACGACCTAAACTGACTTTTCTGTGTTGTCTTTTCATTTGGGGAAATGAAGGGTGAAGCAGCTGGCAGATGAAATGTGTAGGCTGTGTGCTGCTGTCCCAAAACTTTGAATGACTCATGTGAAATAGCCCTTACAAGGTTCAGCTGTCGAATGATTTCTCTTGATATTGTTCTGCAGCAGTCATTCTGCAGTCAGTTATCTGTCGAATAAAGCACCCGTACTGTGTGTCTCTATCAGTCTGTGTATAAATTGTCCCTTCTTATCACGTGTGTGTGTGTGAATTCCTGTCCAGGATGTAGAGCAGACGTATGTGAGCTTTGTGCCTCTGTTTTGACTTCAGATATTATTATGGTTTATGATTCACAGCGCAGAGGTTTTCTTTATCAATCAGCGTCTGGGTCATAGTGAAAGCTGAGACGCTGTTCACAATCTGCAGAATAATCCCAGAGACCTTTTTATTTATTTATTTATTTATTTTTGGCTTTGAGTTGTTTCTGCCATGTCGCCATGCACCCTGTACATTAAGAGATGTATACTGGAACATCCACAAGATTTTTAAATATCACTTTTCAGGTGAGTGTTTGGATCATTGCAAAGATAAAAGAGGAACAAATGAACTCGGGCTTCAAAAACAGTATTTATTATGTCAACTGTCTTGGTGAGACTGACACCAACAAAACATAACTCTTAAACCAGTGTAAGAAAGACCTTATAAAAAATATAGGAACATATGGGGATTTTTCTGCCATACAAAGAAGATCTGTTTAAATTCACTGTCATCAATGTGGAAATATTATAGTGAACTTTCGTTACTTCAGAGTAATTATATTCCCTGAGACTGTAGAAGTTCATTCTTTTTCTGCTAAAATCCTAAACCAGTGACTCCCACACAGTGTGGCTGTCTGAGTCCTGACTGTGCAGAGAGCTTAAGCCAGTGTCTGAGTCGTCGTCGTTCACACTGTGAGCTTTTGACAGACCCCTAGCCTGCTCCACCCACTCGCTTTTCCTCTCCAAAGTGCTGCTCATCCCCGTCTTATCTGTCGCGTGGCTACATCTCTCCTCGCGGGCTGTCCCTTCTTCCCTGTCCAAAATGTTCACTTTCTCCAGCAAATCCCTCATCTCCTTCTCCCTCGCCGCGTAAATCTCCTGGGTCAGCTCTAAATCGCTCCTAATAGCTTCCAAATCCGTGTTGAGGCGCAGACCGATGTATGAACTCGCATCAAGCTGTGTCCTGATCCTCTCTCCTTCCAAAACCAGCTCGTTGTCTGATGAGGTGTCTGCTTCGGTGCCGTGGAGGGATGGCGCGCCCTCGCCGGGCTCCGTCTCTTTGCTCTGCACCTCTTTTCTGCGCTGCATCCAGCGCTGGTCAGCTCCTCATGCATCTGCACCGTGATGATATCTATAAGGGCTTCCTGCTCCCGCAGCTCCTCTTGTAGTCTGACCGCCTCCTCACACTTCCGGACATACTCTTCAAACTTGGCGAGAGTCTCAGCTGAACACAGCTCTTCTCCCCCTCGGCTGGAAGCTGCAGCAGCATCCACTAAATACGTGTCCTGCACATAATTAATCCCGTTTTTTAATTCTGTCAAAATGCACCTTCGCCTCGCACCTCTCGATCTCTGATTCCAGCTCTGTAATCCTCTGAATCTGCTGGCGGATTGTATGATCCTGAGAAATCACAAGATGAGCCAAAGTTTCCATCTTTTCCGCAGAGGACTCGTCCCTGTGCACCGTTTGCGCCCTCTTTTTACCATTGATCTTCTCCAACTTTCTGAAAGCTTTCCTGACAATCCGACGCTGTTTCTCAGGTGAGATGCCATCCACGGGGGACCGTGCGGCCCCCTTGCTGACACAGGGCCTGTGTTTGCTGAGCACCACACGCGCCTCTGCGCTCCGAGCTCCGTGGTTCGCCAGAGACGCCTCGCTCTTCACCAACACAAACTTCACGTTCCCCTGCTCCTCTCCCCACGCGACCCAAAGCCGTAAATCTTGGTTTTGTGTGGTAAAATCCTCTCGAAACCTCTCCATTTCTCCACGATGCAGTAAGACTGCGAGCATCCAGAGTGCGAAGCTGCGGAGAGGCCGTGCTGTGAGTTTTGGTCTTCCAGAAGCACTTTGACGACATCAGCGCAGGTTGTGCGCTTTGACAAGCCGAAGACGAGCTTTTCCTCCCGGCAGACCCACACTGATATCTTACACTCCTCCGACTCCATCGCGAATATCTGACACACGGTGATTCTTATAAAACAGGGAAAAGTCTTAAAAGAGATTTAAATCCTCGTGTCTGGAGAAAAGCGCAGTTGTGTCCATACTCATTCCCTTTGTGTTGGTGCGCGCTGCGTCCCGGACACATCTGAGAAGTTGCTGATGGGGCTGGACGTTTGGAGGTCCATGTGTCCCTCTGTGCACTTTCCTGAGACCAGGAAACACTTAATGAGTTCATAGTGCGCCCTCACGAGACTGCCTCTGCTGTGATCACATGACTGCAAGAGCAAGTGTCAGTAAAGATGACTTGATAATGTGATGTGACTTTTAGTTGAGAAGAGACACTGTCTGGATGATAATTTCAGGACAGTGTTGATCACCAGTAGGGTTGGGCAAGTTACTTCCAAAATGTAATAGGCTACATTATAGATTACTAGTTGCAGTCATTTGAGAGTAAATAGTTATTACAATTTTACTGTCTCTGAATTGTAATGCTTTACACTCCTTTTGCGTTATTTTTTAGTTCGTTTCGCTGCCAATTAACGGGCGCATTATTCTGATAGTAAGATGTGCCTGCATAGGTGGGTTGTAGTGATGTGCAGAGTTATATCCGCGGATTGTGGGGGGAGGGGTGAAATAGGATGAATCGTCTCCCCACCAAGAAAGACGCTGCGCGCATTTACGCACGAGGCACAGCAGAATATGTCATTGATTATTTGAATCTTCCGACACTCCGACAAGATCGGGCAGGATGAACAGCAGCCTCTCTAATCATGGAAGCAATTTGTTAAAGCACAAACACATAGCCTTTAGAAATGTATTTAGCATGATCCATCAGAGGAGCTACCATCTTGCCTATCAATGTCGACCATCGGATTCCCGCAACAGGAAATAACGTTACTCTTACTCATGGATTTGTTTTTCTGCTGCCGAAATGTTTCACGGTTATGGTGAATTATTAAAAAAACAAAATGCCTCCTAATTTCGGGTTAAAATGCGTTGTATCGCGCCTTACTAACGGATATATTAGCCTACCGATTTTTGCAATGTGTTATATTAGGCTACTACATTACAGCAAAAAGCAATAGCGTATATTACTGTAATTGCGTTACTTTTGTAACGCGTTTGTCCCCACACTGATACCAGGTGCTGATATCGTTTTGTGTTATGACTCCACTGCTCTCTGAAATGTTAAAGGGTTTAAACCCTGACTTTAGTGTTAAAACATCATGGAAATTTATGATTGAAAATGATTGGGACTTATTCACTGAAATTTAACAGTCCACAACACAAAAACAAATTGAGATTAAAATATATATATTGTCTGCGATGGACTGGAGACCTGTACAGGGTGTACCCTGCCTTGCGCACGCTGTCAGCTGGGATTGGCTCCAGCCCCCCCGCGACCCTGTACGCAGGATAAGCGGTTGACGATGGATGGATGGATATATATATTGTTTGTGTAGTTGGTGTTCATTTGCCACAAACGGCGACTGTGCAGTGAATAAGATGGAAAAATTACCCTAAATAATAAATAAAATAGCAAAGCAAATTTGAACTGATTGCCTAACACTAAGAAAAGGCATTAAAAAAAGACAGTGTGTGACCTCAGTGGTAGAAACTAAGTATTACTCAAGTACTGCAGGCTACTTAATTACAATTTTGAGGTATTTGTACTTTGAGAGATTCTGTTTCATGCAACTTGATACTTTTACTTCACTACATTTTGGAGGGAAATGTTATGTTTTACACTACACTTATGACAGTTACTTTTCAGATTAACATCAAAATTGCAAAATGCAAATTTATTTTATTTTGCAAAGTATATTTTGCTAAAATATTATTGTATTTATACTTCTTCTGCTACTGCACTCAGACTAATCAGAATTTACAAGTAACTCCAGATCTTACTGTTATCTTCCCCCAAACTCCCCTTCATTTTTCTCATCTCTGTATGTTCATGAAATGAAGTCATGCAGCTTCACAATAAGCTCAAATGAAAACATTTTTAACTGACACAACTTTCATCACGCCACCTATAGAGTACAAATTTGTGCCCCTGTGTGTCCACTCTTGTTTTTCTATTGATTTAATATGCAGACATGTCACCTGAAAGCTGTAGAGCTGACTGTTAATCCACAGGGATATGACTTGACATGAAAAATATTTTTAATGGGGCTGACATGAAGTATGATTGACGCACCATGCGGCTTTCTCTGATTTTCAGGATTAGACTTGATCCTTACATTTAGATTTTTCCACTTCCTGGGTGGCTGTTCTCAACCCCTGAAAATACTCAAACTTCTTACCTTGTGTTTTTTACAATATCGGCTGTGAAACACTTTGAAATAATAACCATTATAGAAATTCAGACACTTCCTACATTCATCAAAACTGTGGGGCAGAAACACAAAGATACTTCCAGTCCAGCACACCCGAGCAGAGCAGTGACCTCCTTCTGTTGGATTACATTTCTATGTTCAGTGATGTAAATATTCAGGGTCAGTTTCTTTTGTTGAGTGAGTGGGCACAAACATTGGATCATGTAAATGACAACTTATGATGCACAAGTGGTCATTTAGAAACGTTTACAAAAGGAGAATGGCTGCATATCAATTGAATGTTGAAGTCTGCGCTGCTTTGATTGGTCTGTCCTTGATACTTAAAGGCAGGTGATGTTCTTTTTTTTTTTTAAGTCCCTGTAGAAGACTCTGCTGTTATTCATCAATTTGACCCTGCTAGCTTTTAGTTCACTATTGTTTTCCTTTCTCTTCGACTGCTTTCAGATTTTTGCCTTGGCGAGTCTTGAACTCACAAGCTTTGATTGCAAAATAAGAGAGTAAACAGCTGCCATACTTTACCTGGAGTTTTGTTGGGTTATCGCTGCTGTTGTGTTCTCACAGGAGGCTTGTTGCTCTCAAGCAAATAAAGGCAGACTTTATAATGAACACCTGTTACTTTTATCAACATGTGTGGTATATGAGGTGGGCCAGTTTTTGTACACACATCTTGTGGCGTTACAAAATATTATTGTTCTTAAAGTGTCTTTGCTTTAACCACAATACCTGACAGAGCCTGGTGAACAAAGACAATCCTTCTGATGCCTACTTATATCCTGTGTCTATTCTGGCTCCATACAAGGATAAATTACAACATTTAAATCTCGTGACAATTGAGTTATGGCCAATTAAATGTATCATGCTAGTGTAGTGGCACATAACGTTAAAATACCACACCAATGTGTAGGATCAGTCAGAGTTGTGAGTAAATGAAAGACAGCCTTCAACTACAGAACCCAGGATCTAGTGATGTTACGTTCGCAGACTATCTGATTCTTTTCAACGGCTCTTTGGTACAAACAATGGGAACCAGGTCGTACTTGGTGAGAATCAATCTTTTTAACGTTGTGCCCAAATTTCACTGCCTGCCCTAGATCCACTCCCCTTTACATGAATAGTAATGCTACCACTCTAGTCACAAACTGTCTAGTGGGTCCACTTGATTGCTATCCCAGCTTATACTGGTGTCACATCAGCTGGGCTGAGTTCAAATGTTTTCTAATATTAAGTATTAATAATAATATACATTATATGTGGTGCTTTATAAGACACTTAACATGGTCAAAAAGACAAAACAAGATCAGCATAAAAACCAAAATAACAACTAGATCTTAAAAGTTGAAATCACAACAGCATAAAGAACAGGACAGAATTGAATTGCATTCAAGGCAGCAGGCCAACCTTATTTACATAACACATTTCATATTGAGGGTAAATTCAAAGTAGTAAATTCACTAACAAAGCAGACGGATATGTCATCTTGTGTAATGTTTGCTGTGCAGATCACTGACATGGGTCTGGCAATACCAGTCATTTAGTGCTCCTAAACATAGTCCACATGTGCAAAAGTAAATTATATTGGTAGGCTAAGTAAGAATCTGATTGAAATCTTTTCAGTATTATCCTAGTGATTATTTTACAAATAAACCTAGTAATCTCTGCCCCCTAGAAAGAGAGGAAAAAAGAACAGAGCCTTAAGATTTCCCATCACTACCAGGATCAATAATCTTTGCTTGTACCCCCACAGTTCAGGAGTTACTATTGAAAGTGCAAAGTGCTTTATAAGTGACCACATGGTGGTGTCATGCACTCCAAAAACCATTGAGTTTAGGAATCACTTTTTATTGAATTCCTGCAGAAAGACTCAGTTTTGAGCCCTTCCACAAGCTTCATTTGGAGCGGCAGTATGGTTTGAGAACCCCTCTGGGCCAAACATAATGTTCACATCAACAATCACTGTATTCAGTCTAAAAGGTGCCCGTGTGAACTCTCATTTGGAAAGCGAAAAGCCTTTACTAGGTTACTTCATAGCCGCAGGAATCAGCTGATAGAATTCCAAAATTAAATGGGAGCTATACATTGGCAACAACCAAATCTGAGTTACAAATGTTGTTGGTTTGTTTTTATCCATGTTTGTAAGCCAGCAGGAAAGCAAGCTCATTCTATAATTTTCTGTATTTTAGTGGATAAACTCAAGATCTTGATACTGTAGTTCAAATGGTCAGAATACTTATCGTTGGGCCTTCTTAGTAGTTGATCTTTCAGTAAAATATTTTGATTTCTATGACAAATTTGCTATTAAATGTTATATCACACAGTAGATTTACCAGCGCCTTAACTTATGGCTTTTACTCAAAAGGAATAATACAGTTGCTTTTAATTACACAATGTCTCCCTCTGGTGATGATTTCTATTATTACAGTGGTATGTATTGAAATTTGCTGCCTTGCATGTGAAACAGTGGCACCAGCAGTTAAATACTGTATTAAGGTGACAGAAGAAGGTGCTCCATCTACTGTTGACCAGAGGTTTTTGCAGTCAAAGACTCAAATGGATGGTGCCTCATGACGTCGTACACACAACACCCCCACACCCCTGTAACACCAGAGTGAAAACTCAAACATCAATTATGTTAAATGTTTAATTGACAACAGGAGGCAATATTTTCAGATTATTTAACTTTAATATTGCATACATACAAAGTATCTAGAAAGCTACAAAATGTCTACTATTATCAAGAAGGCATCATAATGTTACGGAGCAAAGACAAGACCATATGCAGAACACAGAAACATCGCAGAGCTTCTTTTCTCTCCTTTGCTCCAACACTTTACTGTCATGGATACAAAAAGATATCACACAATCTGTACCAAGAAAAGCTAAGATATATAATTTTGTACAAAGCACCTTTTTACAAAAAAACAAGTCTGCACACAAAAACCCAAGTGTGTGGTGTGTGTGCGTGATAACTATGTGAGCTGAGTGAAAAATCACTTTAAAGCCACCATCTGATAATGGTCATAAAACAATAAAGGTACCAGTACCTACTCTTCAACAGAATTACAAATAACGAGCTAAACTGCTGATATGTTTGTAGCATGATTCATCAACTTAGCTGATTTTGTTTTTGTACGTGCCCATTTTCTCTTCTAATGGTCCACCAGACATTCGTGCCATCGAAGGCATCAAGTCCTGCTGTTTCAGTGTTGAAACGACATGTCAAAATGTACCAGCAGTGCAGCAGCAAACATCATTACCATGTTATTGGGCTTACAATATACAGACAATGTCATCACAAACCAAGAACAGCTGTATACAAGTACAATAAGAAAACAGGAACATCTCACTAAATAATCAATAAATGTGAACCGATACACAGGGTAAACGTAAGAAAAAAGCCTATTAAAACTCCACAGTGTCCACAGGACTGTGGCAAAAATACTGATTGATTGAACTTTATCTGCATCCACCAGAGACATTGTCTGCAATTATTTAGAGCTTCTTCGGTTAAAATACTTTAGATGATTATAATTCTTTGTAAGAAACAATAAATGTAAAGTAGCTATGGTCCTTTAAAAGTATTAACCTTGACGGCCTCGTCCACACTAGCAGTTTGTGAAAAATTAGTTTTAGTTTTTTGAAACGGCATCTCGAACAGGTTTTGGAACAATTTCAGATTTAACCACATTAAAACAGTTCCAAATGAAATGTGAGTATTTGTACAGTTAAATAAACGTTCAGATTTTGTTCTGAAAGATAATAAATGATAAAAGCTTGTCGGTCCCTGCCTTGTCAACATCACAGCTGTGTGTGTCTGCATCATCAAAAGTAACATTGTTAAAGTGTAATGTGGTTTTCACATCGTGAGAGCGCGTGGTCGTGGGAAAGGGGAAACCAGTGTTTCCAAGAAACCTTTTTTAAAAACACTTGAACCTGCAAGTGTGCACGAAGCAGACAGCTGCAGTGTTTCTGTAAATGGAATCCTGCGTGCAGTCTGCGGCCGTGCGTTATCAGCAGGTCTTTCTGTCTTCGACCTCAAGCAAAGAAATAGCTTTTCTTCAAATACATTTGTGAAATCATCAATTTACAATGTAATAAAAATGAATATATCATTATTTATTTTTACCAGTAACCAGCTTTCCCCTGCTTTCATTACAATCCCTTTAAAAAAGGCAATGTGGTGATTGGTT
>NW_024040287.1:0-20541 GCF_014851395.1 Micropterus salmoides | reverse complement strand
CTGCCATGCAAGTGGAATTGGGGGAACAGCCACTAAGAATAAGAAGAACAAGAATTATGCTAACATACTGGGCTAATCTTCAGGGACACTGTAGCTCTCACCCCGCGCTAAAGCCAGCCTAGAAGAAGTTGGGAACACAATAAAAGTAGCTGTTTCAGTTTTGGATGGGTGGGAAATGCGAAAGCAGAAAGTCTTGGCCTGTGCAGTATAAATATATCCCAGTAGTCCCATATCCAGATCTTCCTCCGTGGTTTTTTGTAAATCCATCCATTGACCTGCATGCACAGCAAATAATCAAAAAGAAACCCAAGCAAGCTCACACGGGAAGAATAGCAGAAAGTTACATAGAGCAGCACTATAGAGATAACCACATGGTCTTTACTGGTGGCTCTAAAGATCCAGAGACCGGACGGACAGGAGCTGCCATATACATCCCAGCATACAAACTAGGCATTAAAAAGAGATCATCTATCAGTATATACAGTTGAGCTTATGGCCATTTTGATGGCATTACAGTGGATAGAAGAAAATAAGGAAAGCAAGGTGGTCATTGCATCAGATAGCTGGGCAGCTCTCACCAGTATTAAATCTGTTAAGTCCTGTAGGCTGGATCTGGTATTTAGTATTCATAGCTCTCTATGTAGATTATATCATAAGGGCTGGACTGACTGCTTTGTTTGGGTTCCTGCCCATGTAGGGGTAGAAGGAAATGAAGACGCTGATATTCTGGCAAAACAAGCACTTAAATCAAAGTCAGTTGATATACAAGTTCAATTCAGTAAATCTGAAGCTAAAACAGTCATTAAAGAGAAAATGCAAAAAACTTGAACCCAGATCCCTGCTTGAGGATGAGAACAGGTGAATGAAACATACAAACATTTGGATGACCTTGGGTAAATCCAGTAAGCTAAAATAAATGACTTGAAATGAACTGTGTATGTGTTGTATTTATCCAATCATGATTTCAACTCTTCTGACTAGTACTTAAATGAACTGACTTGAAATGACATGAAATGACAAGCCATGTGTCCATTGATGCTAGCCCATATGCTAAAGGTATGCTAATGCTAAAAGTCCTATGCTAATGTTTAGCTAAGGTTAGCTCAGCATGCTAAGACCAATGCTACCGCTGGCTTAAATGAAGGCATGGGGTAGCCCCATGACACGTACTTTAATCACTTTTGTAATGTAGTTATGCATGATACTTTTAATGTATTTTTCTTGCAGTACTTGTTGAAACATTGTTCTGATGTACATTTACATTGAAGTCTAACTACGGTGTTGATTAATGTGAACTGTCCCTGTTAAATTAAATGAAAAAATAAAAATACCACTTTGATACGGCAGCTAACAGAATACAGTGAGTGAACTCAGGTAACTCAGCAAAGGCTGCACCAAAGCAACAAAGACTGACGATACTATAAAGGAGAGAGACATTTCCTTCAGACAGGGACAAAGCCAAAAGGATTACCAAGATTAAATTCAAAGCTGTGGTAGAGAATTACAGGTTTATACAGTCTTTTGGAGTCACGGTGCGCCCTACCCTCTGGATATTTCAGACACTGTCCTACTAGAGCTTTACAACAAGGCCTGTGACCACCTATGATGTGTTTTATCAGATGAGATGACAGCTATTATTCAACTGTCAAGCATACAGGTATCAGATCAGGACTCTGTGTGGACAGATACGTCATATTAAAAGACTGAGCAAAGCACCTGTAGGGGACAGAAGAATCTGATCAGGACGTCCCTAATGAAATGTCCTCCATGTTCCCAGAATAGAGAGCAGGTCTTCAGGTAGGCTTCCTTCTAGTGGGACCTGCCTCGGTCTCACAGTGGTGTGAAGAACTGAAAGTGGACATTCAGGAAACATTTCTCTGAGGCAGAGCTGCTCTGGATGCACAAATAATCTCACTGGCTGAACTGAACTTTGGTAGACAGCCAATCTCTAAAAAGGGGATTCTCTGGCCCCGCCCACTGAAGTCCAACTCAACCAATGAGATTCTTTGCGTCTCCAGAGCAGAAATGTTTGAGGAACTAAAAGCACAATCAGCTTGATGTTGAGGAGAAGGGCTGTGCAGCAGAGAGGCTGTTTAGTTTCTTCATTCTACTGCAGTGGAAGAACATTGCTCATCTGCTGTCTGTCTGGCTTTAACAACTCCAAAGACATGTTGCTTTACCTCTTTTTACTTTGCTCTCACTTCATAGGTGAGTGTTGGAACACAGATGAAAGGCTCATTAACCTGCTGGATTAACCAGATATTTGGTCTACATTTCAGAACTAGAGGTTTCTCTGTGGAAGGGAACAACTTCCATGATAGAAACAGACATTTGGTTTATTGAATGAATCCAGAAAGTCAAGAACCTCCGTTGAGTCTCTTGATGTTAGAATCTCTTGCAGACTAACTGACATGAATGACTCATTTTGCAGCCCTGGGTTCCATGAACAGCATAACGCCAGAAAGTCCAGAAGAACATGTTGCAGAGGGAGGAAACATCAACCTGACCTGTAAATATGAGGGTTTCATCAACAATATCCAGTGGTACCGACAATACCAGAGATCCAGACCAGAGTTCCTGCTCTCCATCACAGAGAGTGGATCGATTTATCCAACTGGTTCAGTTTTCTCAGCTCACATTAATAAAGAAGAGAAACGTGTGAATCTGCAGATCATCTCAGCTAAAGTGACAGACTCTGCTGTGTACTACTGTGCTGTGAAGCCCACAGTGACAGGAAACACCAAAACTCTGTACAAAAACCTTTGGAGCAAAGACAACAGAATACTCCACAACGTCCACTAGAGGGAGTCACACACTGTTAAACTGCAGTGTGATGATGAAGTCTGGATTTGTTGAAGTGGTGATAGAAGCAACTTTAAATGAAGCACTACAGATAAAACACAATAAACAAAAACAGACAGAACAGAATTTGAATCATGTATATCCATAATACTTCCAAAGTGTCTCCAATTCCACTCTAGCAGACTGTTTTCACAGACAATTGAAACACACCCTGAAGGACCTTTTTTTGTTAGTGATTGTAACCATTGCAAGCTGAAGCTGTGCTGCCTGGTTTGAAGCAATATCTAGACTGTAATACTAAACCCCCATTTGCACCTCTCACCATAATGTTGTCCATTTAATTCCCACCTACAAGTCCCTGCTCAAAAGCAGGAGAGCACAAGTAAAAGTGTACATGTTTGGAACAATGATGGCATTGAGACTTTAAAGGCGGCTTTTCCTTTAACAGCTGGGACCTCTTCCATAGCCTGGGCTTAGAGGAGGCAACAGGCACCATCTGCAGTTTTGTAGAGATGATGTGTTAACCAAGGTTATTATAGTTTTGGATTTTTCATTAGTTTTAATTTTTATTTCGTTTTGACTTTTTGGTTTTGCTAGTTTAGTTTTTATTAGTTTTAGTTTAGTTTTAGTCTTTGTCGCTGCACGATGCAGCTCAGTTCAATTTAGTTTTTTCACAAAACATTAAAATACAACGACAATCAGAACTATTTGTGAAAAGGGACACCCTTTTTCAAGCTATCTATCTATATATTTGAAGTACTGACGTATTGTCTAAATAAATACTACAAATAAATGAAGCACATGCAATCTACAGTATAATTTTTAACCTACATACAGAAAACCCTCAGATACTCAGTGGTGCCAAGAAATTCATTACCTCTATCATTCTTGGTTAAATGGGTGAAATACAATAAATGGAGGAGAAATACAATTGATGGAGAGCTAAGAAATTGGAAGATAGCGGAGGCCCCCCTTGGAGCCACGAACAACAGGTCTCTAGCAGCCTGAAGGCAAGTCTGACTGGAAAGCAGTTTGTTAATCAAAAAAGGTATTAAAACAATGTGAAGCACAAAGAGACAGGCTGGCTGAGATATCAATGACCCCGTGAAACACACACTAGCTGACATGCAGTAAATATAATGACCAGCAGACAGTTGACCCAGCAGCAAGGGGAGCTCGCACTCAATGTACAAGGGGCAAGTTCGTCTTACATGCAGGATGAGCTCCAAGCCAGACCATCAGAACAGAACAAGGAAATAAAACCACCAAGCAGTGTTAATTTCATTGACGAAGACTATGAGGAAAAATATTCGTCAACGAACCTTGTTCACAGACGAAAACTAAATAAAAACTAAATAAAAAGTCAGATATGATGACGAAGACTGTGACGAAATATAACTGACACTTTAGTCAACGAATAAAAATTAGACAAAAATATTAGGGAGGGACGAATGGAGAAGAGATTCAATCATCACTACTCTTTTTGTAGGACAAGTTTGGAAGAAATCCAATCAGAGCGAATCTCATGGCCGCCTGTAAACCGTGTGGAGCAAAGATCTCTGGGAAAAACACCACCAACTTGAAGCAACATTTACAGACGACTCATCCGGAAATACACGCGAAAGTAAGCATACATGCTAAGCTTATTTTATCAGATAAACCACCGTGTTTCCGTTAAACTTGGAATAAAATAGAAGCTAAAGGAAACCAGCTTGAGCTATACTGATTAGACGATTGTCTCGCTGAATTAATATGAGCATAAATATTAAATGTCCTCAAATTGAATCAAATGTGTAAAATGTGTATTATAGTAACGTTAGATGTTGTGGCGTTATATGACTGGACGAAGGGTGTGTGAGTGAGAGACAGAGAGAGAGGGAGAGATCTGAGGAGATTGGGCAAAAAAAAACCACAACTTGATTTCCCCTTTATTCACCCTCACAGATACAGAAGACATCTGATGACAAAGATGACCGTAGGCCAAGTGGAAATAAAGCTAGTGCTGCTAGTGCAACCCAGCAGCAGGCCACTCTACAGCTTTCCTAAGTTCTTCAAAGTACAAAACTGAATGGAAGGAACAACAGACCAAGGAGCAGGCCATAGCTAGATGGATTGGACGCACAGGTTTACCACTCACAACAATTGAAGACGAGGACTTTGTGCTAATGATGGAGATAGTAGATAGGAGACTAACAGTTCCAAAGAAAACTAAAATGAGCTATTTGATTGAAACACAGTATGAACATGAAAGACAAAAATTCAAAGAGAGACTGGCTGCTGCCCGGAGAGCTTCCATTGGCCTTGACTTGTGGACAAAAAAAGGACTGACAGCCTCCTTCCTTGCTATAAGCGCACGCTACTTTTGTGTTGAACAAAGTAAACCTGTACACATATTGTTGGCCCTTGAACAAGTAGCTCACCCACACACTGCACAGTCTATTAAGGCATGTGTGGACAAATGAATGCAAGAGTGGGGCATACCAAAGGAGAAGATCCTGACGGTAAGAACGGACAATGGGAGTAACATGGTGGCAGCCTTTAAAAACACCACAGCAGAAGAAACCAGCTCTGAGGATGACTCCCCTGGGTCCACGATGGAAAGTGACTCTGAAATTGATGACCAGCGGTGAGCCATGTTTAGTTTATTCTTTTACATCACAGTCAATTATCACATGAATGGTTTTCCCCCTGCCACACACTACATATATACAGTATGTACAGACACACACCAGCCAATTTATTAGGTTTAGACTTCTATGGTTGTCTTTTCTTCTTGTTATTAGGTACCATCATGTCGACATGGTGGTGATGTGGTGAAGCTCTTTCGCAAGTCCTCAGTTGCAACACAGAGGTTATCGGACCACACGCTGGTCAAGCACATTCAACATGGTCGCACGACTCCTCACAGTCAAAGATGCAGTCTGTCAAATCACAAATGACATGGGATGGGACAGTTTGCTTACTAGTGAGTGGCAAAAGCTTTCATCATTGCATGACTTACTGCTGCCTTTTGGGAACACACTAAAACCCTCCAGAGTGACACTGCATCTATGTCCTTAGTGGTTCCTGCCCTCTTTGATCTGCTGAGCCGCCTAACTGACTTTGCAGAGAACACTCGGTACAGAGACCTTGCCACTCTTGCAGAGAAAATGAGATCAAATCTGAACCAGCGTTTTGCTTGCCTCTTGGATTCAGCCGATGAAAAGTTCTCAGCACTTGCAGCAGCTGCCTGCTTTGTCAACCCAACTGTCTGTGAAATCCTTGTTAATGTTAATGTGGCTGATGGAAATATCCAGGAACCGCTGAAACAGGCAGAAGACTATGTGGTCAAATGCACTTTCCCTCACACAAGACAGGAGGACCAGTCTGAAGATGATGCAGAAGAAGAGGTTATTGAGGAACCAGAAGCAGCGCCATCCTCAAAGCAGCCGGTGTTTAGGTTCCTCTCAAAATGCCGCACCACAAGGCCTAAACAGAAAACCTCCACAACCAGCATCAGGCGGCAGATCATCAAGTACAAGGAAGAACTTTCACATCCCATCACTGCGGACACAGGAACAGACTTCTGGCTGGATAAGAGTGACAGTTTTTATCACAGTTTAAAACCTTTCGCGTTAGACTTGTTGGCTATGCCAGCTTCTCAAGCTTTGCAGAGAGGGTATTCAGCATCACAGGTGACCTCACAAGAGGACGGCGCAACAGAGGAAGGGTTACACTGGAGCGAAGTGCTTTCCTTAAAATGAACAGAAACAAATAGAACTGTTGTATTCACTGCTATTTACAGCATTTCCTGAAGTAGGATATGCACAGCTTGAAAGTTATTTGTTTTGTTTTTTGTTTAATATGAGAGCAGAGAGATTTTTTCGTTCCATGCAATAATGGCATTACAGCTTAGCATGTAATTCACTGATACTTGATACTTCTTTTAATTATTAACAGAAGATTATTTCATTTTGTGTGCAATGACATTACAACCAATACATATTATCTTTTACATGTTTTGTTTTCAAATCTCTTTGATTTTGCACACAATGCACAGAGTAATAGAGGATGAAGAAGAAGATGATGCTTACAGAGTTTTTTAGTTTAATGTGACATTTACCTGTATGAGAGCAGGGTTTTTTATTTACTTGAACATTAGGGAGGATGTCTTTGGTAGTGCGTGCAATGGCATTACAGCCAATACATTATTCTACATTAGAGAATTGCACTAATCTGTTCAGTTCAAAGCCTAGCAGTTATTTAACGTCTCTTGAGGTACGTGAAGATTAACAGTAGTGAAGTTTCTGTATTTAGATTGTGCAATGGCATTACAACCAATAGTTTTATTATTGTTTTTGAGAATTGCACTTTATTTTTCTTAATGTTTTTGATTTTGCACAGACAGTAGAAGACAGTAAGTTAAGGTTATCTATTTCAATAATATTCTTTCAAGATGAAGTATAATGTCATATGCATTGCATATCATTCAGGGAGGGATCTTTTTCAGGGAGCATGTTTATTTTTCAGGGAGAGCAGGCCTTATGCTTATTTTATGTGAGATTATCTTTTGTGAAAAAAACACGGTCAGTGTTTTTGACATCAAGAATTAAATAAAAATTGAATCTGTGTCTGTATTGCAGATTCAAACCTTAATACCATTTCATAACAGACTGATGGATACTTCCAATGACAGGAAGTCCACTCCACTGTAGATTTAGTCGACTAAAATCTGCTAATATTTGGTCTACTAAAACTCGACTAAGACTAAAAGACTTAAGACTAGACTAAGACTAAAACTCTTATGATATTTAGTTGACTAAACTAGACTAAGACTAAAAGATTTCAGATAGACTAAAATGTGACTAAAACTAAATGGTGTGTTATTCAATAGACTAAGACTAAATCGGAATTTGATGTTTGATAGAAAACATGTTCAAATAGCACCAACTACGCAACCGATCCCTACCTGGGTCTCCCCGACTAAGTTAGCCTCCTCCTAACGTTACATGGGGCTCTCCTCGTAACAGGAGCTGCCACCTATACGCTGCGGCCAGACGCCGCCCTCACCCGGGCTCTCTTGTGGCCTTTTATTGTGGCCAGCCTAAGGCCCGCCTGTGCAATCCCCATGCTGTCTGCTCAGCATCTTGATATGCTACACCTGTGAGGTGGATGGATTATCTCGGCAAAGGAGAAGTGCTCATTTACACAGATTCTGACAGATTTGTGAACAATATATGAGAGAAAGAGGTCTTTTGTGTACATAGAGAAAGTCTTAGATCTTTGAGTTCAGCTCATGATGAATGGGGGCAAAAACAAAAGGGTTGCCTTTATAATTTTGACTAATAACCAACCTAGCCTGGAACATCCATGTGGACAGTCTCTGTAGCAGATTACAACGACGACTGCACTTCCTGTGTCAACTTGGACTTCATGGTGTTGATCAAGATGTTTGTACAGATACGGCATCATATTCAAATACAATAATCATGGCAGCTGGTTCATTACATGTGAAGTGCACTTGTTCCGGACCTTCCTACAACTGAGTGAGTCTAGAAGTGAGATCCTTTTATTGGCCCCTCAAATCCTGTCAACCACTTGAAATCAAACTTTGCTAAGATGCTCACTGATGTTCAGCATAAATACTCTGGATACAAGATTCTGTAGTGAGGTTTTGTTCAGTTATCAGCTGACTTCAATTGAGTCCTTGTGTTTGCAAATCCTGAAAAGATGATCCATCCTTTGAACTATGCTTATAAAAGATTATACAACCTGCTGCTACCAGTCTGTTAACAGGAGGAAGTGAAAATCCAGAGCTGCGAGGAGACGGAGAGATTGAGGGAGGAGCTAAGCTGTTAGTGAACTATAGAAGAGAGAGGAACTTCCATATTCAGCAGAGTTCAATACACAAAGCAGAAACATTCCCTTTATTCAACATGCTGTCATTGGACTATTATGTACTTTCTCTACTGTTACTATCCATTCTAACAGGTATGTGAGATCCTGCTGAGAAAGTTTCATTACTAACTTTTCTGGATGGGATTCATTTGTTGAGTCTTTTACAACATGAAATAACAGAGTTATCTCTTCCTTCAGGTGTCAGCTGTGAAGAACTCACTGCAGTCAGGAATGAAGAGTTCACTTTAGAAGGCAGCTCTGTTACTCTGTCCTACACATACTCTAAAAAAGCAACTGGTAGTGATTATTTCTTCTGGTATCGACAATATCCAGGAAAACCACCAGAGTTCCTCATCTCCCACTCTGCTTCAGGAGCAGTAGGAAATGATCCAATCCCTGGACTGTCTGTTACAGTGAGTGATGATAAAACCCAAATGGATCTGCAGATCATCTCAGCTAAAGTGACAGACTCTGCTGTGTACTACTGTGCTCTGCAGCCCACAGTGACAGGAAACACCAAAACTCTGTACAAAAACCTTTGGAGCAAAGACAACAGAATACTCCACAACGTCCACTAGAGGGAGTCACACACTGTTAAACTTCAGTGTGATGATGAAGTCTGGATTTATTTCAACTTGAACAAATTCATGTATTACTGTCAATATACTGTATGTACTGTTGTACTCCAGTATTGGAGAAAAGCATGTTCACAGTTTGAAAGAAGCATGTCTATAAACTGGTTGGCATCACAGACTCTCGTCTTTATAAAAGTATTTTCTCAGTTTTTCTCTCAGGCTGTGATTTCTTGTGGTGTACCACAGGGTTCAATCCTAGGTCCTCTCATTTTCTATCTACATGTTGCCTTCTGATCAAATTATTTTTAATACATAACATCATGTTCCATTATTGGAGCAAAGACAACAGAATACTCCACAACGTCCACTAGAGGGAGTCACACTGTTAAACTTCAGTTTATCATACAGTCTGGATTCATTGCACTGATGATGAAAACTAGAAGAAAAATGAGGCATTGACAATAAAAGGAGAGTGTTTGTAGCTCTGACATACTGACAATAAGGAGAGTGATGTTATTTATGTAGATAAGATATTGTTTAAATTCCTGATGATCTTAACACACCGACATCTTGGTCTCCCTGAACTTCCTGTCCTGAGGTTTCCATCAGTTTTCCTCCATGTTAAGGCAGGACAGTATGGGGAGTCTTCACTGATGATGCTGGATGTAAAACCCAGTGAGACTCTGTATGTGATACTGGACTGTACTCAGAAACTAGACCTGATCTCAGCATCCAGATGTGGGTTTTGTTAGTCTGAAGGAATATTCCAGTGAAAATGTTCGTTTCACTATCAAATCCTCTCCACCTGTAAGCTTGAAAGGTGACTCAACAGTTTGTAGCATCACTTTGTTAATTGCTGCTGTAAATCCACAACTTCAGAGATGTGGGGAGGTGATAACGCAGCACAGAAGTAGAGTCTTTAACTATGTTGAGTTTGGAAAACGCTGAACAAACAGATCATCAGCTGACAACTGGATTATGCTGCTGGACTAGTCTGAAGTTTCAGTGGCATCTTTTCTTCTTCTGTGGTCTGATTCTGATTGGCCACTAGATGACACTGTAGCTGCTGTTAATCCAAGCTGAGCCACATTATCAAGTAGGCGGTGCACTACTTCTGCACTGTGTTCAACCATTCTGTCAATAATAACTGCTGCTGTGAAGAGAACAATTCTCAGACTGAATGTTGAACATCAGCTAGTTTCTCCTGTTGATTTAAACCTTGTTGTAGAGATGGAACATTGGCTGGGGATTATTCTTGCTGCTCTTTTCTTTGGTAAGATAGAAAGCACAACATCTTTTTATTCTTTTCTAAAGATTTATGGAAACAGCTGAGCTGTTTGTGTCCACAGAGTAACACTGTACAGCTGCCATTTTCCACTGTCTTCTCCTCTCAGCCTCATGAACAATGTTAGTCTAATGGCTTCATTTGCTCTACTTTTTCCAGGACTAATAGCTGGAGACACAATCTCTCCTGTACGAGAGGAAGTCAGTGAAAGAGAAGGACAATCTGTCACACTCACATGCAACTATCAGACAACAGCAAGTGGTGTATACCTTCACTGGTACAAACATCATTCTGACCTTCAGGCACCTCAGTTTATACTCTTTGAAAGGAGCAAAATCGTACACAGGTGAACATATTCCTGATAGAAGATATGAATCTGAAACATCAGCAACATCAACTAAACTGACCATCAGAGATCTAACCCTGGCAGACACAGCTCTCTACTACTGTGCTCTAGAAACACAGTGATACAAAGTGTAGAAGAGGCTGTACAAAAACCTGAACCCAGATATCTGACTACTCTTCAAAGAGGAGGGAAGTGGTATTCAAACCACAGCTTCATATCAGATGGATTCTGCTAATTCCCGTTTTATCAGAGTCACTGTGGTTCCAGCTGCTAATGAAACACTGGGGGAGGATTCACAGGAGCATTATGGGTAGTGGGGATCTTTAAGTTTAACCAGGTTTCGGGCTCCAACAGAAGTTGTGTACAGTTTGCAGATTGGAGGTTTCAGCCAGGTGTTTGTGTCCAGATTCCTTCAGGTGAATTTCCTGCAGATTCTCCTTCAGTCTGACCTTCTTGGATGATGATGACTGCAGCATCACTGTCATTTCTAAAGCTTCCATCAGCCTGAATGGAAACAGAGCACAGCAAGAGGAGGAGCTCCACAACTGAATATGAAAGGCTTCATGTTGGAAGTGAAGAGCTGCTGTGTTCTCTCTATTGTTCATTCAGTACAAGTGGAAATGATGCAGCTCTGCTTAGTTTGGATGATCATCTTCATGTTTCACACTGGTGAGTGAAATTTAACAGGAGATTTTAAACATGACTCAGAAAAAATATCAGTTGTGCATTTTCTCAAGTGTTTCTCTCTCACTTTAAAGAAATATAAATGTCAGAGTGAAATCTCTCTTTGTCTTTTTCAGGATCCTCTGAGGATTTAGTGAAACCATTTAAAGATGTAATGCTGGCTTTGGAAGGAGACTCTGTGACTCTCTCCTGCAACTATTCAGGCTCTGTACAAAACCTCTGCTGGTATCAACAGAAGTCCAGTTCATCTCCACAGTTTCTCATCAAAGAATATTTAGAGAAACCAGGTTTTCTTTTGCACATGAGAAAACAGCAAAGGAGTTTCATCTGCAGATCTCCTCTGCTGCAGTGACAGACTCTGCTGTGTACTACTGTGCTCTGCAGCCCACAGTGACAGGAAACACCAAAACTCTGTACAAAAACCTTTGGAGCAAAGACAACAGAATACTCCACAACGTCCACTAGAGGGAGTCACACACTGTTAAACTTCAGTGGTTTATGATCTGAATTTGTGGTGCTGGTGATTAAACAAAACAAAACAATGCAGCAGCAGCATGTGGAAGATACTACAAGTTCTGAAATGTTATTTTAAATCAATTCCGACAAAGGATGATAATGATGTTGGATGGTGTTTATATAAAGAGAGACTATCAGCAGCCTAATAGCTGAGAGTTCTCAACCAAGGAAGTCCTTTCTCTCCACTGCTGTTTGATCCTTAAGAAGTAAATAATTAAAATGTCCATTCTGTAAAAACACATGATGTCAAGGCTCTGACTCAGCATCTGTCAGATATACCGGGTCGTTGCACAAATTCTGTAAGCAGTCCCTGTGCCCCACCCCCATTACCCACTGCCCCCACCCCCCAAAACCCCCCTCCAACACACATGTCATCCGAAATGTCAACACATTTCAACCTTTTTTCAACATTTACTTCTATGCAATGACTTTAATTGCTAAATGCTTTCACCCCCCACTACGATGCCCTTGGTCAAATATACAGGATCCAGTCTGGAGATGATGGTCCATTAAATTGTTTACAGAACAGAACAGAATTCATGGATGACCAAGTAATGATCAAGCATGAAACGATAGAAGGAAAATTTGACATATGCAAACAATCTTCCTGTCTGGAGCTTAACATCTAGTTTACTCAATTTATTTTTGTAAAGACGTCTCATGATATGATCTGTCCTAAAATGTGACACAAATGTAATAATGTGAATAGTACTGTTTGAGTAATGTATTGAATAAGTAATTAATGTGGCTGTCATGTGTAATTGAATAGTTGTATATCGTCTGTCTAAAGATTGACCTCAGTCAGGACCTTCACATGTTCTGTCAAGAGTCAACCAGTTTTACCTTATCAGCTTCTTGTTAACTGATGGAAATGATGTCATGTAGTGAATTACAGCACCACAGCAGAGACAAACTCACTATTTGTCAGAGTTGTGAGAGGAAGGAGGGAGGGATTAAGGGAGGAGCAAAACTGAGACTCAAGGTCAGAAAAGACAACAGATGATGAAGAGGAAGGGCCAATGATGTGAAGGCCCAGATCCATCAGAGTATCAATGTTCTTCCTCTCTCCTCCCCTCTCACTGCAGACATGAACCACTGGCTGAGAAACATCCTGATTCTGACTCTCTGGCTAGGTAACTCTTTAAACCTACTGATTGTTCTCCTTTAATCAATCATCTTTATTGATCCATCTCTTCCTCTGCATGTTCTCTTCTTCCCCAGAGTGTAAAGGAGAAGACAGAGTGACCCAGCCAGCAGGAGATGTCATTGCTGCTGAAGGAGACACAGTTACACTTGGCTGTACTTTTGAGACGACTAACACAGGTCAATATATATTCTGGTACAAACAGGATGGAAACAACAGCCCCAAATTCATACTGAGCCGCATTCAACGGGATGAAGGGAAAACAGAGGAAGAGTTTAAGGAGAGATTTTCATCCACACTGGATTCCACCTCAAGATCAGTTCCTCTGAAGATCCAGAAGCTTCAGCTGTCTGACTCTGCTGTGTACTACTGTGCTCTGCAGCCCACAGTGACAGGAAACACCAAAACTCTGTACAAAAACCTTTGGAGCAAAGACAACAGAATACTCCACAAGGTCCACTAGAGGGAGTCACACACTGTTAAACTTCAGTGTGATGATGCAGGTTGGATCCACTTTACTCTTTGTCATTTAAAGCTTTAGAAATGAAACCACTTGTAACTTCTTCACTCTGAACTTTACATTTCACCAAGGTAACCATAGTAACACTGTGTGAGCATTACTTTAAATATTATAGATATATAATAATGAGAATATTGGTTCAGTGTTCATGAAAAAAACATTTGTTTTCATATAAAAAAAAATGTTTAAGTGGATGTTTTTTAAAAGATATCGTCTCATTTAGGAACAAAACTAAAAATATTTCTATATAAATGTGTATAACTAGGTAAAACCTTGGAAGATTTTCCTAGCAGTTCTGAAGTGTTTTTGAATCACGTCACACAAAATAATTATTAGTTATTGGATGGTAGCTGTATGACATCAGGTGTTATTCACATAAATGAGAGACTATCACACTGAAAATCCTCTGACAACCAAAATCCGCTGAGAGTCCTCCACCAAGGAAGTCCTTTCTCTCCACTGCTGTTTGATCCTTCAGGAGAAAATGGTTCAAATATCCATTCTGGAAAAACACATGAAGTCAAGGCTCTGACTCTGCATCTGTCAGATTTACAGGATCCAGTCTGGAGATTAAAACATTTGTGAAAGGATCATAGTCCATGAAATAGTTTACAAAACAGAAAAGAATTCATGGATGACCAAGTGATGAAGCATGAAATGATAGAGGGAGAATTTGTCTGGAGCTGGACATGTGTTTTGTAGTTGATTTATTTTGTCTCATGTTTTGATTTGTCCTGAAATGTGACAACTATAATAGAATTGTGCGAGTAAAGTATTTAAAGTAAATAATATAAATATACAGTGGGTACGGAAAGTATTCAGACCCCTTTAAATTTTTCACTCTTTGTTTCATTGCAGCCATTTTCCAAAAATCTAAAAAGTTCATTTTATTTCTCAGTAATGTACACTCAGCACCCCATCTTGACAGAAAAAAACAGAAATGTAGAAATTTTTGCAAATTTATTAAAAAAGAAAAACTGAAATATCACATGGTCATAAGTATTCAGACCCTTTGCTCAGTATTTAGTAGAAGCACCCTTTTGATCTAATACAGCCATGAGTCGTTTTGGGAAAGATGCAACAAGTTTTTCACATCTGGATTTGGGTATCCTCTGCCATTCCTCCTTGCAGATCCTCTCCAGTTCTGTCAGGTTGGATGGTAAACGTTGGTGGACAGCCATTTTCAGGTCTCTCCAGAGATGCTCAATTGGGTTTAAGTCAGGGCTCTGGCTGGGCCATTCAAGAACAGCCACGGAGTTGTTGTGAAGCCACTCCTTCGTTATTTTAGCGGTGCGCTTAGGGTCATTGTCTTGTTGGAAGGTAAACCTTCGGCCCAGTCTGAGGTCCAGAGCGCTCTGGAAAAGGTTTTCGTCCAGGATATCCCTGTACTTGGCCGCATTCATCTTTCCCTCGATTGCAACCAGTCGTCCTGTCCCTGCAGCTGAAAAACACCCCCACAGCATGATGCTGCCACCACCATGCTTCACTGTTGAGACTGTATTGGACAGGTGATGAGCAGTGCCTGGTTTTCTCCACACATACCACTTAGAATTAAGGCCAAAAAGTTCTATCTTGGTCTCATCAGACCAGAGGATCTTATTTATCACCATCTTGGAGTCCTTCAGGTGTTTTTTAGCAAACTCCATGCAGGCTTTCATGTGTCTTGCACTGAGGAGAGGCTTCCGTCGGGCCACTCTGCCATAAAGCCCCGACTGGTGGATTGCTGCAGTGATGGTTGACTTACTACAACTTTCTCCCATCTCCCGACTGCATCTCTGGAGCTCGGCCACAGTGACCTTTGGGTTCTTCTTTACCTCTCTCACCAAGGCTCTTCTCCCCCGATAGCTCAGTTTGGCCGGACGGCCAGCTCTAGGAAGGGTTCTGGTCGTCCCAAACGTCTTCCATTTGAGGATTATGGAGGCCACTGTGCTCTTAGGAACCTTAAGTGCAGCAGAAATTTTTTTGTAACCTTGGCCAGATCTGTGCCTTGCCACAATTCTGTCTCTGAGCTCTTCAGGCAGTTCCTTTGACCTCATGATTCTCATTTGCTCTGACATGCACTGTGAGCTGTAAGGTCTTATATAGACAGGTGTGTGGCTTTCCTAATCAAGTCCAATCAGTATAATCAAACACAGCTGGACTCAAATGAAGGTATAGAACCATCTCAAGGATGATCAGAAGAAATAGACAGCACCTGAGTTAAATATGAGTGTCACGGCAAAGGGTCTGAATACTTATGACCATGTGATATTTCAGTTTTTCTTTTTTAATAAATTTGCAAAAATTTCTACATTTCTGTTTTTTTCTGTCAAGATGGGGTGCTGAGTGTACATTACTGAGAAATAAAATGAACTTTTTTGATTTTTTGGAAAATGGCTGCAATGAAACAAAGAGTGAAAAATTTAAAGGGGTCTGAATACTTGTATGTATAGAAACTACAGATTAAACAGGGATATGTTGGAGTAAAGCGAGAACTGAGTAGAAAACAGCTCTTAAAATCCTCAGTTATAAAATTTACAACTGAGAAAGATAAAACAAGACATTTTGATAAATGGGTTTCCTGCTAAATCCAATAAAAGTGATGAAACCTACCATTTAGGGCAGATATGCTACACTGCTCAAAACAATAAAGGGAACACTTAAACAACACAATGTAACTCAAGTCAATCACACTCCTGTGAAATCAAACTGTCCACTTAGGAAGCAACACTGATTGACAATCAATTTCACATGCTGTTGTGCAAATGGAATAGACAACAGGTGGAAATTATAGGCAATTAGCAAGACACCCGGGGCGGCTGTGGCTCAGGAGGTAGAGCGGTTGGCCGTTAATCGGAAGGTCGGCGGTTGCGTGTCGAAGTGTCCTTGGGCAAGATACTGAACCCCGAATTGCCACTGGCGGAATAGCCACCAGTGGCATGAGTGAGTGTGAATGTTAGTTTCCGTTTGAGCACTTAGGCTCAGTGTATGAATGTGTGTGACTGGTGAATGCAGATGTAGTGTAAAAGCGCTTTGAGTGGTTGAAAAGACTAGAAAGGCGCTATACAAGTACGGAGCATTTACATTTTTACATTTACCCCAATAAAGGAGTGGGTCTGCAGGTGGGGACTACAGACCACTTCTCAGTTCTTATGCTTCCTGGCTGATGTTTTGGTCACTTTTGAATGCTGGCGGTGCTTTCACTCTAGTGGTAGAATGAGACGGAGTCTACAACCCACACAAGTGGCTCAGGTAGTGAAGCTCACCCAGGATGGCACATCAATGCGAGCTGTGGCAAGAAGGTTTGCTGTGTCAGCGTACTGTCCAGAGCACGGAGGCGCTACCAGGAGACAGGCCAGTACATCAGGAGACGTGGAGGAGGCCGTAGGAGGGCAACAACCTACCGCTACCCCTGCCTTTCTGCAAGGAGCAGGAGGAGCACTGCCAGAGCCCTGCAAAATGACTTTCCAGCAGGCCACAAATGTGCATGTGTCTGCTCAAACAGTCAGAAACAGACTACATGAAGGTGGGAAGAGGGCCCGACATCCACAGGTGGGGGTTGTGCTTACAGCCCAACACCGTGCAGGACGTTTGTCATTTGCCAGAGAACACCAAGATTGGCAAATTCGCCACTGGCGCCCTGTGCTCTTCACAGATGAAAGCAGGTTCACACTGAGCACATGTGACAGACGTGGCAGAGTCTGGAGACGCCGTGGAGAAGGTTCTGCTGCCTGCAACATCCTCCAGCATGACTGGTTTGGCGGTGGGTCAGTAATGGTGTGGGGTGGCATTTCTTTGGGGGGCCGCACAGCCCTCCATGTGCTCGCCAGAGGTAGCCTGACTGCCATTAGGTACCGAGATGAGATCCTCAGACCCCTTGTGAGACCATATGCTGGTGTGTGGTTGGCCCTGGGTTCCTCCTAATGCAGGACAATGCTAGACCTCATGTGGCTGGAGTGTGTCAGCAGTTCCTGCAAGAGGAAGGTATTGATGCTATGGACCGGCCCGCCCGTTCCCCAGACCTGAATCCAATGGACCACATCTGGGACATCATGTCTCGCTCCATCCACCAACGCCACGTTGCACCACAGACTGTCCAGGAGTTGGCGT
Organism: Micropterus salmoides; assembly: GCF_014851395.1. NCBI lineage: Eukaryota > Metazoa > Chordata > Actinopteri > Centrarchiformes > Centrarchidae > Micropterus > Micropterus salmoides. The sequence continues at coordinate 2,703 of NW_024040287.1, read as the reverse complement.
ACGCTTTAGTCCAGGTCTGGGAGGAGATCCCTCAGGAGACCATCCGCCACCTCATCAGGAGCCCAGGCGTTGTAGGGAGGTCATACAGGCACGTGGAGGCCACACACACTACTGAGCCTCATTTTGACTTGTTTTAAGGACATTACATCAAAGTTGGATCGGCCTGTAGTTTGGTTTTCCACTTTGATTTTGAGTGTGACTCCAAATCCAGACCTCCATGGGTTGATAGATTTGATTTCCATTGATCATTTGTGTGTGATTTTGTTGTCAGCACATTCAACTATGTAAAGAAAGGATGTGTTATTTTAGTGTTCCCTTTATTTGTTTGAGCAGTGTATATAAACCAGAATTGAGGGAAAGGAAAGACTTTACTGGTTGCACTCTGTATGTTTGTTCGCAATACAATAAATTATGGACTGTAGGTTTGATGCCTTGCAATAATAAGCTGGTAAATAACGTTTGCCAGAGTGGCTAGTGTTTGCTGTACAATGTAACGCTGAAGCCTCTACGTGGTAAACTGGTGGTAGCAGCTCTTAACCATTCGCTCTCAGTGGAACATCCTGTTTGAAATGGTCGACACCACCGAGCTGGTTTTGGAGATCCTTATGTGTTCTGAACAGGCTTCATATTTTAGCCCTTTATCTGGAGAAGCTGTGGACAGGCTGGCAAACTGACAGGCCTTTAATATGATGCTGATACCATATTAAAAACATTCACTAATTGATCCTAATTGTCACACTAGGAAAGGAGAGAGTGAGGAAAATGTGTTGAGTGTAAAGTTGTCAGTCGGGGAATAACACAGGGCTGTGAATGAGCCCCGTCACTGTGATCAGGCTCCTCCTTCTAATCCACCAACTTAGTGTTGATGAAACTAAACAGAGAGATCACAGCCTTCTTTATACTTGCTGGAGCTCACAGTTCCTCAACACTGCAGATATGACGCCTCTGTTCATCTCAGTGTTGCTGGCTGCTGTGTGCCTTGGTATGAACACAACTCTGGTTCTCTGATATCAATCCAACATTGACATGATTCTTTAACAGCACACTGATACTGTTTGTTGCTGTTTTACAGAATGCAGAGCACAAAAAGACAACGTGCTGCAACCAGAAGGAGACGTGACTGCTGCTGAAGGAGAGCCAGTAACACTTGGCTGTCTATATAACACCAGTTCAACAAATGATTATCTCTTCTGGTACAAACAGGATGGAAACAACAGCCCTGAATTCATGTTGAGCCGCATGCAAGGGGTCGAAGTAAAAACAGAGGCCGAGTTTAAGGAGAGATTTTCATCCACACTGAATTCCACCTCAAAATCAGTTCCTCTGAAGATCCAGAAGCTTCAGCTGTCTGACTCTGCTGTGTACTACTGTGCTCTGCAGCCCACAGTGACAGGAAACACCAAAACTCTGTACAAAAACCTTTGGAGCAAAGACAACAGAATACTCCACAACGTCCACTAGAGGGAGTCACACACTGTTAAACTTCAGTGTGATGATGAAGTCTTGAATCAGTTTACTCCATCACCAGGATTGTGATGTAAAACTTTAGAAATGAAGCCACTAAAAATATATTTACCCTAAATGAATAAACGTGTTTAAATGTTATAGGTTTAAAATATTTCGATAAGGCCTAAAATAGCTAGCACGTAGTAGTTGTTCAATTCTTTATTTAATCACAACATCAGTTTCCATTCACTACCAAAGACCAGGCCAGTAAAGATATGGATTTTGAATATGGGATCAGAGTGATGAATGAGGTAATGGAAAGGTGAGAGATGGAGAGTTGAGGGGAGGGATCATGGTGATGGATGGAAGGAAGAGAACGATGGATCGGTGGCAGGTAGGCAGGAGGGATCCAGGGGAGTTGAGACTGAGGGGGGGAACAGTCTCTTCATGTGCTCTGTATCACATAGAACCCCAAGAAGAAACTTCAAATGGAAAGATGTTTCAGACAGAGGCGGAGCCAGACGCTGTAAACATTCGGGGCTTAGCACAAACCTAGGGGGTCCGGGGCCATGCACCCGGGGAGATTTTTTCCCATTAAGCCGGCTACGTGCACTATTTTCATGCTGTTGAGATGAAAGAATGCCAAACAACCTAGACACTATCTGGGAAAAAGATGAACGTTGCTTTGGAAAATAATCGTCCTGTAGAGCTCCAATCTATTTTGGATTTAATTGTTCTCCAGCTGGAGTTAATCCAAAACACAACTAATGTTGAAGATCACTCATTTTCTCTCCTGGCAACTAAAAAGAGACAAAACTTATCTGATGTTTCTGTTTTTAACTTACATAACCAAGGTACAGTAGAAATATGGTGTTTCTGATCATCACTGGAGGTGGGAATCTCTCAGCACCTCATGATTCTATTTGATTATAAACATTATAAAATCTTTGAATAATCTCTTTGTCTATGTGATTAGTGGATAATTACTAAACATTTCATTTACACATTAAAATCCAAAACGTCTCATTAGCTTAGTTTACATCCCTAATTTACTTAATTTCAGCTCCTTCATGATCACCACCGTCCTTCTCTCAGCCCTAAACTTAATATGCAATAAATATTAAATGCATATCTTATTCTCTTTACTTCTGGCATCTGTGCTCCCTTCACTCCTTTCTTCTAAACACATTTTCATCTCTTGTCCTCTTCCATTTCACCTGCTTTCACTGTTTATTTCTTCTGGAGTCCCTGGATCAC
>NW_024040286.1:0-33557 GCF_014851395.1 Micropterus salmoides | reverse complement strand
CTGTACTGGTTTTATTAGATCTTAGTGCTGCATTGATACCATTGACCATCAGATCCTATTGCAGAGACTGGAACATTTCATTGGCATTAAAGGAACCGCTCTAAGCTGGTTTAAGTCCTATTTATCAGATCGATTTCAGTTTGTACATGTAACAATGACTCCTCCATGCACGCCAAAGTTAGTCATGGATTCCTCAAGGATCTGTCCTCGGACCAATCCGGTTCACTTTATATATGCTTCCTTTAGGCAATATTATCAGGAAATATTCCATAACTTTCATTGTTATGCAGATGATACTCAGTTATATCTATCGATCAAGCCAGATGAAACATCAGTTAGCCTATAACTTCAAATGTGCCTTCAGGATTAAAACCTGGATGACCTGTAATTTTCTAATGTTAAACTCAGATAAAACTGAAGTTATTGTTCTGGGGCCAAGCACCTCCGTGATGCATTATCTAAAGATATAGTTTCCATTGATGGCATGCCCTGGCCTCCAGCACCACTGTGAGGAATCTTGGAGTTATCTTTGATCAGGACATGTCGTTTAAGTCTCACATTGAGCAAATTTCAAGGGCCGCCTTTTTGTCACCGACGTAATATTGCGAAAATCAGGAACATACTGTCTAAAATGATGCAGAAAAACTAGTCCATGCATTTGTTACTTCTAGGCTGGATTACTGCAATTCCCTATTATCAGGCTGCTCTAAAAGTCCGTTAAGACTCTTCAGCTGATCCAGAATGCTGCAGTACGTGTTCTGACAGGAACCAGGAAAAGAGATCACATTTCCTGTCTTAGCTCTCTGCATTGGCTTCCAGTAAAATCCAGAATAGAATTTAAAATCATTCTTCTCACTAGAAGCTCTTAATGGTCAGGCACCATCTTATCTTAAAGAGATCATAGTACCTTACTACCCCACCAGAGCACTGCGCTCCCAGAATGCAGGGTTACTTGTGGTTCCTAGAGTCCCCAAAAGTAGAATGGGAGCCAGAGCGTTCAGCCATCAAGCTCTCTCCTGTGGAACCAGGTTCCAGTTTGGGTTCAGGAGGCAGACACCATCTCCACATTTAAGAGTTGGCTTAAGACTTTCCTCTTTGATAAAGCTTATAGTTAGGGCTGGCTCAGGTGAGTCCTGAACCATCCCTTAGTTATGCTGCTATAGGCCTAGATGCCAGGGGACTTCCCATGATGCACTGAGGTCCTCTCTCCTCTAATTCCTCTCCCTCTCGTACGCAACCTGTCCCATTAGTGCATGTTACTAACTCAACTACTCCCCTTTCGGTAGTCTGTGCTTTCTTGTCCCTCTCCTCTCTCCTCCTATCACTTCCTGCAGGTGTTTCTGGCTCTGGAGCTGTGTCTGGATCTGTGGTTGCGAGTCACCTGCTGCCCCGTGTTCCTGCTCGACACCCTCTGCTACAATTATTGTTACTAGTCTTATTGTTATTATTGTTATTAATCATTAACATTACGATTATCATTAACACTACTATAAATATCAGTACACTTTTCATTAGTCTATAGTATGATCCCAAGCAAGCCACACACTAGTAACATACCTTACTGTCTGTACCTCTGTGTGTATATTGTGTAGGCTGCCTCCCCCCCCCCCCCCCTCTCTCTCTTCCTCGCTGTCCTCCAATCCCTCTTCTCTCTCTCTCTCTATCTCTCTCTTCACCCCCAACCGGTCGAGGCAGATGGCCGCCCACCTGAGCCATGGTTCTGCTGGAGGTTTCTGCCTCTTAAAAGGAAGCTTTTCCTTGCCTCTGTCGCCTAGTGCTTGCTCTTGGTGGAATTGGGCTTCTGTAAAATACATCACAGAGTACGGTCTAGACCTGCTCTTTTATGAAAAGCGCTGTGAGATAACTGTTGCTGTGATTTGGCGCTATATAAATAAAATTGAATGAATTGAATAGTGTGGATAAAAATGTTTATAAATATTTTGTATATAAAATAAGAGAGCACATGCACTTACATAGTGGTGTGTCTAAAGATGGACAATTCATTGCTTATTGTCATTACCATCAGTAATGGAAGGTGGAAATTAGCCAGTTTGTTTGCATATTCACTGGGTTACTTCAGAAAGTACATATGACCATTTAAACAGGCACCTGCGATGTTCTGACAGGTAGGGGGCACCCAGATTTGAACTGGGGACCTCTTGAACTGCAGTAAATGCTACCCCCTCTGACAACTTTATCCATTGCTCATTGATAGTCTGGACAAAAATGTTTATAAATGTTTTGTATAAAGCAAGAGGCACATGCGTGTGTTAAACACGGACAATTTATGCTTAGCATCACCACTGATACAAATGTGAAAACTGGCCAGTGTGTTTGCATGTTCAATGGGTTATCAGCAAGTATATATGACCATTTTAGACAGGCATCTGCGATGTTAGCACAGGTAGGGGGCACCCAGAGTTGAACTGGGGACCTCTTGATCTGCAGTCAAATGCTCTACCACTGAGCTATACCCCCTCTGACAACAACATATCCATTTCTCATTAATACTGGCATGACAACCCAGAGTTGAGCGCAGGAGGCAGAGTCACAGTCTAACACATTCTCTGCTCCTCCATTAATTTGTGAAAATCCTATAGTGACGGTCTGTCCCCGACCATCGAAATGATTTAAATCAAAGGTAAACAAAGAGGAGCTGTGCATAAAAACCTCATAAAAATTAAAACCACAAGAGAATAGTGCAAACGAATAGGAGAGTTAAATGTGGAAACTTAAACATCAGATCTCTCTCTTCTAAAGGTGTACTAGTAAATGAACTAATATCAGATTATGATACGATTTATTTGTCTACTGAAACCTGGCTGGGTGATGGAGAATATGTTAGCCTAAATGAATCCACCCCTCCCAGTCATATTAATGCTCACATTTCTACAATAATACCTCTAAACTCAAATTAAAATAACTCATTTGAAAGCCTTGTTCTTAGTCTTTCACACCCAAGTTGAAATCACTGCAACCAATTCTTTTTGTATAGTGTACCGAGCACCTGGTCCGTACTCTGAATCTTATTATGAATTTGCAGAGTTTTGTCAACTTAGTCCTTAAAACGGACAAAGTTATTATTGTAGGGGATTTTAATATCATGTGGACGTTGAGAATGACAGCCTCAGTACTGCGTATCTCTCTGTTAGATTCCATTGGCTTCTCTCAGAGTGTTCATGAACCGACTCACTGTTTTAACCACACCTCGACCTTGTTTGGTATACGGTGTTGAAATTGAACATTTAATAGTGTTCCCACAGAATCTCTTTATCTGACCACTGTTTGATAACTTTTGAGTTGTATTGCTGAACTACACGCCATTGGGCAAAATTTCTATACAAGATGTCTGTCTGATAGTGCTTAGCTAAATTTAAGGATGCAATTCCATCAGCTCTAAATTCATTATCAAGTCACAACGTAACGGAGGACTCCTATGCTAATTTCAGTCCCTCCCAAATCGATCTTGTTGATAGTGCTGCAGGCTCGTGCGAATGACACTCGACTCTGTAGCCCCTCTAAAAAAGAAATATAAAACAAAGACAGTTAGCTCCATGGTATAATACTGAAACTCGCTAATTAAAGCAAATATCGCGGAAACTTGAGAGGAGTGGCGTTCCACAAACCTCTTCTGAAAAGCCCAAACTTGATCCAGATGTTTTAGCCAACTATAGACCTATATCTAACCTTCATTTCTCTCTAAGATCTGGAGAAAGCAGTTGCTAAACAGCTGTGTGACTTTCTACAGAGCAATAGTTTATTTAGGATTTTGGACAAAAATGTTTATAAATGTTTTGTATATAAAGCAAGAGACAGCACTGCTTTAAACACGGACAATTTACTGCTTAGCATCACCACTGATACAAATGTGAAACTGGCCAGTGTGTTTGCATGTTCAATCTTACTGCAGCAAGTACATATGACCATTTTAGACAGGCATTGCGAGACTGGAACATTTCATTGGCATTAAAGGAACCTCTTGATCTGTGTTTAATGTCACTGATTTACCAGATCTGACAACAACATATCCATTTAACATTAATACTGGCATGCACCCAGAGTTAGGCAAGGAGTTCACTCTAAGGATCTGATCCTCCACAATTTGTTCAATTTATAGTATGACCCCCTTGAGGCAATATTATCAGGAAATATTTAAACCCATTTTATGCAGATAATACACAGTTATATCTTCGATCAAGCCAAATGAAACTATCAGTTAGCTGTCTTCAATGTCCTTCATGAAATTAAAACCACATGACCTGTAATTTTCTAATGTTAAACTAGATAAACTGAAGTTATTGTTCTGGGGCCAAGCACCTCCTGATGCATTATCTAAAGATATAGTTTCCATTGATGGCATTGCCCTGGCCTCCACACCACTGTGAGGAATCTTAAGTTATCTTTGATCAGGACAGTCGTTTAAGTCTCACATTCAAATTTCAAGGGCAGCCTTTTTGTCACACGTAAGTTGGAAATCACTGCAACAATTTTGTTATAGTGTACCGAGCAACTGGTCCGTACTTTGTTCTTTCTGAATTTGGATTACTGCAATTTAGTATTAAAAGGCTGTTATTATTGTAGGGGATTTTAATATTCAGTGGACGTTGAGAATGACAGCAGTACGTTTTCTCTCTGGATTCCATTGGCTTCTCTCAGAGTGTTCATGAACCGACTCACTGTTTTAACCACACCCTCGACCTTGTTTTGGTATACGGTGTTGAATTGAACATTTAATAGTGTTCCCACAGAAATCTTAATCTCACCACCTTTATAACTTTTGAGATTGTATTGCTGAACTACACGCCATTGGGCATTTCTATACAAGATGCTGTCTGATAGTGCTGTAGCTAAATTTAAGGATGCAATTCCATCAGCTCTAAATTCATTATCAAGTCACAACGTAACGGAGGACTCCTATGCTAATTTCAGTCCCTCCCAAATCGATCATCTTGTTGATAGTGCTGCAGGCTCGTTGCGAATGACACTCGACTCTGTAGCCCCTCTAAAAAAGAAAATAATAAAACAAAGACAGTTAGCTCCATGGTATAATACTGAAACTCGCTAATTAAAGCAAATATCGCGGAAACTTGAGAGGAGTTGGCGTTCCACCAAACCTCTTCTGAAAAAGCCCAAACTTGATCCAGATGTTTTAGCCAACTATAGACCTATATCTAACCTTCCATTTCTCTCTAAGATCCTGGAGAAAGCAGTTGCTAAACAGCTGTGTGACTTTCTACAGAGCAATAGTTTATTTGAGGATTTTCAGTCAGGATTTAGAGTTCATCATAGCACAGAGACAGCACTGCTGAAAATTACTAACGACCTCCTCATTGCATCAGACAAAGGACTTGTCTCTGTACTGGTTTTATTAGATCTTAGTGCTGCATTTGATACCATTGACCATCAGATCCTATTGCAGAGACTGGAACATTTCATTGGCATTAAAGGAACCGCTCTAAGCTGGTTTAAGTCCTATTTATCAGATCGATTTCAGTTTGTACATGTTAACAATGACTCCTCCATGCACGCCAAAGTTAGTCATGGAGTTCCTCAAGGATCTGTCCTCGGACCAATCCGGTTCACTTTATATATGCTTCCTTTAGGCAATATTATCAGGAAATATTCCATAAACTTTCATTGTTATGCAGATGATACTCAGTTATATCTATCGATCAAGCCAGATGAAACTAATCAGTTAGCTATACTTCAAATGTGCCTTCAGGATATTAAAACCTGGATGACCTGTAATTTTCTAATGTTAAACTCAGATAAAACTGAAGTTATTGTTCTGGGGCCCAAGCACCTCCGTGATGCATTATCTAAAGATATAGTTTCCATTGATGGCATTGCCCTGGCCTCCAGCACCACTGTGAGGAATCTTGGAGTTATCTTTGATCAGGACATGTCGTTTAAGTCTCACATTGAGCAAATTTCAAGGGCCGCCTTTTTGTCACCGACGTAATATTGCGAAAATCAGGAACATACTGTCTAAAAATGATGCAGAAAAACTAGTCCATGCATTTGTTACTTCTAGGCTGGATTACTGCAATTCCCTATTATCAGGCTGCTCGTAAAAGTCCGTTAAGACTCTTCAGCTGATCCAGAATGCTGCAGTACGTGTTCTGACAGGAACCAGGAAAAGAGATCACATTTCTCCTGTCTTAGCTTCTCTGCATTGGCTTCCAGTAAAATCCAGAATAGAATTTAAAATCATTCTTCTCACATAGAAAGCTCTTAATGGTCAGGCACCATCTTATCTTAAAGAGATCATAGTACCTTACTACCCCACCAGAGCACTGCGCTCCCAGAATGCAGGGTTACTTGTGGTTCCTAGAGTCCCCAAAAGTAGAATGGGAGCCAGAGCGTTCAGCCATCAAGCTCCTCTCCTGTGGAACCAGGTTCCAGTTTGGGTTCAGGAGGCAGACACCATCTCCACATTTAAGAGTTGGCTTAAGACTTTCCTCTTTGATAAAGCTTATAGTTAGGGCTGGCTCAGGTGAGTCCTGAACCATCCCTTAGTTATGCTGCTATAGGCCTAGATTGCCAGGGGACTTCCCATGATGCACTGAGGTCCTCTCTCCTCTAATTCCTCTCCCTCTCTACGCAACCTCGTCCCATTAGTGCATGTTACTAACTCAACTACTCCCCTTTCCGGTAGTCTAGTGCTTTCTTGTCCCTCTCCTCTCTCCTCCTATCACTTCCTGCAGGTGTTTCTGGCTCTGGAGCTGTGTAGTCTGGATCTGTGGTTGCGAGTCACCTGCTGCCCCCGTGTTCCTGCTCGACACCCTCTGCTACAATTATTGTTACTAGTCTTATTGTTATTATTGTTATTATAATCATTAACATTACGATTATTATCATTAACACTACTATAAATATCAGTACACTTTTCATTTAGTCTATAGTATGTATCCCAAGCAAGCCACACACATATAGTAACATTACCTTTACTGTCTGTACCTCTGTGTGTATATTGTGTAGGCTGCCTCCCCCCCCCCCCCCCCCCTCTCTCTTCCTCGCTGTCCCTCCAATCCCTCTTCCCTCTCTCTCTCTATCTCTCTCCTTCACCCCCAACCGGTCGAGGCAGATGGCCGCCCACCCTGAGCCATGGTTCTGCTGGAGGTTTCTGCCTCTTAAAAGGAAGCTTTTCCTTGCCTCTGTCGCCTAGTGCTTGCTCTTGGTGGGAATTGTTGGGCTTCTGTAAATAACATCACAGAGTACGGTCTAGACCTGCTCTTTTATGAAAAGCGCTGTGAGATAACTGTTGCTGTGATTTGGCGCTATATAAATAAAATTGAATTGAATTGAATAGTGTGGATAAAAATGTTTATAAATATTTTGTATATAAAATAAGAGAGCACATGCACTTACATAGTGGTGTGTCTAAAGATGGACAATTCATTGCTTATTGTCATTACCATCAGTAATTGGAAGGTGGAAATTAGCCAGTTTGTTTGCATATTCACTGGGTTACTTCAGAAAGTACATATGACCATTTTAAACAGGCACCTGCGATGTTCTGACAGGTAGGGGGCACCCAGATTTGAACTGGGGACCTCTTGAACTGCAGTCAAATGCTCTACCCCCTCTGACAACTTTATCCATTGCTCATTGATAGTCTGGACAAAAATGTTTATAAATGTTTTGTATATAAAGCAAGAGAGCACATGCGTGTGTTTAAACACGGACAATTTACTGCTTAGCATCACCACTGATACAAATGTGAAAACTGGCCAGTGTGTTTGCATGTTCAATGGGTTACTTCAGCAAGTATATATGACCATTTTAGACAGGCATCTGCGATGTTAGCACAGGTAGGGGGCACCCAGAGTTGAACTGGGGACCTCTTGATCTGCAGTCAAATGCTCTACCACTGAGCTATACCCCCTCTGACAACAACATATCCATTTCTCATTAATACTGGCATGACAACCCAGAGTTGAGCGCAGGAGGCAGAGTCACAGTCTAACACACTTCTCTGCTCCTCCATTAATTTGTGAAAATCCTATAGTGACGGTGTCTGTCCCCCGACCATCGAAATGATTTAAATCAAAGGTAAACAGAAGAGGAGCTGTGCATAAAAACCTCATAAAAATTAAAACCACAAGAGCAATAGTGCAAACGAATAGGAGAGTTAAATGTGGAAACTTAAACATCAGATCTCTCTCTTCTAAAGGTGTACTAGTAAATGAACTAATATCAGATTATGATATCGATTTATTTTGTCTTACTGAAACCTGGCTGGGTGATGGAGAATATGTTAGCCTAAATGAATCCACCCCTCCCAGTCATATTAATGCTCACATTCCTCCACTAATCACCTCTAAACCTAAATTAAATTATAACTCATTTGAAAGCCTTGTCTTAGTCTTTCACACCCAAGTTGAAATCACTGCAACCAATTCTTTTTGTTATAGTGTACCGAGCACCTGGTCCGTACTCTGAATTCTTATCTGAATTTGCAGAGTTTTTGTCAACTTTAGTCCTTAAAACGGACAAAGTTATTATTGTAGGGGATTTTAATATTCATGTGGACGTTGAGAATGACAGCCTCAGTACTGCGTTTATCTCTCTGTTAGATTCCATTGGCTTCTCTCAGAGTGTTCATGAACCGACTCACTGTTTTAACCACACCCTCGACCTTGTTTTGGTATACGGTGTTGAAATTGAACATTTAATAGTGTTCCCACAGAATCTCTCTTTATCTGACCACTGTTTGATAACTTTTGAGTTTGTATTGCTGAACTACACGCCATTGGGCAAAATTTCTATACAAGATGTCTGTCTGATAGTGCTGTAGCTAAATTTAAGGATGCAATTCCATCAGCTCTAAATTCATTATCAAGTCACAACGTAACGGAGGACTCCTATGCTAATTTCAGTCCCTCCCAAATCGATCATCTTGTTGATAGTGCTGCAGGCTCGTTGCGAATGACACTCGACTCTGTAGCCCCTCTAAAAAAGAAAATAATAAAACAAAGACAGTTAGCTCCATGGTATAATACTGAAACTCGCTAATTAAAGCAAATATCGCGGAAACTTGAGAGGAGTTGGCGTTCCACCAAACCTCTTCTGAAAAAGCCCAAACTTGATCCAGATGTTTTAGCCAACTATAGACCTATATCTAACCTTCCATTTCTCTCTAAGATCCTGGAGAAAGCAGTTGCTAAACAGCTGTGTGACTTTCTACAGAGCAATAGTTTATTTGAGGATTTTCAGTCAGGATTTAGAGTTCATCATAGCACAGAGACAGCACTGCTGAAAATTACTAACGACCTCCTCATTGCATCAGACAAAGGACTTGTCTCTGTACTGGTTTTATTAGATCTTAGTGCTGCATTTGATACCATTGACCATCAGATCCTATTGCAGAGACCGGAACATTTCATTGGCATTAAAGGAACCGCTCTAAGCTGGTTTAAGTCCTATTTATCAGATCGACTTCAGTTTGTACATGTTAACAATGACTCCTCCATGCACGCCAAAGTTAGTCATGGAGTTCCTCAAGGATCTGTCCTCGGACCAATCCGGTTCACTTTATATATGCTTCCTTTAGGCAATATTATCAGGAAATATTCCATAAACTTTCATTGTTATGCAGATGATACTCAGTTATATCTATCGATCAAGCCAGATGAAACTAATCAGTTAGCTATACTTCAAATGTGCCTTCAGGATATTAAAACCTGGATGACCTGTAATTTTCTAATGTTAAACTCAGATAAAACTGAAGTTATTGTTCTGGGGCCCAAGCACCTCCGTGATGCATTATCTAAAGATATAGTTTCCATTGATGGCATTGCCCTGGCCTCCAGCACCACTGTGAGGAATCTTGGAGTTATCTTTGATCAGGACATGTCGTTTAAGTCTCACATTGAGCAAATTTCAAGGGCCGCCTTTTTGTCACCGACGTAATATTGCGAAAATCAGGAACATACTGTCTAAAAATGATGCAGAAAAACTAGTCCATGCATTTGTTACTTCTAGGCTGGATTACTGCAATTCCCTATTATCAGGCTGCTCGTAAAAGTCCATTAAGACTCTTCAGCTGATCCAGAATGCTGCAGTACGTGTTCTGACAGGAACCAGGAAAAGAGATCACATTTCTCCTGTCTTAGCTTCTCTGCATTGGCTTCCAGTAAAATCCAGAATAGAATTTAAAATCATTCTTCTCACATAGAAAGCTCTTAATGGTCAGGCACCATCTTATCTTAAAGAGATCATAGTACCTTACTACCCCACCAGAGCACTGCGCTCCCAGAATGCAGGGTTACTTGTGGTTCCTAGAGTCCCCAAAAGTAGAATGGGAGCCAGAGCGTTCAGCCATCAAGCTCCTCTCCTGTGGAACCAGGTTCCAGTTTGGGTTCAGGAGGCAGACACCATCTCCACATTTAAGAGTTGGCTTAAGACTTTCCTCTTTGATAAAGCTTATAGTTAGGGCTGGCTCAGGTGAGTCCTGAACCATCCCTTAGTTATGCTGCTATAGGCCTAGATTGCCAGGGGACTTCCCATGATGCACTGAGGTCCTCTCTCCTCTAATTCCTCTCCCTCTCTACGCAACCTCGTCCCATTAGTGCATGTTACTAACTCAACTACTCCCCTTTCCGGTAGTCTAGTGCTTTCTTGTCCCTCTCCTCTCTCCTCCTATCACTTCCTGCAGGTGTTTCTGCATAGCTCATTGCATCAGACAAAGGACTTGTCTCTGTACTGGTTTTATTAGATCTTAGTGCTGCATTTGATACCATTGACCATCAGATCCTATTGCAGAGACTGGAACATTTCATTGGCATTAATGGAACCGCTCTAAGCTGGTTTAAGTCCTATTTATCAGATCGATTTCAGTTTGTACATGTTAACAATGACTCCTCCATGCACGCCAAAGTTAGTCATGGAGTTCCTCAAGGATCTGTCCTCGGACCAATCCGGTTCACTTTATATATGCTTCCTTTAGGCAATATTATCAGGAAATATTCCATAAACTTTCATTGTTATGCAGATGATACTCAGTTATATCTATCGATCAAGCCAGATGAAACTAATCAGTTAGCTATACTTCAAATGTGCCTTCAGGATATTAAAACCTGGATGACCTGTAATTTTCTAATGTTAAACTCAGATAAAACTGAAGTTATTGTTCTGGGGCCCAAGCACCTCCGTGATGCATTATCTAAAGATATAGTTTCCATTGATGGCATTGCCCTGGCCTCCAGCACCACTGTGAGGAATCTTGGAGTTATCTTTGATCAGGACATGTCGTTTAAGTCTCACATTGAGCAAATTTCAAGGGCCGCCTTTTTGTCACCGACGTAATATTGCGAAAATCAGGAACATACTGTCTAAAAATGATGCAGAAAAACTAGTCCATGCATTTGTTACTTCTAGGCTGGATTACTGCAATTCCCTATTATCAGGCTGCTCGTAAAAGTCCGTTAAGACTCTTCAGCTGATCCAGAATGCTGCAGTACGTGTTCTGACAGGAACCAGGAAAAGAGATCACATTTCTCCTGTCTTAGCTTCTCTGCATTGGCTTCCAGTAAAATCCAGAATAGAATTTAAAATCATTCTTCTCACATAGAAAGCTCTTAATGGTCAGGCACCATCTTATCTTAAAGAGATCATAGTACCTTACTACCCCACCAGAGCACTGCGCTCCCAGAATGCAGGGTTACTTGTGGTTCCTAGAGTCCCCAAAAGTAGAATGGGAGCCAGAGCGTTCAGCCATCAAGCTCCTCTCCTGTGGAACCAGGTTCCAGTTTGGGTTCAGGAGGCAGACACCATCTCCACATTTAAGAGTTGGCTTAAGACTTTCCTCTTTGATAAAGCTTATAGTTAGGGCTGGCTCAGGTGAGTCCTGAACCATCCCTTAGTTATGCTGCTATAGGCCTAGATTGCCAGGGGACTTCCCATGATGCACTGAGGTCCTCTCTCCTCTAATTCCTCTCCCTCTCTACGCAACCTCGTCCCATTAGTGCATGTTACTAACTCAACTACTCCCCTTTCCGGTAGTCTAGTGCTTTCTTGTCCCTCTCCTCTCTCCTCCTATCACTTCCTGCAGGTGTTTCTGGCTCTGGAGCTGTGTAGTCTGGATCTGTGGTTGCGAGTCACCTGCTGCCCCCGTGTTCCTGCTCGACACCCTCTGCTACAATTATTGTTACTAGTCTTATTGTTATTATTGTTATTATAATCATTAACATTACGATTATTATCATTAACACTACTATAAATATCAGTACACTTTTCATTTAGTCTATAGTATGTATCCCAAGCAAGCCACACACATATAGTAACATTACCTTTACTGTCTGTACCTCTGTGTGTATATTGTGTAGGCTGCCTCCCCCCCCCCCCCCCCCTCTCTCTCTCTTCCTCGCTGTCCCTCCAATCCCTCTTCCTCTCTCTCTCTATCTCTCTCCTTCACCCCCAACCGGTCGAGGCAGATGGCCGCCCACCCTGAGCCATGGTTCTGCTGGAGGTTTCTGCCTCTTAAAAGGAAGCTTTTCCTTGCCTCTGTCGCCTAGTGCTTGCTCTTGGTGGGAATTGTTGGGCTTCTGTAAATAACATCACAGAGTACGGTCTAGACCTGCTCTTTTATGAAAAGCGCTGTGAGATAACTGTTGCTGTGATTTGGCGCTATATAAATAAAATTGAATTGAATTGAATAGTGTGGATAAAAATGTTTATAAATATTTTGTATATAAAATAAGAGAGCACATGCACTTACATAGTGGTGTGTCTAAAGATGGACAATTCATTGCTTATTGTCATTACCATCAGTAATTGGAAGGTGGAAATTAGCCAGTTTGTTTGCATATTCACTGGGTTACTTCAGAAAGTACATATGACCATTTTAAACAGGCACCTGCGATGTTCTGACAGGTAGGGGGCACCCAGATTTGAACTGGGGACCTCTTGAACTGCAGTCAAATGCTCTACCCCCTCTGACAACTTTATCCATTGCTCATTGATAGTCTGGACAAAAATGTTTATAAATGTTTTGTATATAAAGCAAGAGAGCACATGCGTGTGTTTAAACACGGACAATTTACTGCTTAGCATCACCACTGATACAAATGTGAAAACTGGCCAGTGTGTTTGCATGTTCAATGGGTTACTTCAGCAAGTATATATGACCATTTTAGACAGGCATCTGCGATGTTAGCACAGGTAGGGGGCACCCAGAGTTGAACTGGGGACCTCTTGATCTGCAGTCAAATGCTCTACCACTGAGCTATACCCCCTCTGACAACAACATATCCATTTCTCATTAATACTGGCATGACAACCCAGAGTTGAGCGCAGGAGGCAGAGTCACAGTCTAACACACTTCTCTGCTCCTCCATTAATTTGTGAAAATCCTATAGTGACGGTGTCTGTCCCCCGACCATCGAAATGATTTAAATCAAAGGTAAACAGAAGAGGAGCTGTGCATAAAAACCTCATAAAAATTAAAACCACAAGAGCAATAGTGCAAACGAATAGGAGAGTTAAATGTGGAAACTTAAACATCAGATCTCTCTCTTCTAAAGGTGTACTAGTAAATGAACTAATATCAGATTATGATATCGATTTATTTTGTCTTACTGAAACCTGGCTGGGTGATGGAGAATATGTTAGCCTAAATGAATCCACCCCTCCCAGTCATATTAATGCTCACATTCCTCCACTAATCACCTCTAAACCTAAATTAAATTATAACTCATTTGAAAGCCTTGTCTTAGTCTTTCACACCCAAGTTGAAATCACTGCAACCAATTCTTTTTGTTATAGTGTACCGAGCACCTGGTCCGTACTCTGAATTCTTATCTGAATTTGCAGAGTTTTTGTCAACTTTAGTCCTTAAAACGGACAAAGTTATTATTGTAGGGGATTTTAATATTCATGTGGACGTTGAGAATGACAGCCTCAGTACTGCGTTTATCTCTCTGTTAGATTCCATTGGCTTCTCTCAGAGTGTTCATGAACCGACTCACTGTTTTAACCACACCCTCGACCTTGTTTTGGTATACGGTGTTGAAATTGAACATTTAATAGTGTTCCCACAGAATCTCTCTTTATCTGACCACTGTTTGATAACTTTTGAGTTTGTATTGCTGAACTACACGCCATTGGGCAAAATTTCTATACAAGATGTCTGTCTGATAGTGCTGTAGCTAAATTTAAGGATGCAATTCCATCAGCTCTAAATTCATTATCAAGTCACAACGTAACGGAGGACTCCTATGCTAATTTCAGTCCCTCCCAAATCGATCATCTTGTTGATAGTGCTGCAGGCTCGTTGCGAATGACACTCGACTCTGTAGCCCCTCTAAAAAAGAAAATAATAAAACAAAGACAGTTAGCTCCATGGTATAATACTGAAACTCGCTAATTAAAGCAAATATCGCGGAAACTTGAGAGGAGTTGGCGTTCCACCAAACCTCTTCTGAAAAAGCCCAAACTTGATCCAGATGTTTTAGCCAACTATAGACCTATATCTAACCTTCCATTTCTCTCTAAGATCCTGGAGAAAGCAGTTGCTAAACAGCTGTGTGACTTTCTACAGAGCAATAGTTTATTTGAGGATTTTCAGTCAGGATTTAGAGTTCATCATAGCACAGAGACAGCACTGCTGAAAATTACTAACGACCTCCTCATTGCATCAGACAAAGGACTTGTCTCTGTACTGGTTTTATTAGATCTTAGTGCTGCATTTGATACCATTGACCATCAGATCCTATTGCAGAGACTGGAACATTTCATTGGCATTAAAGGAACCGCTCTAAGCTGGTTTAAGTCCTATTTATCAGATCGACTTCAGTTTGTACATGTTAACAATGACTCCTCCATGCACGCCAAAGTTAGTCATGGAGTTCCTCAAGGATCTGTCCTCGGACCAATCCGGTTCACTTTATATATGCTTCCTTTAGGCAATATTATCAGGAAATATTCCATAAACTTTCATTGTTATGCAGATGATACTCAGTTATATCTATCGATCAAGCCAGATGAAACTAATCAGTTAGCTATACTTCAAATGTGCCTTCAGGATATTAAAACCTGGATGACCTGTAATTTTCTAATGTTAAACTCAGATAAAACTGAAGTTATTGTTCTGGGGCCCAAGCACCTCCGTGATGCATTATCTAAAGATATAGTTTCCATTGATGGCATTGCCCTGGCCTCCAGCACCACTGTGAGGAATCTTGGAGTTATCTTTGATCAGGACATGTCGTTTAAGTCTCACATTGAGCAAATTTCAAGGGCCGCCTTTTTGTCACCGACGTAATATTGCGAAAATCAGGAACATACTGTCTAAAAATGATGCAGAAAAACTAGTCCATGCATTTGTTACTTCTAGGCTGGATTACTGCAATTCCCTATTATCAGGCTGCTCGTAAAAGTCCATTAAGACTCTTCAGCTGATCCAGAATGCTGCAGTACGTGTTCTGACAGGAACCAGGAAAAGAGATCACATTTCTCCTGTCTTAGCTTCTCTGCATTGGCTTCCAGTAAAATCCAGAATAGAATTTAAAATCATTCTTCTCACATAGAAAGCTCTTAATGGTCAGGCACCATCTTATCTTAAAGAGATCATAGTACCTTACTACCCCACCAGAGCACTGCGCTCCCAGAATGCAGGGTTACTTGTGGTTCCTAGAGTCCCCAAAAGTAGAATGGGAGCCAGAGCGTTCAGCCATCAAGCTCCTCTCCTGTGGAACCAGGTTCCAGTTTGGGTTCAGGAGGCAGACACCATCTCCACATTTAAGAGTTGGCTTAAGACTTTCCTCTTTGATAAAGCTTATAGTTAGGGCTGGCTCAGGTGAGTCCTGAACCATCCCTTAGTTATGCTGCTATAGGCCTAGATTGCCAGGGGACTTCCCATGATGCACTGAGGTCCTCTCTCCTCTAATTCCTCTCCCTCTCTACGCAACCTCGTCCCATTAGTGCATGTTACTAACTCAACTACTCCCCTTTCCGGTAGTCTAGTGCTTTCTTGTCCCTCTCCTCTCTCCTCCTATCACTTCCTGCAGGTGTTTCTGCATAGCTCATTGCATCAGACAAAGGACTTGTCTCTGTACTGGTTTTATTAGATCTTAGTGCTGCATTTGATACCATTGACCATCAGATCCTATTGCAGAGACTGGAACATTTCATTGGCATTAATGGAACCGCTCTAAGCTGGTTTAAGTCCTATTTATCAGATCGATTTCAGTTTGTACATGTTAACAATGACTCCTCCATGCACGCCAAAGTTAGTCATGGATTCCTCAAGGATCTGTCCTCGGACCAATCCGGTTCACTTTATATATGCTTCCTTTAGGCAATATTATCAGGAAATATTCCATAAACTTTCATTGTTATGCAGATGATACTCAGTTATATCTATCGATCAAGCCAGATGAAACTAATCAGTTAGCTATACTTCAAATGTGCCTTCAGGATATTAAAACCTGGATGACCTGTAATTTTCTAATGTTAAACTCAGATAAAACTGAAGTTATTGTTCTGGGGCCCAAGCACCTCCGTGATGCATTATCTAAAGATATAGTTTCCATTGATGGCATTGCCCTGGCCTCCAGCACCACTGTGAGGAATCTTGGAGTTATCTTTGATCAGGACATGTCGTTTAAGTCTCACATTGAGCAAATTTCAAGGGCCGCCTTTTTGTCACCGACGTAATATTGCGAAAATCAGGAACATACTGTCTAAAAATGATGCAGAAAAACTAGTCCATGCATTTGTTACTTCTAGGCTGGATTACTGCAATTCCCTATTATCAGGCTGCTCGTAAAAGTCCGTTAAGACTCTTCAGCTGATCCAGAATGCTGCAGTACGTGTTCTGACAGGAACCAGGAAAAGAGATCACATTTCTCCTGTCTTAGCTTCTCTGCATTGGCTTCCAGTAAAATCCAGAATAGAATTTAAAATCATTCTTCTCACATAGAAAGCTCTTAATGGTCAGGCACCATCTTATCTTAAAGAGATCATAGTACCTTACTACCCCACCAGAGCACTGCGCTCCCAGAATGCAGGGTTACTTGTGGTTCCTAGAGTCCCCAAAAGTAGAATGGGAGCCAGAGCGTTCAGCCATCAAGCTCCTCTCCTGTGGAACCAGGTTCCAGTTTGGGTTCAGGAGGCAGACACCATCTCCACATTTAAGAGTTGGCTTAAGACTTTCCTCTTTGATAAAGCTTATAGTTAGGGCTGGCTCAGGTGAGTCCTGAACCATCCCTTAGTTATGCTGCTATAGGCCTAGATTGCCAGGGGACTTCCCATGATGCACTGAGGTCCTCTCTCCTCTAATTCCTCTCCCTCTCTACGCAACCTCGTCCCATTAGTGCATGTTACTAACTCAACTACTCCCCTTTCCGGTAGTCTAGTGCTTTCTTGTCCCTCTCCTCTCTCCTCCTATCACTTCCTGCAGGTGTTTCTGGCTCTGGAGCTGTGTAGTCTGGATCTGTGGTTGCGAGTCACCTGCTGCCCCCGTGTTCCTGCTCGACACCCTCTGCTACAATTATTGTTACTAGTCTTATTGTTATTATTGTTATTATAATCATTAACATTACGATTATTATCATTAACACTACTATAAATATCAGTACCACTTTTCATTTAGTCTATAGTATGTATCCCAAGCAAGCCACACATATAGTAACATTACCTTTACTGTCTGTACCTCTGTGTGTATATTGTGTAGGCTGCCTCCCCCCCCCCCCCCCTCTCTCTCTCTTCCTCGCTGTCCCTCCAATCCCTCTTCCTCTCTCTCTCTATCTCTCTCCTTCACCCCCAACCGGTCGAGGCAGATGGCCGCCCACCCTGAGCCATGGTTCTGCTGGAGGTTTCTGCCTCTTAAAAGGAAGCTTTTCCTTGCCTCTGTCGCCTAGTGCTTGCTCTTGGTGGGAATTGTTGGGCTTCTGTAAATAACATCACAGAGTACGGTCTAGACCTGCTCTTTTATGAAAAGCGCTGTGAGATAACTGTTGCTGTGATTTGGCGCTATATAAATAAAATTGAATTGAATTGAATAGTGTGGATAAAAATGTTTATAAATATTTTGTATATAAAATAAGAGAGCACATGCACTTACATAGTGGTGTGTCTAAAGATGGACAATTCATTGCTTATTGTCATTACCATCAGTAATTGGAAGGTGGAAATTAGCCAGTTTGTTTGCATATTCACTGGGTTACTTCAGAAAGTACATATGACCATTTTAAACAGGCACCTGCGATGTTCTGACAGGTAGGGGGCACCCAGATTTGAACTGGGGACCTCTTGAACTGCAGTCAAATGCTCTACCCCCTCTGACAACTTTATCCATTGCTCATTGATAGTCTGGACAAAAATGTTTATAAATGTTTTGTATATAAAGCAAGAGAGCACATGCGTGTGTTTAAACACGGACAATTTACTGCTTAGCATCACCACTGATACAAATGTGAAAACTGGCCAGTGTGTTTGCATGTTCAATGGGTTACTTCAGCAAGTATATATGACCATTTTAGACAGGCATCTGCGATGTTAGCACAGGTAGGGGGCACCCAGAGTTGAACTGGGGACCTCTTGATCTGCAGTCAAATGCTCTACCACTGAGCTATACCCCCTCTGACAACAACATATCCATTTCTCATTAATACTGGCATGACAACCCAGAGTTGAGCGCAGGAGGCAGAGTCACAGTCTAACACACTTCTCTGCTCCTCCATTAATTTGTGAAAATCCTATAGTGACGGTGTCTGTCCCCCGACCATCGAAATGATTTAAATCAAAGGTAAACAGAAGAGGAGCTGTGCATAAAAACCTCATAAAAATTAAAACCACAAGAGCAATAGTGCAAACGAATAGGAGAGTTAAATGTGGAAACTTAAACATCAGATCTCTCTCTTCTAAAGGTGTACTAGTAAATGAACTAATATCAGATTATGATATCGATTTATTTTGTCTTACTGAAACCTGGCTGGGTGATGGAGAATATGTTAGCCTAAATGAATCCACCCCTCCCAGTCATATTAATGCTCACATTCCTCGAGGCACAGGCCGAGGAGGTGGAGTTGCAGCCATCTTCGACTCTAGCCTACTAATCAGCTCTAAACCTAAATTAAATTATAACTCATTTGAAAGCCTTGTCTTAGTCTTTCACACCCAAGTTGGAAATCACTGCAACCAATTCTTTTTGTTATAGTGTACCGAGCACCTGGTCCGTACTCTGAATTCTTATCTGAATTTGCAGAGTTTTTGTCAACTTTAGTCCTTAAAACGGACAAAGTTATTATTGTAGGGGATTTTAATATTCATGTGGACGTTGAGAATGACAGCCTCAGTACTGCGTTTATCTCTCTGTTAGATTCCATTGGCTTCTCTCAGAGTGTTCATGAACCGACTCACTGTTTTAACCACACCCTCGACCTTGTTTTGGTATACGGTGTTGAAATTGAACATTTAATAGTGTTCCCACAGAATCTCTCTTTATCTGACCACTGTTTGATAACTTTTGAGTTTGTATTGCTGAACTACACGCCATTGGGCAAAATTTCTATACAAGATGTCTGTCTGATAGTGCTGTAGCTAAATTTAAGGATGCAATTCCATCAGCTCTAAATTCATTATCAAGTCACAACGTAACGGAGGACTCCTATGCTAATTTCAGTCCCTCCCAAATCGATCATCTTGTTGATAGTGCTGCAGGCTCGTTGCGAATGACACTCGACTCTGTAGCCCCTCTAAAAAAGAAAATAATAAAACAAAGACAGTTAGCTCCATGGTATAATACTGAAACTCGCTAATTAAAGCAAATATCGCGGAAACTTGAGAGGAGTTGGCGTTCCACCAAACCTCTTCTGAAAAAGCCCAAACTTGATCCAGATGTTTTAGCCAACTATAGACCTATATCTAACCTTCCATTTCTCTCTAAGATCCTGGAGAAAGCAGTTGCTAAACAGCTGTGTGACTTTCTACAGAGCAATAGTTTATTTGAGGATTTTCAGTCAGGATTTAGAGTTCATCATAGCACAGAGACAGCACTGCTGAAAATTACTAACGACCTCCTCATTGCATCAGACAAAGGACTTGTCTCTGTACTGGTTTTATTAGATCTTAGTGCTGCATTTGATACCATTGACCATCAGATCCTATTGCAGAGACTGGAACATTTCATTGGCATTAAAGGAACCGCTCTAAGCTGGTTTAAGTCCTATTTATCAGATCGATTCAGTTTGTACATGTTAACAATGACTCCTCCATGCACGCCAAAGTTAGTCATGGAGTTCCTCAAGGATCTGTCCTCGGACCAATCCGGTTCACTTTATATATGCTTCCTTTAGGCAATATTATCAGGAAATATTCCATAAACTTTCATTGTTATGCAGATGATACTCAGTTATATCTATCGATCAAGCCAGATGAAACTAATCAGTTAGCTATACTTCAAATGTGCCTTCAGGATATTAAAACCTGGATGACCTGTAATTTTCTAATGTTAAACTCAGATAAAACTGAAGTTATTGTTCTGGGGCCCAAGCACCTCCGTGATGCATTATCTAAAGATATA
Source organism: Micropterus salmoides (assembly GCF_014851395.1). Lineage (NCBI taxonomy): Eukaryota > Metazoa > Chordata > Actinopteri > Centrarchiformes > Centrarchidae > Micropterus > Micropterus salmoides. The sequence continues at coordinate 13,030 of NW_024040286.1, read as the reverse complement.
GTTTCCATTGATGGCATTGCCCTGGCCTCCAGCACCACTGTGAGGAATCTTGGAGTTATCTTTGATCAGGACATGTCGTTTAAGTCTCACATTGAGCAAATTTCAAGGGCCGCCTTTTTGTCACCGACGTAATATTGCGAAAATCAGGAACATACTGTCTAAAAATGATGCAGAAAAACTAGTCCATGCATTTGTTACTTCTAGGCTGGATTACTGCAATTCCCTATTATCAGGCTGCTCGTAAAAGTCCATTAAGACTCTTCAGCTGATCCAGAATGCTGCAGTACGTGTTCTGACAGGAACCAGGAAAAGAGATCACATTTCTCCTGTCTTAGCTTCTCTGCATTGGCTTCCAGTAAAATCCAGAATAGAATTTAAAATCATTCTTCTCACATAGAAAGCTCTTAATGGTCAGGCACCATCTTATCTTAAAGAGATCATAGTACCTTACTACCCCACCAGAGCACTGCGCTCCCAGAATGCAGGGTTACTTGTGGTTCCTAGAGTCCCCAAAAGTAGAATGGGAGCCAGAGCGTTCAGCCATCAAGCTCCTCTCCTGTGGAACCAGGTTCCAGTTTGGGTTCAGGAGGCAGACACCATCTCCACATTTAAGAGTTGGCTTAAGACTTTCCTCTTTGATAAAGCTTATAGTTAGGGCTGGCTCAGGTGAGTCCTGAACCATCCCTTAGTTATGCTGCTATAGGCCTAGATTGCCAGGGGACTTCCCATGATGCACTGAGGTCCTCTCTCCTCTAATTCCTCTCCCTCTCTACGCAACCTCGTCCCATTAGTGCATGTTACTAACTCAACTACTCCCCTTTCCGGTAGTCTAGTGCTTTCTTGTCCCTCTCCTCTCTCCTCCTATCACTTCCTGCAGGTGTTTCTGCATAGCTCATTGCATCAGACAAAGGACTTGTCTCTGTACTGGTTTTATTAGATCTTAGTGCTGCATTTGATACCATTGACCATCAGATCCTATTGCAGAGACTGGAACATTTCATTGGCATTAATGGAACCGCTCTAAGCTGGTTTAAGTCCTATTTATCAGATCGATTTCAGTTTGTACATGTTAACAATGACTCCTCCATGCACGCCAAAGTTAGTCATGGAATTCCTCAAGGATCTGTCCTCGGACCAATCCGGTTCACTTTATATATGCTTCCTTTAGGCAATATTATCAGGAAATATTCCATAAACTTTCATTGTTATGCAGATGATACTCAGTTATATCTATCGATCAAGCCAGATGAAACTAATCAGTTAGCTATACTTCAAATGTGCCTTCAGGATATTAAAACCTGGATGACCTGTAATTTTCTAATGTTAAACTCAGATAAAACTGAAGTTATTGTTCTGGGGCCCAAGCACCTCCGTGATGCATTATCTAAAGATATAGTTTCCATTGATGGCATTGCCCTGGCCTCCAGCACCACTGTGAGGAATCTTGGAGTTATCTTTGATCAGGACATGTCGTTTAAGTCTCACATTGAGCAAATTTCAAGGGCCGCCTTTTTGTCACCGACGTAATATTGCGAAAATCAGGAACATACTGTCTAAAAATGATGCAGAAAAACTAGTCCATGCATTTGTTACTTCTAGGCTGGATTACTGCAATTCCCTATTATCAGGCTGCTCGTAAAAGTCCGTTAAGACTCTTCAGCTGATCCAGAATGCTGCAGTACGTGTTCTGACAGGAACCAGGAAAAGAGATCACATTTCTCCTGTCTTAGCTTCTCTGCATTGGCTTCCAGTAAAATCCAGAATAGAATTTAAAATCATTCTTCTCACATAGAAAGCTCTTAATGGTCAGGCACCATCTTATCTTAAAGAGATCATAGTACCTTACTACCCCACCAGAGCACTGCGCTCCCAGAATGCAGGGTTACTTGTGGTTCCTAGAGTCCCCAAAAGTAGAATGGGAGCCAGAGCGTTCAGCCATCAAGCTCCTCTCCTGTGGAACCAGGTTCCAGTTTGGGTTCAGGAGGCAGACACCATCTCCACATTTAAGAGTTGGCTTAAGACTTTCCTCTTTGATAAAGCTTATAGTTAGGGCTGGCTCAGGTGAGTCCTGAACCATCCCTTAGTTATGCTGCTATAGGCCTAGATTGCCAGGGGACTTCCCATGATGCACTGAGGTCCTCTCTCCTCTAATTCCTCTCCCTCTCTACGCAACCTCGTCCCATTAGTGCATGTTACTAACTCAACTACTCCCCTTTCCGGTAGTCTAGTGCTTTCTTGTCCCTCTCCTCTCTCCTCCTATCACTTCCTGCAGGTGTTTCTGGCTCTGGAGCTGTGTAGTCTGGATCTGTGGTTGCGAGTCACCTGCTGCCCCCGTGTTCCTGCTCGACACCCTCTGCTACAATTATTGTTACTAGTCTTATTGTTATTATTGTTATTATAATCATTAACATTACGATTATTATCATTAACACTACTATAAATATCAGTACCACTTTTCATTTAGTCTATAGTATGTATCCCAAGCAAGCCACACACATATAGTAACATTACCTTTACTGTCTGTACCTCTGTGTGTATATTGTGTAGGCTGCCTCCCCCCCCCCCCCTCTCTCTCTCTTCCTCGCTGTCCCTCCAATCCCTCTTCCTCTCTCTCTCTCTATCTCTCTCCTTCACCCCCAACCGGTCGAGGCAGATGGCCGCCCACCCTGAGCCATGGTTCTGCTGGAGGTTTCTGCCTCTTAAAAGGAAGCTTTTCCTTGCCTCTGTCGCCTAGTGCTTGCTCTTGGTGGGAACTGTTGGGCTTCTGTAAATAACATCACAGAGTACGGTCTAGACCTGCTCTTTTATGAAAAGCGCTGTGAGATAACTGTTGCTGTGATTTGGCGCTATATAAATAAAATTGAATTGAATTGAATAGTGTGGATAAAAATGTTTATAAATATTTTGTATATAAAATAAGAGAGCACATGCACTTACATAGTGGTGTGTCTAAAGATGGACAATTCATTGCTTATTGTCATTACCATCAGTAATTGGAAGGTGGAAATTAGCCAGTTTGTTTGCATATTCACTGGGTTACTTCAGAAAGTACATATGACCATTTTAAACAGGCACCTGCGATGTTCTGACAGGTAGGGGGCACCCAGATTTGAACTGGGGACCTCTTGAACTGCAGTCAAATGCTCTACCACTGAGCTACCCCCTCTGACAACTTTATCCATTGCTCATTGATAGTCTGGACAAAAATGTTTATAAATGTTTTGTATATAAAGCAAGAGAGCACATGCGTGTGTTTAAACACGGACAATTTACTGCTTAGCATCACCACTGATACAAATGTGAAAACTGGCCAGTGTGTTTGCATGTTCAATGGGTTACTTCAGCAAGTACATATGACCATTTTAGACAGGCATCTGCGATGTTAGCACAGGTAGGGGGCACCCAGAGTTGAACTGGGGACCTCTTGATCTGCAGTCAAATGCTCTACCACTGAGCTATACCCCCTCTGACAACAACATATCCATTTCTCATTAATACTGGCATGACAACCCAGAGTTGAGCGCAGGAGGCAGAGTCACAGTCTAACACACTTCTCTGCTCCTCCATTAATTTGTGAAAATCCTATAGTGACGGTGTCTGTCCCCCGACCATCGAAATGATTTAAATCAAAGGTAAACAGAAGAGGAGCTGTGCATAAAAACCTCATAAAAATTAAAACCACAAGAGCAATAGTGCAAACGAATAGGAGAGTTAAATGTGGAAACTTAAACATCAGATCTCTCTCTTCTAAAGGTGTACTAGTAAATGAACTAATATCAGATTATGATATCGATTTATTTTGTCTTACTGAAACCTGGCTGGGTGATGGAGAATATGTTAGCCTAAATGAATCCACCCCTCCCAGTCATATTAATGCTCACATTCCTCGAGGCACAGGCCGAGGAGGTGGAGTTGCAGCCATCTTCGACTCTAGCCTACTAATCAGCTCTAAACCTAAATTAAATTATAACTCATTTGAAAGCCTTGGTCTTAGTCTTTCACACCCAAGTTGGAAATCACTGCAACCAATTCTTTTTGTTATAGTGTACCGAGCACCTGGTCCGTACTCTGAATTCTTATCTGAATTTGCAGAGTTTTTGTCAACTTTAGTCCTTAAAACGGACAAAGTTATTATTGTAGGGGATTTTAATATTCATGTGGACGTTGAGAATGACAGCCTCAGTACTGCGTTTATCTCTCTGTTAGATTCCATTGGCTTCTCTCAGAGTGTTCATGAACCGACTCACTGTTTTAACCACACCCTCGACCTTGTTTTGGTATACGGTGTTGAAATTGAACATTTAATAGTGTTCCCACAGAATCTCTCTTTATCTGACCACTGTTTGATAACTTTTGAGTTTGTATTGCTGAACTACACGCCATTGGGCAAAATTTCTATACAAGATGTCTGTCTGATAGTGCTGTAGCTAAATTTAAGGATGCAATTCCATCAGCTCTAAATTCATTATCAAGTCACAACGTAACGGAGGACTCCTATGCTAATTTCAGTCCCTCCCAAATCGATCATCTTGTTGATAGTGCTGCAGGCTCGTTGCGAATGACACTCGACTCTGTAGCCCCTCTAAAAAAGAAAATAATAAAACAAAGACAGTTAGCTCCATGGTATAATACTGAAACTCGCTAATTAAAGCAAATATCGCGGAAACTTGAGAGGAGTTGGCGTTCCACCAAACCTCTTCTGAAAAAGCCCAAACTTGATCCAGATGTTTTAGCCAACTATAGACCTATATCTAACCTTCCATTTCTCTCTAAGATCCTGGAGAAAGCAGTTGCTAAACAGCTGTGTGACTTTCTACAGAGCAATAGTTTATTTGAGGATTTTCAGTCAGGATTTAGAGTTCATCATAGCACAGAGACAGCACTGCTGAAAATTACTAACGACCTCCTCATTGCATCAGACAAAGGACTTGTCTCTGTACTGGTTTTATTAGATCTTAGTGCTGCATTTGATACCATTGACCATCAGATCCTATTGCAGAGACTGGAACATTTCATTGGCATTAAAGGAACCGCTCTAAGCTGGTTTAAGTCCTATTTATCAGATCGATTTCAGTTTGTACATGTTAACAATGACTCCTCCATGCACGCCAAAGTTAGTCATGGAGTTCCTCAAGGATCTGTCCTCGGACCAATCCGGTTCACTTTATATATGCTTCCTTTAGGCAATATTATCAGGAAATATTCCATAAACTTTCATTGTTATGCAGATGATACTCAGTTATATCTATCGATCAAGCCAGATGAAACTAATCAGTTAGCTATACTTCAAATGTGCCTTCAGGATATTAAAACCTGGATGACCTGTAATTTTCTAATGTTAAACTCAGATAAAACTGAAGTTATTGTTCTGGGGCCCAAGCACCTCCGTGATGCATTATCTAAAGATATAGTTTCCATTGATGGCATTGCCCTGGCCTCCAGCACCACTGTGAGGAATCTTGGAGTTATCTTTGATCAGGACATGTCGTTTAAGTCTCACATTGAGCAAATTTCAAGGGCCGCCTTTTTGTCACCGACGTAATATTGCGAAAATCAGGAACATACTGTCTAAAAATGATGCAGAAAAACTAGTCCATGCATTTGTTACTTCTAGGCTGGATTACTGCAATTCCCTATTATCAGGCTGCTCGTAAAAGTCCATTAAGACTCTTCAGCTGATCCAGAATGCTGCAGTACGTGTTCTGACAGGAACCAGGAAAAGAGATCACATTTCTCCTGTCTTAGCTTCTCTGCATTGGCTTCCAGTAAAATCCAGAATAGAATTTAAAATCATTCTTCTCACATAGAAAGCTCTTAATGGTCAGGCACCATCTTATCTTAAAGAGATCATAGTACCTTACTACCCCACCAGAGCACTGCGCTCCCAGAATGCAGGGTTACTTGTGGTTCCTAGAGTCCCCAAAAGTAGAATGGGAGCCAGAGCGTTCAGCCATCAAGCTCCTCTCCTGTGGAACCAGGTTCCAGTTTGGGTTCAGGAGGCAGACACCATCGCCACATTTAAGAGTTGGCTTAAGACTTTCCTCTTTGATAAAGCTTATAGTTAGGGCTGGCTCAGGTGAGTCCTGAACCATCCCTTAGTTATGCTGCTATAGGCCTAGATTGCCAGGGGACTTCCCATGATGCACTGAGGTCCTCTCTCCTCTAATTCCTCTCCCTCTCTACGCAACCTCGTCCCATTAGTGCATGTTACTAACTCAACTACTCCCCTTTCCGGTAGTCTAGTGCTTTCTTGTCCCTCTCCTCTCTCCTCCTATCACTTCCTGCAGGTGTTTCTGGCTCTGGAGCTGTGTAGTCTGGATCTGTGGTTGCGAGTCACCTGCTGCCCCCGTGTTCCTGCTCGACACCCTCTGCTACAATTATTGTTACTAGTCTTATTGTTATTATTGTTATTATAATCATTAACATTACGATTATTATCATTAACACTACTATAAATATCAGTACCACTTTTCATTTAGTCTATAGTATGTATCCCAAGCAAGCCACACACATATAGTAACATTACCTTTACTGTCTGTACCTCTGTGTGTATATTGTGTAGGCTGCCTCCCCCCCCCCCCCCCCTCTCTCTCTCTTCCTCGCTGTCCCTCCAATCCCTCTTCCTCTCTCTCTCTCTATCTCTCTCCTTCACCCCCAACCGGTCGAGGCAGATGGCCGCCCACCCTGAGCCATGGTTCTGCTGGAGGTTTCTGCCTCTTAAAAGGAAGCTTTTCCTTGCCTCTGTCGCCTAGTGCTTGCTCTTGGTGGGAATTGTTGGGCTTCTGTAAATAACATCACAGAGTACGGTCTAGACCTGCTCTTTTATGAAAAGCGCTGTGAGATAACTGTTGCTGTGATTTGGCGCTATATAAATAAAATTGAATTGAATTGAATAGTGTGGATAAAAATGTTTATAAATATTTTGTATATAAAATAAGAGAGCACATGCACTTACATAGTGGTGTGTCTAAAGATGGACAATTCATTGCTTATTGTCATTACCATCAGTAATTGGAAGGTGGAAATTAGCCAGTTTGTTTGCATATTCACTGGGTTACTTCAGAAAGTACATATGACCATTTTAAACAGGCACCTGTGATGTTCTGACAGGTAGGGGGCACCCAGATTTGAACTGGGGACCTCTTGAACTGCAGTCAAATGCTCTACCACTGAGCTACCCCCTCTGACAACTTTAGCCATTGCTCATTGATAGTCTGGACAAAAATGTTTATAAATGTTTTGTATATAAAGCAAGAGAGCACATGCGTGTGTTTAAACACGGACAATTTACTGCTTAGCATCACCACTGATACAAATGTGAAAACTGGCCAGTGTGTTTGCATGTTCAATGGGTTACTTCAGCAAGTACATATGACCATTTTAGACAGGCATCTGCGATGTTAGCACAGGTAGGGGGCACCCAGAGTTTGACCTCTTGATCTGCAGTCAAATGCTCTACCACTGAGCTATACCCCCTCTGACAACAACATATCCATTTCTCATTAATACTGGCATGACAACCCAGAGTTGAGCGCAGGAGGCAGAGTCACAGTCTAACACACTTCTCTGCTCCTCCATTAATTTGTGAAAATCCTATAGTGACGGTGTCTGTCCCCCACCATCGAAATGATTTAAATCAAAGGTAAACAGAAGAGGAGCTGTGCATAAAAACCTCATAAAAATTAAAACCACAAGAGCAATAGTGCAAACGAATAGGAGAGTTAAATGTGGAAACTTAAACATCAGATCTCTCTCTTCTAAAGGTGTACTAGTAAATGAACTAATATCAGATTATGATATCGATTTATTTTGTCTTACTGAAACCTGGCTGGGTGATGGAGAATATGTTAGCCTAAATGAATCCACCCCTCCCAGTCATATTAATGCTCACATTCCTCGAGGCACAGGCCGAGGAGGTGGAGTTGCAGCCATCTTCGACTCTAGCCTACTAATCAGCTCTAAACCTAAATTAAATTATAACTCATTTGAAAGCCTTGGTCTTAGTCTTTCACACCCAAGTTGGAAATCACTGCAACCAATTCTTTTTGTTATAGTGTACCGAGCACCTGGTCCGTACTCTGAATTCTTATCTGAATTTGCAGAGTTTTTGTCAACTTTAGTCCTTAAAACGGACAAAGTTATTATTGTAGGGGATTTTAATATTCATGTGGACGTTGAGAATGACAGCCTCAGTACTGCGTTTATCTCTCTGTTAGATTCCATTGGCTTCTCTCAGAGTGTTCATGAACCGACTCACTGTTTTAACCACACCCTCGACCTTGTTTTGGTATACGGTGTTGAAATTGAACATTTAATAGTGTTCCCACAGAATCTCTCTTTATCTGACCACTGTTTGATAACTTTTGAGTTTGTATTGCTGAACTACACGCCATTGGGCAAAATTTCTATACAAGATGTCTGTCTGATAGTGCTGTAGCTAAATTTAAGGATGCAATTCCATCAGCTCTAAATTCATTATCAAGTCACAACGTAACGGAGGACTCCTATGCTAATTTCAGTCCCTCCCAAATCGATCATCTTGTTGATAGTGCTGCAGGCTCGTTGCGAATGACACTCGACTCTGTAGCCCCTCTAAAAAAGAAAATAATAAAACAAAGACAGTTAGCTCCATGGTATAATACTGAAACTCGCTAATTAAAGCAAATATCGCGGAAACTTGAGAGGAGTTGGCGTTCCACCAAACCTCTTCTGAAAAAGCCCAAACTTGATCCAGATGTTTTAGCCAACTATAGACCTATATCTAACCTTCCATTTCTCTCTAAGATCCTGGAGAAAGCAGTTGCTAAACAGCTGTGTGACTTTCTACAGAGCAATAGTTTATTTGAGGATTTTCAGTCAGGATTTAGAGTTCATCATAGCACAGAGACAGCACTGCTGAAAATTACTAACGACCTCCTCATTGCATCAGACAAAGGACTTGTCTCTGTACTGGTTTTATTAGATCTTAGTGCTGCATTTGATACCATTGACCATCAGATCCTATTGCAGAGACTGGAACATTTCATTGGCATTAAAGGAACCGCTCTAAGCTGGTTTAAGTCCTATTTATCAGATCGATTCAGTTTGTACATGTTAACAATGACTCCTCCATGCACGCCAAAGTTAGTCATGGAGTTCCTCAAGGATCTGTCCTCGGACCAATCCGGTTCACTTTATATATGCTTCCTTTAGGCAATATTATCAGGAAATATTCCATAAACTTTCATTGTTATGCAGATGATACTCAGTTATATCTATCGATCAAGCCAGATGAAACTAATCAGTTAGCTATACTTCAAATGTGCCTTCAGGATATTAAAACCTGGATGACCTGTAATTTTCTAATGTTAAACTCAGATAAAACTGAAGTTATTGTTCTGGGGCCCAAGCACCTCCGTGATGCATTATCTAAAGATATAGTTTCCATTGATGGCATTGCCCTGGCCTCCAGCACCACTGTGAGGAATCTTGGAGTTATCTTTGATCAGGACATGTCGTTTAAGTCTCACATTGAGCAAATTTCAAGGGCCGCCTTTTTGTCACCGACGTAATATTGCGAAAATCAGGAACATACTGTCTAAAAATGATGCAGAAAAACTAGTCCATGCATTTGTTACTTCTAGGCTGGATTACTGCAATTCCCTATTATCAGGCTGCTCGTAAAAGTCCATTAAGACTCTTCAGCTGATCCAGAATGCTGCAGTACGTGTTCTGACAGGAACCAGGAAAAGAGATCACATTTCTCCTGTCTTAGCTTCTCTGCATTGGCTTCCAGTAAAATCCAGAATAGAATTTAAAATCATTCTTCTCACATAGAAAGCTCTTAATGGTCAGGCACCATCTTATCTTAAAGAGATCATAGTACCTTACTACCCCACCAGAGCACTGCGCTCCCAGATGCAGGGTTACTTGTGGTTCCTAGAGTCCCCAAAAGTAGAATGGGAGCCAGAGCGTTCAGCCATCAAGCTCCTCTCCTGTGGAACCAGGTTCCAGTTTGGGTTCAGGAGGCAGACACCATCGCCACATTTAAGAGTTGGCTTAAGACTTTCCTCTTTGATAAAGCTTATAGTTAGGGCTGGCTCAGGTGAGTCCTGAACCATCCCTTAGTTATGCTGCTATAGGCCTAGATTGCCAGGGGACTTCCCATGATGCACTGAGGTCCTCTCTCCTCTAATTCCTCTCCCTCTCTACGCAACCTCGTCCCATTAGTGCATGTTACTAACTCAACTACTCCCCTTTCCGGTAGTCTAGTGCTTTCTTGTCCCTCTCCTCTCTCCTCCTATCACTTCCTGCAGGTGTTTCTGGCTCTGGAGCTGTGTAGTCTGGATCTGTGGTTGCGAGTCACCTGCTGCCCCCGTGTTCCTGCTCGACACCCTCTGCTACAATTATTGTTACTAGTCTTATTGTTATTATTGTTATTATAATCATTAACATTACGATTATTATCATTAACACTACTATAAATATCAGTACCACTTTTCATTTAGTCTATAGTATGTATCCCAAGCAAGCCACACACATATAGTAACATTACCTTTACTGTCTGTACCTCTGTGTGTATATTGTGTAGGCTGCCTCCCCCCCCCCCCCCCCCTCTCTCTCTCTTCCTCGCTGTCCCTCCAATCCCTCTTCCTCTCTCTCTCTCTATCTCTCTCCTTCACCCCCAACCGGTCGAGGCAGATGGCCGCCCACCCTGAGCCATGGTTCTGCTGGAGGTTTCTGCCTCTTAAAAGGAAGCTTTTCCTTGCCTCTGTCGCCTAGTGCTTGCTCTTGGTGGGAATTGTTGGGCTTCTGTAAATAACATCACAGAGTACGGTCTAGACCTGCTCTTTTATGAAAAGCGCTGTGAGATAACTGTTGCTGTGATTTGGCGCTATATAAATAAAATTGAATTGAATTGAATAGTGTGGATAAAAATGTTTATAAATATTTTGTATATAAAATAAGAGAGCACATGCACTTACATAGTGGTGTGTCTAAAGATGGACAATTCATTGCTTATTGTCATTACCATCAGTAATTGGAAGGTGGAAATTAGCCAGTTTGTTTGCATATTCACTGGGTTACTTCAGAAAGTACATATGACCATTTTAAACAGGCACCTGTGATGTTCTGACAGGTAGGGGGCACCCAGATTTGAACTGGGGACCTCTTGAACTGCAGTCAAATGCTCTACCACTGAGCTACCCCCTCTGACAACTTTAGCCATTGCTCATTGATAGTCTGGACAAAAATGTTTATAAATGTTTTGTATATAAAGCAAGAGAGCACATGCGTGTGTTTAAACACGGACAATTTACTGCTTAGCATCACCACTGATACAAATGTGAAAACTGGCCAGTGTGTTTGCATGTTCAATGGGTTACTTCAGCAAGTACATATGACCATTTTAGACAGGCATCTGCGATGTTAGCACAGGTAGGGGGCACCCAGAGTTGAACTGGGGACCTCTTGATCTGCAGTCAAATGCTCTACCACTGAGCTATACCCCCTCTGACAACAACATATCCATTTCTCATTAATACTGGCATGACAACCCAGAGTTGAGCGCAGGAGGCAGAGTCACAGTCTAACACACTTCTCTGCTCCTCCATTAATTTGTGAAAATCCTATAGTGACGGTGTCTGTCCCCCGACCATCGAAATGATTTAAATCAAAGGTAAACAGAAGAGGAGCTGTGCATAAAAACCTCATAAAAATTAAAACCACAAGAGCAATAGTGCAAACGAATAGGAGAGTTAAATGTGGAAACTTAAACATCAGATCTCTCTCTTCTAAAGGTGTACTAGTAAATGAACTAATATCAGATTATGATATCGATTTATTTTGTCTTACTGAAACCTGGCTGGGTGATGGAGAATATGTTAGCCTAAATGAATCCACCCCTCCCAGTCATATTAATGCTCACATTCCTCGAGGCACAGGCCGAGGAGGTGGAGTTGCAGCCATCTTCGACTCTAGCCTACTAATCAGCTCTAAACCTAAATTAAATTATAACTCATTTGAAAGCCTTGGTCTTAGTCTTTCACACCCAAGTTGGAAATCACTGCAACCAATTCTTTTTGTTATAGTGTACCGAGCACCTGGTCCGTACTCTGAATTCTTATCTGAATTTGCAGAGTTTTTGTCAACTTTAGTCCTTAAAACGGACAAAGTTATTATTGTAGGGGATTTTAATATTCATGTGGACGTTGAGAATGACAGCCTCAGTACTGCGTTTATCTCTCTGTTAGATTCCATTGGCTTCTCTCAGAGTGTTCATGAACCGACTCACTGTTTTAACCACACCCTCGACCTTGTTTTGGTATACGGTGTTGAAATTGAACATTTAATAGTGTTCCCACAGAATCTCTCTTTATCTGACCACTGTTTGATAACTTTTGAGTTTGTATTGCTGAACTACACGCCATTGGGCAAAATTTCTATACAAGATGTCTGTCTGATAGTGCTGTAGCTAAATTTAAGGATGCAATTCCATCAGCTCTAAATTCATTATCAAGTCACAACGTAACGGAGGACTCCTATGCTAATTTCAGTCCCTCCCAAATCGATCATCTTGTTGATAGTGCTGCAGGCTCGTTGCGAATGACACTCGACTCTGTAGCCCCTCTAAAAAAGAAAATAATAAAACAAAGACAGTTAGCTCCATGGTATAATACTGAAACTCGCTAATTAAAGCAAATATCGCGGAAACTTGAGAGGAGTTGGCGTTCCACCAAACCTCTTCTGAAAAAGCCCAAACTTGATCCAGATGTTTTAGCCAACTATAGACCTATCTAACCTTCCATTTCTCTCTAAGATCCTGGAGAAAGCAGTTGCTAAACAGCTGTGTGACTTTCTACAGAGCAATAGTTTATTTGAGGATTTTCAGTCAGGATTTAGAGTTCATCATAGCACAGAGACAGCACTGCTGAAAATTATCATAACGACCTCTGCTCATTGCATCAGAGCAAAAAGCTGGACTTCGTCTGTCATGTAGTCCATGGTTTTGGATTAGATCTTCAGGTGCTCTGCATTTGATACTGCAGTA
>NW_024040285.1:0-23601 GCF_014851395.1 Micropterus salmoides | reverse complement strand
AAATATAATTTTATCAGCCATCAGCAGCAGTTTCATGTGGTTTTGTTCTAGGGTGGAGACTTAAGTGAGCCTGTGGTTTGCAACCTGTTGGTTTTAAATAGCTTTTCTGGTTAAGGGTGAGAATGTCTCATAGCCAGAGGGAGATAAAAAATAATAATAGTAAGAGACGTGTCAACATAGACCTCATCCACAGCCATCACTACTGTTGTTCCCACATTTCCGTGTGAAGCTTTACAGCTTATTATTACAGCTTCTGTTTAAAAAGAGCTGTATCTCCTACCATTTAAATGCTGAACACTATCTGACAATGAAAAACTAAAAGGCCATTGTCACTATCTGCTCAGCAGCAAACAGGAGACAGACACAGTTAGAGACTAACTGGTGAACACAGTCGAGCATTTAGCAGCTAAAGAGTCAAATCTTCTCTCAGGAGAGGTTCTAGCCCCAAAACAAAGCTAACAGAGAGAATACTGGACAGATGAATGACCACTCTGCTTTGCGAACAAGTTCATCTTGAAGGTGATAATATGTTAATGATGTTCATAGGTTGCTTCCACTGCCCTCCAACAGGGTCACACACAGGTCCAAAATACAAACGCACAAACAGGACCTCTACATGTCAGAGTGAGGGGGCTGCCACGCAGAGGCTCCCTGAGCAGTTAGGGGTTCAGGCTTTGCTCAGGTGAACCTTCAGCAGTGACCAGGAGGTGAAGTGGCACCTCTCCAGCTGCCAGTCTGAACTCCTTTTGACTGATCCGTGCTGGACGTGAGGAACCGGAACCACCATCCGGTTCCCAAGATAAGACCCCACAGACTGAGCTACTGCTGCCCAAAGGTTTAACATCCACAGGTTTTAGGAGAAAAAATTCTAATAAAATGTCTTTAGTTTGTTCCCTCAGTCACCTGTGCAGATACACAATTTATGATCTATGAAGTACGTAATTTACTTGATTAAAACCAGATCATGAATAATGATGAGGATGTACGCATTCACAGTTGTAGTTTGCATAAGTTATAACTGTTGCACTGTGTCAGGGGACAGTACAAGTTTTCTCTCTCTCATTACAGTCATTTCCTATTTACTGTGTAATGAAGTGATGTATAAGGTGGGAGGAGATGTGGCTAAAACTTAAAGAAGAAAGATGAAAGGGGCAGGATAGAAAATTGAGGAGTAGTTTTTAGGTATCATAAGATGTAAGTTCAGGAAATAGAGCTGTGCAGATACAGGAGACCAACCAACAAGGAGGATCTCAGCATCCAACAAAATGAAGATCTTCTTCTCTTCCTCTCACTGATGACAGGTAAAACGTTTGCTGCTATTGGACTACTGATCTTAGAGATTACACTTGTTACAGCTCTGCTTCTGAAATAATTAACAGGTTGGTCTGGTTTGGGTTATTCTCATTTTGTATTAGTTTAATATAATACAGCCTCAATACAGTGCTCTGAAATGTCTCAGCCTCAAAATCCAGTTCTGGTCGAGCTATAAGAGAATTAATCTAAATCAGAAATTTATCGTTTTGTGAACAAATGTTACAGCAGGATTGTAAACAACAGTACAGTCATGGTAAGAGAATAAACAATAACAAGGTGTCTTTGAGGCGGTGTGGCTAAAAGACAAATTCATGTCTGCAAAATGTTCACTGACAACATTTCATGTGGGGTTTTTTAAATAGCCAGCTCCCTTGTGATGTTATCTCGTAGCATCTAAAACACAAGATCAGTATATAAACAATTTCACTAGCAAGGACCATGCCACAACAATATGTCATTTAAAGGTTTAATGAATCTGAATGAACAGAGGAAATTGTTCTTTAGCTCAAATTAGTTAGTCTACAGAGAAAAAAACAAAAAAAAACATAAACAAAATCAGCTTTTCAGACAGGATATTTAGGCTGTTCACGTGTTGCTTTAGATTTAGGTTTAGACTCCACTTTCAGCAATGCACTTACGTGTTTGTATAGCCCCTCCTGTGGGCGCTCAAAAGTGGATTGTAAACAGATGATGAATGACAGAATATTAACACAGTTGCAATTATATAAAATCTTTCTTTAAATAAGAAAAAATAATTGCTGACAGATACTATTAAAATGTCCTCATAGCAGCTTACGACTACATTAAGTGTGTTATAAACCATGTATTCAATATTTGTATACTGCTTAAAATTGGTAGAAGGAGCTCAAATTAAAGTGCTTAATTAATTATTAATTAAAATGTGCTTCACAATTATCTAACAGGTGGGTAACTTTAATAACTTGTAATAATATAACATTATGTGTGTAAAAGTAAAGGTCAAATCATTTAATTAAAAGAAACGTGCAACTGAGCATTGAATGTCTGTGATCCACTGATTCAAAGAGCTGTCTGCTGACAGATCCTGCAAATGTATACAAGAAACAGTGTTTGTTGCATTAATAGAAAGCTAATTCAGATGATCTGTCACATCGTTTCAGTGTCTAACATGATGTAACTTTGTCTTTGATCTACAGGTTGTGAGGCCTTGTCTGAAGTGAAGGGATGTGCATCAGGATGGGTTGAATTCACCTGCAAATATCCAAAACCAAATGTAAAATATCAAAGTATTATGTAGTTTCTCCCAAAGAAACCATACGAAGCTCTGAGAAGGATGTGTGGGAAAACAAAGGCAGAGTTTCCCTGTACCATGATCCAAAAAATACAAATCTCAGAGTGGCCATTAAACAACTTGAACGTGAGGACTTCGGGGACTATCAGTGTAAATTTCACCAACGATCGGACTCATCCCAGGACACAGAGGAAGTGAAATTGGACGTTGGTAAGAGACACTTTTCATTCAAATACATTCTTTGGATCCAGCGCTTAAATATATATACATATTAAAATGATAAGAACTTAATGCAAAGTATTTTGACTCCAATTTCACATTCAGTAGAGTCACTTTCTATTTTAAGTCATCATCTACTTAGATAACCAAAATCAAAATCAATTTGCCATAAAGATCATATTCCAATACATACTGTATGAGTGTAGTGATTGCATTTCCATCATGTGTTAGCACAGTATCTCAGTTTCACATTTGATATTTCTTGTTTATTTGCAGAGACAGACGGCTGCCAGGGACAATTTATTCAAACTGCGTACAGAACAGCTAAAACCACCATCACATGTGATACACAGGAAACAAATACAAGTTCTTCTGCAAACAGAACGGTTCAATCTGTGAGGATATTTTATCAACAAAATCCTCTCTGAAGTCAAACGGGACATTCACTCTCACAGAAACCAACAGTAGCTTCAGCATGTCCATCAGTAACGTGTCCTCACATGATGCTGGTGTCTACGGTGTGGAGTGGAAACACATGAAGGAAGTTACAGAGCTGCTCTCAGAAAGATACAGCTGGAGGTTGAAGGTGAGCAGCACACATCTGACACTTTGAGCTTTGATCTACTCATACAGAAAATTAAGTGTCTGTCTGTCTCTCTACAGCTAAAATTACTAACTTCACTAAGTTTCCAAATATTGGACAGAATCTCACATTCGGGTGTCGATATCAAATGATGCTCCGATTAACAAATTCATCTGTAAGGGAGAAGATCCATCTATATGTCAACCTGTAGTCAGCAATTGCATGCATAGTGAATAAATAAAGCCATCATCATTGGATCAGCAATACTATGATTCACCATGGCAAAAGAAGCAGTGACAGAATCTGAGTTGGCGTGAATAAAGAGTCCCTAAGTTACAGTTAAGTTTTATAATGAACCACAGTTAGTTAGTTTGTTAGTTTCCCTTTGGTAAAGAGCAAAACATTTGGCAGCATCAGACCTTTTTCACAGAAGACATTTTTACATCACAGTAGGAAAAATACAGGTGTAAATAATAAAATGAGGGCTGAATTCCATTTAGCTGCTGCAGTTTCAGGGTCCTGATATTGTTCATGCTGACTCACCTGACACTGTAGACTGATTAACAGAGCCATTGTTAATGTTATTATTAACCCTGTGCTGTTCCTGCCATCAAACAGATAAGACCATTTTTGATTTTATTGCCTTTATTGTCATTGCATGTGATATACAATTTCAGTCACTGTCAACTGAAACAGTAAAAAAAACTTTTTGGTTTCAGTTAAAAAGACACAACTGAGTTAATATTTTTTCTTTCTAATCTATTTTCTATTTTTACTTAGCAATCCTGGCAAGAGCATCCTATTACTCAATTATGGCAAAAAATCATAATCACTTATTGACTAATAATATTGAGATTGTGATTAATTAACACGATTAGTCAATGATTTGGGGAGTTTGCATGCTCTCCCCGTGTCCGCGTGGGTTCTCTCCAGGTGCTCCGGCTTCTCCCACCATCCAAAGAAATGCAGGCTGGGTTAATTGGTGTCTCCGAAATTGTCCTTAGTGTGGATGTGATTGGTGTCGTCTATGTGTGGCCCTGAGATGGACTGGTGACCTGTCCAGGGTGTACCCCGCGTTTCGCCCGATGTAAGCTGGGATTGGCTCCAGCTGTTTGCAGGAAAGCGGTTGACGATGGATGGATGACCTTTTTGAAAAAAAGGATCTTCTTGAACTTTGAATTTTCTCTAACTCATTCAGTATAAAACGTGCTTTGTGACCAGATCTGTCTGATCTGGGCATGTTACCACACAGTTGTTTACTGTCATATGCTTAAGGCTCTTTTCTAACTTATTTGCACCAGTCTTTGGGACTGCCACAGTGTGTAACAACCGTCAAACAGCTGAATTGGTTTTTCCTTACTTGTTCTTGATCAAAAGCGCTCCACCCTTCATCTTGGCCCGAGCTGAACATATAGGTCACATAACACACTGGATTATACAAGTCAAAGCAGAGCATCATTGCGAAAAAGAATGTCTCACAAAAATTATTTTACCTAGATTATTTTGTTTTCATAACTTGTGGAAGCCAAAATCATAATTGAAAATTGCAGAAGAAATCAGAACCTTTATAGTGTATGTGAAGAAGCAATTAAGCTGAAACTCATTAAAGCCTTATAATTTGCTTTGTTAA
Organism: Micropterus salmoides; assembly: GCF_014851395.1. NCBI lineage: Eukaryota > Metazoa > Chordata > Actinopteri > Centrarchiformes > Centrarchidae > Micropterus > Micropterus salmoides. The sequence continues at coordinate 18,585 of NW_024040285.1, read as the reverse complement.
AAAAACATTTGACTTTTTTTTCAAATGGCTGTGAAATCCTGATGCTGCTTAATACTTGTTTTAAGTTCCTGCACTTCTTCAGAGCTGCGTTCTGCAGTGATGTGACAGCAGAACTTCATCAGCAACAACTAAAACCCAAGTGATCAATTCATAAACAGATTTAGTTTAGTGTTTCACTATGCATGTTTTATACTTTTTAAGGATAATTAACATTCTGATCTCTAAGGGTTATTCTGTCTGTTCTCTTGCCAAATTTAATTGTTTTCTTTTTCAGTATCACCAGCAGTATCACCAGCAGTATCCACATCTCTGTTTTTTTCAACCCAGTCAACTACTGCATCTGCAGAGAGTCCTGGTAAGAGAGCACGTTTGACTTCTTAAATCTTCTGCTAGAGAAGAGCGGGGGGGGGTTAAAATGAAATTTCTATAAACGTCCACTTACATTTTCTCAACACAGACAGCTGTGGATGATAATGACCCATGTTAAAAAAAATAATTGTGGTTTATTTTGCAGGTGGCCCTCACGTCGTCATCACTGTGATCGTCTGTGTAGCTGTGCTGCTGCTGCGTTTGTGCTGATTTTGATCCTAATCTACGCATGTAAGAGTTATTACCAGTTTGAAGAAACACTCACATTTTGTAAACAGAAAACCACATTAACAACAGCTCCACCCTGTGTGGAGGTGAGGACTAACAAGGCCAAAGAAGACACTCTATATCGTTTGTAGTGACTAACATGATTCTTTTTCATGTCTTGAAGTTAATGGACACAATGTTTTTATACAAAGAAAGGAAAAACTTCACTTATTTGCCAGACTTACAAGAGGAAACAAATAATTATAAATTTGTTGTAAAACAGAATTTCACAAAGTATAAACTTTACATTTTCCCCAACTCACCAGCATGAGTCTGGTGCGAATTAGCCTCCACCTGAAATTACTCATGCGCAGTTTAGGAGAGATCCAATCTCAATGAGGATAACAAGAAAACAAGAAAAAATACCAGGTGTAAACACAAAGGCAAGATCCGATGGTTAAAGTAACATTATATAAAATTTGTTTTTGCGAGATTTGGTGTCAGTACTGTTGTGGGAATTTACATCACAGTAGGAATAACATAAGGAGTATAGGAGAGGAAAGGTTAAGGATAAACACATATATATCTATAAGACATAGCAATAATATTAATAATAATAATAAAAAACCAGTCGCATGGACCCGAGGACCATGAATCTGAGATAAATGGATAGAGGTCCTCAGGAATATGTTTTAAGTTGCTACCAGCCATGTTTCAGTGCGTTATGGGAATAATAATGTCGCTTTAAGGCTTAAAGTTAAAGGCTTAAAGAGGTAGTGTCTCAATTTGATAAAAATTGGTGAAATTAATCCATTTATGTCCTTCTGCTTTTTTACTCAGCTATTGTTATCTTACTTTTGCTTCTTCCAGGATTTTCACCTTTAAAGAACACAAGAAATGGAGCAGCAGCACAGCACAAAAAGGTCAGTGTATAAATACAACTGTCCTCTACAGAAAAAAAATAACCGTGTTTAAGCCACACAAAATTACGACTCATGTTTACGTTATTGATGTAAGCGACCTCTAGTGGCAGTACAATGCAAACGCATTAAGGATCGATTAAGGATTTTTTGGGCCGACCGATGACTGATATGTGGAACCGTTATACATTTGCTGTAAAATTTTAATCTTGGTGTCAAAATTTTGAATAACACAAACTCCAACACAAAACTTTGTTGAAAATAACAAGATTAAAGTTAATTGTCATGTTTAATCTTTAAAATAGTAAATTAAATGAATTAGAGATCCATCCCAGAGATGGACTACTATAATTGAAAAATTATCATGAACTTTTCCTTTACCACCTGCTATTTATATTATAATATGTGTGTGATGTGCTGCAAGTAGGCAAGTTAATTTTACTAAATGTAAAAATGTCACCACAAAGTGTAGGATAGGCATGAGGTTCTGCATGAAGACATTTACATTTATTAATTTAGCTGACGCTTTTATCCAAAGCGACTTACAATTGCTCTATATGTCAGAGGTCGCACGCCTCTGGAGCAACTAGGGGTTAAGAGTCTTGCTCAGGGACACAATGGTGTTTCACAGTGGATCTGAACCCAGGTCTCTCACATGAAAGGCATGCATCTTATCCACTTCCCCATCACCACCCAAGGTTAAAGAGCCCCCCCAGCACTGTGATAGAACGGCTGGGTAAGACCATTGACCAGCGCTGTGTTGAGCTCCAAGCTGAACATTTTTTCACTTTCTGTGACCGGAAAAAAACACTCAGCGCCCAGCGCTTGCCTCTCAACAAGCGGCTGAGTTTGCAAGGAGCTAGTAAATTTTAAGATAGTTGACAATGATAGCAAAAAGGCAGACAGGGTAACAGTTACCAAATAATGGACAGGGTTGTCACATTGAAAATGCTTGCTCACACTCACCCTCCTGCCCACCCACATTCATCAAAATAAATCCCAATTGTTGTATGTAAACACAGTGTTTCCCACAGAATGACAGCCTAACTGAGGTGAGAGAGAGAGAGAGAGAGAGAGAGAGCGACCGTGCAGAAGGGGTGCTGAGCGAATAGCCTAGTATATGCTCTGCCCGCAGCTCTGTGATCAAAATCGATTTTACCCATAACCTATAAAAAACAACAATAATCAAAATACTTCCAGGTCACTTGACTCAGTTAGGAACCTTCCTAAGCAAAAAAGACGCAGTTTGGACGCAGCCCTAGTCTTAAAGGCGTTGACAGAACCCGTAGATCCCAAACCTCATCCTAACCTTCACAGTCAGTGATTGTATGTATGTTGCCTCCTTTGTGTCACTCCACGTGTTTATGTCATGTGACTTAGATCACGTGATTTCCAAAACGCTCATTTGAGTCATATTTGGATATTGGTAAAAACAACCTATGTTGTCGTTTAGGTTTGAGGACTTGTTGGTATATATGAATGTTTGTGTGTGTTGTGGTACTGTATAGGTTGAATAGATATTGCTGGAATAATGTGCAATAGCTGGATTACTCAAGTATGAGTGTTAAAAGAATAAGAAAGAACTTCTGGGACTCTCATTTCATAGAAAAAACAATAAAATAATATTGACCAACAAGGATGCAGAGTTTTCACTGTTTCAGTGAGAATCTCCCTTTTTGCTACGTGTGGAGATCCTGTTGTGTTTGTTATGAATATTTTACCTACAGTGGTCAAATTTAGATGCAGGAGCACTACCACCTCTGATAACCAACTGGCACACACATTTCTTCCCTGTTGCCTCTGAACAGAAACCAAGGAGGATAACTTGTAAACAAAACTCTCCCTATAAAGTATTATACTGTTACCACAAGATAATTATCAAAAAACCACTGCAGACTACAATGGGAAATATGTTACTGTATGATATAATGTATATGGGAATGTTTTAAAACTTTAATTATTTAAACAATATTATTAAAAGCTATTGTTCTAAAATTGTATTTATTTAATATCAGTTACTCAGACTCAGTTCTTATTATATGGATTTTATATGATTTTTTCAGACTGTATTTTTCATTCTGTTAGGATCATGTCTATGAGGAGATACAGCAGACGCCAAACTCAGGAAATAAGATGAACACGATTTATGCCACTGCCAACTTTCCCACAAACCCCTCTGCCTCGCTGCATTACTCCAGCATCAACTTCCAAACAGCTCTGACAGAGTTGGTGGTGAGACAGTGATCCTCAAACCCAGCTCTGCTGCCTACGAATATTCTACTGTGAAGCAAAATCCAGCCTACTGTACAGTCAGCCAGCCGTCCAGCTCTTCAGAGGATCCTCTCTACACAACAGTCAACAAGCCACAGCAGCACCGAGCAAAGATCAGCCCTGTCAATTTATGACATTTACTACATGTATGGTCAAAATTTCAGGTCATTCATTGCTGATGTGGTTGTTTACAATGAATCCAGCTCAGACTTCAGGAACTTCACCAAGATATTCAGATGTTGGACGCTGTCAACTTAAATCCTATCAATCCAGAGACACACGATTCACTTCATCATCCACATTGTTTGAGTCACCAAGGTGTGAACAGGACTTTTGCACCGATCTGTAATTACTAGAGGAGTCTTTCTTGTCTTGCTTCTGAAGCTCAGCTTTATATTACAGCTGATTATTATCTCATTACCTGATTTAACTTATCACAGATACTGTATATTGTTGACCTGGTCTGAATCAGAGTCCTAGAAATAAAAGAAAATCCTTTCCCTACAATTCAGTGATATTTTTATGTGAAAACTTGCACACTGAGAACATATTTTGAGAAATATTTTTGACGACTACATTGACCATTTGAATTCACATTTAATTTCCAGATAAAGTGGCTATTCCTCTTTTTGTTTTGGTCAGTTATTTACTCATTTAGTGACGTTAAACACACCAACTAGACAACTGCACTGGGATCAAATCATTATTTTACATTACCTTGACAGCTGAGGTGGTAATGGTGCAGTGGACAAGATAAGAGACCTGGGTTCAATCCCCCTCTGTGACCCCTCCACTGATGTGTCCCTGAGCAAGACACTTAACTCCTAGTTGTTCCAGAGGCGTGCAACCTCTGACATAAAAAGCTTTGGATAAAAGCGACTTAATTTAAAGAAACTGTTTTAAAACTGGTAGTTTGAGTTATTATATTATATATTTCATAGTTTTATGTACAAGAAAACAATCATTAAAATGTTGCTTATTATTTACAACACCAGTGTAACAGCCTCCTCATTTAATCTTATTAATTTCACTGTATGCAGGATTTAATTTTATTTTTTTACTTTAGTGTCATCTAGTGGTAAAATTAAGACTGACATTGTGTCCCAGTTTGCTCCTCAGTCTCTGATTCGCCCTCTGTATTGGTGTTGCTCTTTGTCCCTTTCTCTAACTCCCTAGCGCTGCCATCCTCAAGCTCACTGTGTGAAAGTGAATTTAATAATGTCAGTTATAATGTAATAATGTCAATATATTTAGAAATACAGTGGTGAAATTACCGTGTTCTGAAGTTGAGCATTTCAGTCATGTTGATTGTTTATTGTTGTGAACTTTCTCACTTTAAATGTTGCAGCTGCTAGAAATTGTGAGATGGAATGATCTCCTTGAGTTTTGTGAAGCACTGGTTCTCAAACTTTTTCATGTCAAGGACCCCCAAAACTGACTCACATTAGACGACGGACCCCATTTGAGATCCCACCGTGACACACTGTGGGAGACAACACTACATGGCTTTTACCAAGACTACAGATATCATCAAAATAACTTGAAAGATGCAACAATCACATAGAATTTTACAAATAGCAAATTAACTTTAATGTGCTGAATATCTAGATACATTCATTTTCAATTTAAATCACCAAATAAGCACAGTTTCCTGTGGTTTACTGATGTCTGCAATGATGTGTGGTAGAAAATATGAGGGGTGGAGCTTTTTGTAAGTGACCTAAAATAGAATGACACTAAAGCCTGAGATCATAACCTGACTGAGGATGTTCAGTCTGACCGTGATGCTTTTCTAATTCAGTTTTGTTGAATGACTAATTATTATTGAACAAGGAGTGACTATAACAGTGTTAAAACAATGCAGGGGGGCTGTGATGGTGGGGGTGTGCTGTTTAAAATGACGGTGAGACATCAACGATCCAGCCCAGTTTGACAGTCCATCAGGTTAAAGGATCACAGGATCTGACAAAAGATCTGGAAAATGATCACAGCATCAATAGTTTAATCTTTGGTTGCACTGACTGTGAGATAAACAGCAGAAATACAGCGATCCAGTTACAAAGGAACGTCTGCTTGCTTGTGTTTCATTTGCCAACTCAGCTTCTTACCCGAAGACTTCCTTTTGCAGTCTGGCAAAAGCTGTGCCAGGTTTATCTTTTTGCCAGAGTACTCTGAAGGTGTTTTTTTTTCTGCCAACAAAAAACTCAATAAAACAAGGCAAGGCAGATACTGCCACACGTTTTAATCTAATTCAGCCAAATAAACCTGATTAAACATGATAACCTGTTTATAAATATAATAATATAATTTTATCAGCCATCAGCAGCAGTTTCATGTGGTTTTGTTCTATGGGTGGAGACTTAAGTGAGCCTGTGGTTTGCAACCTGTTGGTTTTAAATAGCTTTTCTGGTTAAGGGTGAGAATGTCTCATAGCCAGAGGGAGATAAAAAACAATAATAGTAAGAGACGTGTCAACATAGACCTCATCCACAGCCATCACTACTGTTGTTCAACATTTCCATGTGAAGCTTTACAGCTTATTATTACAGCTTCTGTTTAAAAAGAGCTGTATCTCCTACCATTTAAATGCTGAACACTATCTGACAATGAAAAACTAAAAGGCCATTGTTCACTATCTGCTCAGCAGCAAACAGGAGACAGACACAGTTAGAGACTAACTGGTGAACACAGTCGAGCATTTAGCAGCTAAAGAGTCAAATCTTCTCTCAGGAGAGGTTCTAGCCCCAAAACAAAGCTAACAGAGAGAATACTGGACAGATGAATGACCACTCTGCTTTGCGAACAAGTTCATCTTGAAGGTGATAATATGTTAATGATGTTCATAGGTTGCTTCCACTGCCCTCCAACAGGGTCACACACAGGTCCAAAATACAAACGCACAAACAGGACCTCTACATGTCAGAGTGAGGGGGCTGCCACGCAGTCAGGCTCCCTGAGCAGTTAGGGGTTCAGGCTTTGCTCAGGTGAACCTTCAGCAGTGACCAGGAGGTGAAGTGGCACCTCTCCAGCTGCCAGTCTGAACTCCTTTTGACTGATCCGTGCTGGACGTGAACCGGAACCACCATCCGGTTCCCAAGATAAGACCCCACAGACTGAGCTACTGCTGCCCAAAGGTTTAACATCCACAGGTTTTAGGAGAAAAAAATTCTAATAAAATGTCTTTAGTTTGTTCCCTCAGTCACCTGTGCAGATACACAATTTATGATCTATGAAGTACGTAATTTACTTGATTAAAACCAGATCATGAATAATGATGAGGATGTACGCATTCACAGTTTGTAGTTTGCATAAGTTATAACTGTTGCACTGTGTCAGGGGACAGTACAAGTTTTCTCTCTCTCTCATTACAGTCATTTCCTATTTACTGTGTAATGAAGTGATGTATAAGGTGGGAGGAGATGTGGCTAAAACTTAAAGAAGAAAGATGAAAGGGGCAGGATAGAAAATTGAGGAGTAGTTTTTAGGTATCATAAGATGTAAGTTCAGGAAATAGAGCTGTGCAGATACAGGAGACCAACCAACAAGGAGGATCTCAGCATCCAACAAGATGAAGATCTTTCTTCTTCTCTTCCTCTCACTGATGACAGGTAAAACGTTTGCTGCTATTGGACTACTGATCTTAGAGATTACACTTGTTACAGCCCTGCTCGTAGAGCACTGACTTCACAGTTAAGATGTCTCACTCAGTAAAGTTGGTCACAAAAAAACTAATAATTTTAAAAATATATTTTACATGATGAAAAATAATCGACATCCAATTTTTGTAAACACTGAAATTGGTCTCAGCCTCAAAATCCATTCTGTTCAGGCTATAAGAGAAATATTTTAAGTCTGAAAGGATATTTATAGTTTTATGTACAAATGTTAGAGCAGGATTGTGAGGAACAGTACAGTAATGGTGGAAGAAAAAGCTTTTCAGACATGATATTTAGGGGTTCAGGAGTTGATGACTGTAGACGCCACTTTCAGCAATAATATTATCAATGTGTTTGTATAGCCCCTCCTGTGGGTGCCCATCAGTGGAGGCTGGTAAATAAACAAATGAATGACAGTTTATTAAAACACAGTCGCAACTATTAAATGTCTTCAAAAAAGTAATAATTGCTGACATTAAAATTGCTAAATTAAAATCTCAGGGTGGCCATTAAACTAACAGAACATGAGGACTTTGGGAAGTACACCTGTAAATTTGACAATCGACCTTTACAACCCAATGCACATCTAATGAATTAAATGAAATTTCAGAAACATATTCTCTCTTTGCTTTTTATGTATCGAGGCGTAACTGATTTAATTCAGCTTTCATACTGTACATGTAAAGTGTGGTGCCACTACTCTAAATTATTTTGCTTCCACATCCAGTAGAGAAATCAATTTGCCATGAAGATCAGATTCCAAAAAAAGCAGATGTAACACTCTCCCCACTCATCACCAATGTAAGCAACTCCTCATTGTCCATTGGACTCGACCCCGACACCCTGAACAACTGCAGGCCCATCTCCATCATTCTTTCTCTGTCCACAATCCATGAGCGAGTTGTCGATACTCACTCAAACTGCCCTACTTAAAATCACCCAATGACATACTTCACTCTGACTCTGGGTTCCTCACCATCCCCTATCTCCATGCTATCTTTCAAACAGACCCTCAAAACCCACCTTTCAAGACTGCATTCTCCAGTTCTGTCCTTCCCCTCTCTCCCTCCTTTTCTTTTTTAACCAGTTACTTTTATCTTTCGCCCTGTAAAGCGTATTTGAGTGTTTAGAATATTATCAATATCATTCACACCTTATGAGTGTGGTGACCACGTGTTAGCACAGCATTACTGTATTTTAATTCCGGTTTTACCTTTCTGAGACAGACGGCTGCCAGAATCAATTTATACAAACTGCGTACAGAACAGCTAAAACCACCATCACATGAGATCACACAGGAAACAAACACAAGTTATTCTGCAAACAGAACGGTTTAATCTGTGAGCTGAAGGTTAACTGTGAGCAGCACACATCTGACTCTTTTAGCTTTGATTTTCTCACACAGATAATTAAAGTGTCTCTGAAATATGTTGTTAAATACAGTCACTGATACACAAATGTCTTTCTCTCTCTCTCTACAGCTTTATACTAACTTCACCACGTTTCCAGCTGTTGGAGAATCTCACATACTGGTGTGAATATCCAAATGATTCTTTTATAAACAAATTCATCTGTAAGGGAGAAGATCCATCTATATGTAAACCTCTATTAAGCACACAGCACAAAAAGATCATTGGGAGGTTTTCTATGAAGAAGAACAAAAACAAGAGAAAGATCACCATAACAGTGAGAAACGTAACAACAGACGACACTGGGACATACTGGTGTGGAGCAGAAAGCACTGACAAAACACACAGCAACAAATTCTTCGAAAAGCTGGTGATGACTGTCGGTGAGTGATGTTATTTTATTGTGTGGATGTAATCTGATCCTGGTTCAGATTGTAGGAGGGTAATAGTTGGATGACAAGCATGAAAAGAAAGCTATAGTAATTATTGATTACTGCTGGACTCTTATTTCATCTTATAAAGTTATCTTAATAAATATTGGTCTGTAGAGTTTCAGGGTCCTGTTCCAGAAAGCTGGTTTAACCCTAACTGACCATCAGTTGTATCAGCTCTGAGTATGTTAACCTCATATTACATGCATGATGAATAACTAAAGCCATCATCAATTGATCTGCAATCCAATGATTCACCATGGCGACGGGTAAAGCAAAAGAAGTAGTGAGAGAATCAGTTATTTTCTCTGTGGTAAAGTGCAAAACACTTGCAACAATTGACCTTTTCACAAAAGACATTTTTACATCACAGAAGGAGAAACACAGGTGTAAACAATAAAATACATGAGGGCTGAATTCCATTTAGCTGCTGCAGTTTCAGGGTCCTGATATTGTTCATGCTGACTCACTGTCATGACTTACTGTTAGACTTGAATATAACAGAGCCATTGTTAATGTTATTATGAACACTTGTGCTTTTCCTGCCATCAAACAGATAAGACATATTTCAGTCACTGTAAGCTGAAACAATAATAATGACTTTAGGGTTGCAGTTGAAAAGGCACCTCAAAAACTGAGATAGTTTTATCTGTTTCATGTATTGATCTTGATTAAACAGCATCCTATTTCATCCATATTTAAGCATGTAGTAGATTTTGAAATGCTGTTACAAAGGCAGTCAACTGGGATATCCTGTCACTGGCTGACTCAGTCTGCAGAAAGTATCTTGTTGCTATTTGTGCTCTTGTTTTCATTTCCTGCACTTCCATTTTCAGAGCAGCGTACTGCAGTGATGTGACAACAGAACTCTATCAGCAACAACTAAAACCCTTAACAAGTGATCAATTTTATTTACACAGATGTAGATACTTCACTTTTTAAGGATAGATGCACATTTTCTCAATTCTTACAAAATAATACTCACATTCTGTATGTGCGTTGAAAGTCTTACTGTTCACTGTTATTGTGACTAATACTAGCTGCAAAGAGATCATTTCCTAAAGGATGTGAGAATACATTTAGAAATTCAGCTGAAGCTATATGAGGTTCTGGGCTGGACTTTTTTACTCTGAGTCAGACAACCAACGACCACCAATGGCCACAGTTGCAATTATATAAAATATATCTTTAAATAGATATTATAATTGCTGACAGATACTGTCCTCATAGCAGCCTATAACTACATTATAGTGTGTTAAAAGAATGTATTAAATGTTTGTATACTGCTTCCAAGTGGTTAATATTGAGCTCAAAGTAAAGTTGCAATGTTGCATTGATAGAGAGCTAATTCAGATGACAGTCTGTCAAGTGTCATGTTGTGAACTTTTGTCTTTGATCTACAGGTCATGAGGTCTTGTCTAAAGTGAAGGGATGCCCAGTAGGATGGATTAAATTCACCTGCAAATATCCAAAACCAAATGTAACATATGAAAGTTTTGATTTAGTTAATCCCAAAGAAACCATACGAAGTGCTCTAAAGAATGTGTGGGAAAACAACGGCAGAGTTTTCCTGTACCATGATCCAAAAAAAAAACATCTCAGGGTGGCCATTAATAAAACTGAACATGAGAACTTTGGGAAGTACACCTGTAAATTTAACCAACTACCTGACTCATGTGACACAGTGGAACTGGACTTGGACGTTGGTAAGAGGCACTCACTTTTTATTAAAATGAATGTTACAGATGTTGGTTATAAATTTCCAGACTATTTGACTCTAATTTCACATTCACTAGAGTCAATTTCTATTTCAAGTCATCATCTACTCAGATAAACAAAATGGAGATCAATTTGCAATAAAAGTAGATTTAACATGATTCACACTTTACTGTATGAGTGTGGTGATTTGCATTTCCATCATGTGTTAGCACATTATCACAGTTTCACATTTTACCTTTCTTGTTTATTTGCAGAGACAGACGGTTGCCAGGGACAATTTATTCAAACTGTGTACAGAACAGCTAAAACCACCATCACATGTGATTACACAGGAAACAAATACAAGTTCTTCTGCAAACAGAAAGGTTCAATCTGTGAGGATATTTTATCAACAAAATCCTCTCTGAAGTCAAACGGGACATTCACTCTCACAGAAACCAACAGTAGCTTCAGCATGTCCATCAGTAAGGTGTCCTCATGTGATGCTGGTGTCTACTGGTGTGGAGTGGAAACACATGAAGGAAGTTACAGAGCTTCTCTCAGAAAGATACAGCTGAAGGTTAAAGGTGAGCAACACACATCTGACACTTTGAGCTTTGATTTACTCACACAGATAATTAAAGTGTCTCTGAAAAATGTTGTTAAATACAGTCACTGATACACAACGATGTCTGTCTGTGTCTCTACAGCTTCTATTACTAACTTCACCACGTTTCCAGCTGTTGGACAGAATCTTACATACTGGTGTCGATTTCCAAATTATACTCTGATAAACAAATTCATCTGTAAGGGAGAAGATCCATCTATATGTAACCTCTATTAAGCACACAGCACAACAAGACCATTGGGAGGTTTTCTATGAAGGAGGACAAAAACAAGAGAAATATCACCATAACAGTGAGAAACGTAACAACAGACGACACTGGGACATACTGGTGTGGAGCAGAAACCACTGACAAACACACAGATACAAATTCTTCCACAAACTGGTGATGACTGTCGGTGAGTGATGTTGTTTTATTGTGTGGATGTAGTTGACTATCAGTTGTATCAGCTCTGACTATATTAACCTCCAAGTGCATGCAAGACATAAATAAAGCCATCATCAATGGATCGCCAATACTACGATTCACCCTGGCGACGGGTAAAGCAGAAGAAGCAGTGACAGAATCTGAGTTGGCGTGAATAAAGATAAATAAGTTACAGTTTTATAATGACCCACAGTTAGTTTCTCTGTGGTAAAGTGCAAAACACTTGGCAACAATTGACCTTTTCACAAAAGACATTTTTACATCACAGAAGGAGAAACACAGGTGTGAACAATAAATTTAATGATGGCTGAATTCCATTTAGCTGCTGCAGTTTCAAGGTCCTGATATTGTTCATGCTGACTCACTGTCATGACTTACTGTTAGACTTTTAATATAACAGAGCCATTGTTAATGTTATTATTAACACCTGTGCTGTTCCTGCCATTAAACAGATAAGACATATTTTGAGTTGATTGCCTTTAATGTTATTGCATGTCATATACTACTTCAGTCACTGTCAGCTGAAACATTAAAAATAACTTTTTGGTTTCAGTTAAAAAGACACAACTGAGATAATATTTTTATTTTTGTTTTACTTAGCAATCCTGGTAAGAGCATCCTATTAGACCTGCTCGATTATCGCAAAAATCGTAATCACTTATTGACCAATAGTTTTGAGATCATGATTAATTAAAACAATTATTATTGACTTTGGAAATATTGACCTTTTGGAGAAAAGAAAATCATACCATGGATTTTCTCTAACCCATTCAGTATTAAACCTGCTTGGTGACCAGATCTGTCTGATCTGGTCACCAAACAGTTGTTTACTATCATATGCTGATGGCTCTTTTCTAACTGTCTGTACCAGTTTTTGGGACTGTCACAGTGTGTAACAACCGTAAAACAGCTGAATTGGTTTTTCCTTTCTTGTTCTTGATCAAAAGCGCTCCACCCTTCATCTTGGCCCGACCTGAACAAATATGCCACATAACACACTGGATTATAAACACAAGCCAAAGCAAGAGCATCATTCCGAAACAGAATGCATCACAAAAATTGTTTGATCTCGATGATCTTGTTTTCATAATTATTGGAAGCCAAAATCACAATCAGATCCCTCATACTGTATGTGAAGAAGGAAACTGTTGTTTATTACTTCTTTGTAAAAGCATTTAACTTTTTTTTTCAAATGGCAGTCAGCTGTGATATCCTGACGCTGACTAAGATCACCTGATGTTGTTGCTGTTTGTGCTCATTTTCATTTCCTGCACGTCTCAGAGCAGCATCCTGCAGTGATTTGACAGCAGAACTTTATCAGCAACAACCAAAACCCTTATCAAGTGTTCAGTTTCATCAACACAGATTTAGTGTTTATGCATGTTTTACAATCTTTAAGGATAAGCTGAAATTTTGTCTTGAATGTACAATGAAAGTGTTACTGTTCACTGTAAATATGATCCATACTGGCTGTGACGAGAACTCTCTGTCAGAAAGCAAATGAGAGCATTTCTCACACTGAGACTATTCCTTTAAAAGGCTGTTACACAATAGACCAAGTGTCCCATTAAGTCATAACAGTAAGTCAGCATGAACACCAGGAAACTGAAGTAGCTGAATGGATTCAGTCTCATTCATTATCATTTATTCATTATTTAGTTTCCCATTTTTATTGTGTTTCAGAAACACGGGAGACCAATTTAAAAGATGCGAACATTTGTGCTCTCGGTGAATCTATTAACAAACCCAAGAGAAAAGAGAGTTCTGTGGAATCGGACCTCTAAGGGTTATCCTTTTGCCAAATTAAATTGTCTTTTTTTTTCAGTATCACCAGCAGTATCAACAGCAATGTCACCGACATTATCCACATCTCTGGTTTCTTCAACCCAGTCAACTACTGCGTCTGCAGAGAATTGTGGTAAGAGAGCAATTTGGATATATTACACCATCTGCTGGAGAAGAGCAAGAGGAGGGGAAATATTTCAAATTAATCGCCCACTTAAATGTACTCAACACAGACAGCTGTGGATGATAATGAATCTGGTTTATATTGCAGGTGACCGTCAGGTCGTCATTACTGTGATCGTCTGTGTAGCTGTGCTGCTGCTGTTTGTGCTGATTTTGATCTACAAACGTAAGAGTTATTACCATTTTCCAGAAGAAACACACACAATGCCCTGGGTAACCCTTTAGCATCATTTTTAGACGTGTAAGGCTCGGCGGTCAAGTTAGCAACGCTTAGCAACAATAAATATGCAACATCCAGATAGACTCTCAAAATAAAACAATAGCGTTTCGAAACATCAGCATTTTGAAACATCACATTATTAAAGTCGTGAAACGTTGCAATTTGGTTAGGTTTAGGAACAAAACTACTTGGTTTGGAAAAGATCATGGTTTGGGCTAAAATAACTATATACGTCACTTAACGCGCAAGTTCACTTACGTCACGTAACTTACATCACGTAACTTACGCAATTTATGTAACTTGCTTAACTTAAATAAAAATATTTAATGTTGACTTTTTGTTTCACACTGGACACGGACCCCAGTCTCCTGGTACAAAGTCCGGGTGCTGGTCCTCCATCCACCCCAACCACCTCCTTACTCAGTCTTTTCTATTAAATATCATATACCTGCCTTTACCGTCCAAAACTGACGCAACAGTGCTTCCACCGAAGCGTTGAACTATGATGCTATAGGGATCCCCATTGGGTTACAAACTGATGCTGATGGGTGTTAAGTCAGAACTTATTCAGCAAAAGTGTTTCCATCTCCCATTTGGCACATTAACTATTTCTTGACAAAGACTAAAAAGCACCTCAAGCGAGTGTTAAACCTTTCTGCGAAATTAAGGAAGTTTTTTCAAATTTTGCATATTTTGTATTTCCATCAAACTAATGCGATACTTCTTAATGGATATTTAAAAAATGTATCTGGAAACAAAGCTAATAACACAGTCTCTGGGCCACAGAAATGACAGAGATCCCATTCTTCCTATTACAAGTCAGTGTACCATGATATGGATTTTGAAACTTTTGAAACTTTTAAGATAAAATTACTACATAACGTTGCTTTACGGCTTAAAGTTTAAGGCTTAAAGAGACTGTGTCTCAATTTGATGAAAAGCATGAAATTAATCCATATGTGTCCTTCTGCTTGTTTACTTAGTTATTGTTCTCTTACATTTTCTTCTGCCAGGATTTTCACATTTAAAGAACACAAGAAATGGAGCAGCAGCACAGCACAAACAGGTCAGTGTATAAATGAGACTGTCCTCCATAGAAAAACGACCATATAGGTTGTTTAATCCACACAAAAGTACAACTCATGTTTACGTTCATTGTGGCAGCGACCTCTAGTGGCCGTACAACACAAACACATGACAAGGACGCTCACTTGGGGCGGCAGTAGTTCAGTCCATAAGCATTAGGCTGGGAACCGGAAGGTCGCCGGTTGGAATCCAGCTCGGACCAGAGTTGTGGAGCGTGACTGGTAGTTCACCTCCTGGGCTCTGCCGAAGGAGGACTTGAGCAAGCCCCTGAACCCCCAACTGCTCGGGGCGCCGTACTGACTGGCAGCCTCTGACACCCTGACATCTCTCAGTGTGTTGCTATGGGTCGTGTTTGAGCATGTGTGTGTCTTTCAGACCTGTGTGTATACTAACATAATAACAGAGTGAAAACATTGAGTTTCCCCTCTGGGGATTAAATAAAGTATGTCTTCTTCTTCATCTTCTTCTTCTTATAAATAGCCAATGTTGTACTGCTGTGGTTGTGGGGTTGGTGGAAGGAAAGCAATTTAGCTGCCTTTCACCTGGGTTCTAGTGTGAAACAAGATTGATTTGTTTTTTTAATAAAGTTAATTAGCACCAGCTACCTTAGCTTAGAGTTTAGGTTAGCTAGTTAGCTAACTGCGTTAGTCTTAAAGGCGTTGACGGCCCCCCACAGCCCCCAACCCTTACCCTAACCATCACAGTCTGTAAATGCATGCATGTTGAACGGTGAACCCTACAGCTATTCAACTTCTGGGACTCTCGTTTCATAGAAAAAAATATATAAATTAACACTGGCCATCAAGGATGCTCTTCACTCTTTCAGTGACAGAATCTCTTTTTTCTATATGTGGCGAACCTGTTGTGTTTGTTATGAATATTTTACCGACAGTGGTCAGATACAGGAAATATGTTACTGTATGATATAATGTATATGGGAATGTTTTAAAACTTAAATTATAATTACAATATTGTTAATAGCTATTGTTCTTTTAAAGGTTCAGTGTGTAATATTTCTGAGGATCTATTGACAGAAATGCAATATAATATCCGTAACTATGTTTTCAGTGGTGTGTAAAGAACTTACATAATGAACCATTATGTTTTTATTACCTTAGAATGAGCCATTTCTGTCTACATAACCACGGCCCCCCCCCACCGGCCTGTCTGGCACCAAAACCATGCCACGCTCAAAATTGCTTAAATCACCTTTCTTTCACATTCTGACATTCAGTTTGGAGTTCAGGAGATTGTCTTGACCAGGACCACACCCCTAAATGCATTGAAGCAACTGCCATGTGATTGGTTGATTACATAATTGCATTAATGAGAAATTGAACAGGTGTTGCTAATAATCCTTTAGGTGAGTGTATAATTTCTTAATATATCAAGGCAGGTTTATGTGTATGGCATATTTCAACAACAAGGTAATTCAAAGTGCTTTACATAAAACATAAAAGGAACAGGGAAATATAAAAAGTTTTAAAAGTTAAAACAGGCAGGTCTCCCACCTTTGCTTATTTTACTCCTTTGATTCCCCATCTCCCACTCTATCCCCCCTTTAGTTACTTAGGGACTCTAATCTTAAGGGGACTCTAACCCTTCTTTAGATACAGTGATCACTGTAAACCCAGATTTCCACGCTACAAACTCTGGTAAAAGCAATTGACAGCGGGCCCAGTCAACAAGTTAACAACGGAGAAACCAGGGACTCTAACCCTTGTAATTTCACTTGGCCCTGTTAACTGAGAATCAGCTGTGTGAGATGGTAGAATCAAAAGAGCAATCTAATTTGCAACTCTCACCACTAGATGCCACTAAAGCTTAAACACTGAACCTTTAAATTTTAATTTTATTTAAAATCCGTTACTCAGACCTGTTTAACTGACAATGTTGAGCACATTTTGAATGGAGAGTTCTTATTTTATGGATTTAATATGATTTTGTCAGACTGTATTTTTTTTATTTTTTCTATCCTGGTAGGATCATGTCTATGAGGAGATACAGCAGCACATCCAGACACCAGACCCAGGAAATAAGATAGACACGATTTATGCCACTGCCACCTTTCCCACAAACCCGTCTGCCTCGCTGCATTACTCTACCATCAACTTCCAAAGCAGCTCTGACAGAGTTAGTGGTGAGGCAGTGACCTCAAACCCAGCTCTGTTGCCTGCAAATATTCTCTTTTGAAGCAAAATCCATCCTACTGTACTGTCGACCTGCCGTCCAGCTCTTCAGAGGACCTCTCTACGCAACAGTCAACAAGCCACAGCAGCACTGAGCAAAGATCAGCCCTGTTAGGAATTTATGACATTTACTACATGGCCAAAATTTCAGGTCATTCATTTCTGATGTAGTTGTTTACAATGAACACCAGCTCAGACTTCAGGAACTTCACCAAGATATTCAGATGTTGGACCTTGTTGACTTAACATCTCATCTCTTTCATTTCTCTGCTGATGATACCTTGCTTTAACTTTAACAGGATACTATCTGTGTATCTGACCACATTCAAACTTGAAAACCAATTTTCTTTCTTAGTTTTTGCCTTCGTTCTGATTTCTCTTGTTGTATTTGCTAGTGTCATGTAACTGTGTTCATTACTGCACCTATTTATTTGTGTTGGGAAATGTTGCCTGGGTTTCAAAGACTGAAGAAGAGATACCGGGATGTACTATATGTCAACCTGGGAAGTTGCTGTATACAGGCTGAGGAGTGACGTCTGGCATCAAACAGTGGCATGGGAGGTCCTAGTTTTTCTTCTACATATTTGTAGGATCCCATTTTACTTTGTGCACTTTTTACTATGTATTGCTTAGTAGCCCCTGTTTATGATTACACTGTTCGCTATGCTTAATCTGATTTCGACTGTATAACTCTTAACTGATGCTGAATATATAATAACAATAAATGTGTTGTATCACAGTTAATGTGTCCACATGTCATCTTTCTTGCAGTTTTTTGTATAATTTATATTTGATAAATAAGAAAAAAATTCGCTGGGAAATTGTAGCACAAAATGTGTTAACTCCAATGTTATAACTCAAATTAAGCGAAAAAATATAATTGTGCTCAATTTTATTTTGATTTTCCCAACTCACATTGGGGCATTTTTAACACTTCACAGGAATATCAATGTTACAAATTACTCTCTCAGCTGCTTAGATCAATGTAACTTTTTTGATGTCACGGTTTTGAGTGGACAATTGCTGTTTCGGGGAGGGATTTAGGGAACAGTCAATTATCTTAGCTACCTTTTGAATAAAGGTATATGGTAAATGCCCCCAAAATGTAA
>NW_024040284.1:0-73567 GCF_014851395.1 Micropterus salmoides | reverse complement strand
CACTATCTTCAATTTTGTTAAGCAGAACAGCCTTCCCTTGCTGATCATGTCCCTGCAAAAACCATCAGTGCTCCATTCTCATTACTCGTGCACTTTTCACATTGCCAACCAACTTGTTTATAGCTTTTGTCGAATGAGGCTCCCTCCTGAATCATTTTAATCATTACTTTGTACTCTTCGTTTCTACCTTCTGTTGAAGCTAGATGTTGCTCATTATCGGTTTCCTCTGAGTGAGAACTCTCATTTTGCTTACTCTTTTTCCCCCGTTTTCGTTTGCTATTTCCCTTTTCCACAATTTTCCCTTTTCCATTTCTGCCGCCGCCTGTTTCCATTCCTAATTCACTTCCTGATCCGTCACTTCCCTCTGCCATCTTCTGTCCATTCACAGTCCGGTCGTCCAAACAGGAAGTGATGGAGTGTGGAGTATTTACAGTGAGCCAGTACAGAGGTACTGGAGTACCTTAAGTTGCTGTTTTGAGAAGCTTTGTTCAGCATGTAACATTTCATTTCTGGTTTTATAGTTGATATTGTGTATTGATGTAGCCAGAAATTGATATTGGTGTTTAATAGATTTCCAATTAACTTTGGTTTGTCTTGTAGGAGGGGCTTCTGGTATAAAGGAGGAGGCAGAGGCTCCTCTCGGCAGAACAGCTTTGGCCTGGAAGGGCACATGTGCTAGAGCCCAATAGTCAGGGCCTTTTTTTGTGTGTTGTTTAATAGCAGTTGTAATGATAATTTGAATAGTTTGTACTTAGTTTTCTCGTTGTTTTTGTTATTTAATTTTGATATATTTTGCAATAATTCTCCCTTGCACTACTGCACTTTCCACGTGTCTGGTGAAGAAATAAATTAAAGCACCAGATGAAGAACTCCGAAGTCCATGTCTCCTCGTTCCAGCATGGGGCTAAACATACAGTACGTATAAAAAACAACAATTTAGGGGTGTCTAAATCATATTTAAGATTCTTGAATATAAGGCATGAGTATGGGAAATGTATTACACATGTATTATAAATGTATATACAGGTTAGAGAGACCCCCCTGAACTTCCGGTTTTTCCTCTTTTGGGGGTCTAAGCCCTACATGTCAGAGGTCGCACGCCTCTGGAGCAACGAGGGGTTAAGTGTCTCACTCAGGGATACAATGGTGGACGGGTCACAGTGGAGGATTGAACCTGGGTCTCTCACATCAAAGGCATGTGTCTTATCCACTGCTCCATCACCACCCCCTAGTGAACTATTCTTGTAACAGGTAACTGCAACTGAGAATGCCGTCTGTCCAAACTTACTACGTCTGTACTGTACAATACAGCCCCCCCCCCCCCCCCCCCCCGCTATCCTTCTGCTTTATGAATTGTTAAGTGGGGGAGGGGCTAGCCCATGTAACACCTTAAAGACAAGGCAAGCATCTGCACATTTTTAAAGCTATCCAAACTGAATAATTTAGTTATATATATTATTGAACACATCTTTGTTGCCATCTGGTTAATGCTTGCATTTCAGATATTATACTGTATTGTTGGTTTGGACATCAGGGCTCAGTGGATTGACATATTCCAATAGGCTACAATTGCATTAAATAAGATTATTCCCTTCAGCTGAAGGGGCAAAAATAATCATCAAATGTCTAGACTCACTCAGTTGTAGGAAGGTCTGGAACACCAGAACTTCGTATGTTTAAACCAGCTGCCATGATTGCTGGATTTTATGATGGGACCTATAATCGAATTTTGTTGGCAAAACAATGGAACCTGATGTTGTGTATTAAAAAATTTGATCTGAAGGCAACATGTAGATAGAAAATGAGAGGACCTAGGATTGAACCCTGTGGTACACCACAAGAAATCACAGCCTGAGAGAAAAATGAGAAAATACTTTTATAAAGACGAGAACAAAAGCAATGACAATCTGAGTCTGTGATGCCAACCAGTTTATAGACATGCTTCATTCAAACTGTGAAAATGTTTTTCTCCAATACTGAAGTATAACAGTACATATAGTATATTGACAGTAATACATAAATTTGTTCAAGCAGAAATAAATCCAGACATCATCACACTGAAGTTTAACAGTGTGTGACTCCCTCTAGTGGACGTTGTGGAGTATTCTGTGTCTTTGCTCCAAAGGTTTATGTACAGAGTTTTGGTGTTCCTGTCACTGTGGGCTGCAGAGCACAGTAGTACACAGCAGAGTCAGACAGCTGAAGCTTCTGGATCTTCAGAGGAACTGATTTTGAGGTGGAATCAACTGTTGATGAAAACTCTCCTTAAACTTATCCTCTGTTTTCACATCGTTCTGTTGCATGCGACTCAGCATGAATCTGGGGCTGTGTTTCCATCCTGTTTGTACCAGAACAAAGTTGGACCTGGATAACTCGTCTCAAAAGTACAGCCAAGTGTAACTGTGTCTCCTTCAGCAGCAATGACATCTCCTGCTGGCTGGGTCACTCTGTCTTCTCCTTTACACTCTGGGGAAGAAGAGAACATGCAGAGGAAGAGATGGATCAATAAAGATGATTGATTAAAGGAGAACAATCAGTAGGTTTAAAGAGTACCTAGCCAGAGAGTCAGAATCAGGATGTTTCTCAGCCAGTGGTTCATGTCTGCAGTGAGAGGGAGGAGAGAGAGGAAGAACATTGATACTCTGATGGATCTGGGCCTTCACATCATTGGCCCTTCCTCTTCATCATCTGTTGAGGAACTCTCAACATTTACATCTCATTTACATCTCAGCTATTTAGCTGATGCTCTTATCCAGAGCAGCTCATAATGAGGAGCTTTAACATGTGAACTTTCTGTTACAACAAAGTCTCTTTAACCAGTTTTCACCCTGGAATAGTTAATTCATCAACATGGGTCTGTAATCATTTTAGTTTGTCTCATCATCAGTGATACCAAAGCATTCTGTGTAGAAGAAGACTTCCTTGTGGAGTGCCTTACTGTACAGAAATAGCCTCAATTAAAGACCATGATCTGGATTAACTGTGTTTTATTAATAACAGGAGTAATGTTGTAACTTGTCATTAGATTGTGTTGTCAGTGTCACTGCTGTTCAGTAAAAGGAGGAGCTGAAGTGAGTAAATCTTCAGAGGAGCTGTCAGGTTTTTGTACAGAGTTTTGGTGTTTCCTGTCACTGTGGGCCTCACAGCACAGTAGTACACAGCAGAGTCTGTCACTGCAGCAGAGGAGATCTGCAGATCCATTTGGGTTTTATCATCACTCACTTTAGCAGACCATCTAGAGTTTGTTGCATTTTGTGTTCCCAAGTGAAAGATGAGGAACTCTGGTGGTTTTCCTGGATATTGTCGATACCAGAAGAATCGATCTTGACCAGTTGCTTTTTTAGAGTATGTGTAGGACAGAGTAACAGAGCTGCCTTCTAAAGTGAACTCTCATTCCTGACTGCAGTGAGTTCTTCACAGCTGACACCTGAAGGAAGAGATAACTCTGTTATTTCATGTTGTAAAGACTCAACAAATGAATCCCATCCAGAAAAGTTAGTAATGAAACTTTCTCAGCAGGATCTCACATACCTGTTAGAATGGATAGTAACAGTAGAGAAAGTACATAATAGTCCAATGACAGCATGTTGAATAAAGGGAATGTTTCTGCTTTGTGTATTGAACTCTGCTGAATATGGAAGTTCCTCTCTCTTCTATAGTTCACTAACAGCTTAGCTCCTCCCTCAATCTCTCCGTCTCCTCGCAGCTCTGGATTTTCACTTCTCTCTGTTCCACTTCCTACCTTACCAGTAAATTCCACAGGATGTGAAAGTTTTAGCTTTATTTTCTGTAAATGAGACGTAGGTAACACTTTATTTTAAGGTGCTTGTAATAGGCAGTAATTAACAGTTAATAAGACACTTATAAGACCTTATAGGATGCTTATAAACAACAATAGAAGTGTTAATTAAAGCCTAATAAACTATTAATTGATTAATTATTGCTTATAAGACAATTATAGGCCTTTATTAGAGCTATAAGTTATATATACCTCATGAATGCGAGATTGGACATCACATTGTAATTTGCACTCCTAATACAGCTACCCTTTATACTTCAGTACATTTCTTATTTTCTTAGACAACTAAGATGGTTTGTGAAGGTTTTATCTTGTTCCTGTCGACTTTAAATGTGTATTTTATGACGATAAAATGACAGTTAATTTGAATAGAGTCTGGTGGGTTTGGCGATTTCAGGGATGTTTCATGTTAAAACAAAACGGATCTTACTCTTTAACAAAAACTTGACCTCAGCTGGGATCCTTTCCATAATGTTGTCAGACACTAAGAATAATTATCTGAGCGTGTCAGTGGCAAAACAAGCACGTTATGGATGGAAACTGAAGGTGTGCAGCGGCATATTAATGT
This sequence comes from Micropterus salmoides, assembly GCF_014851395.1. Taxonomy (NCBI): domain Eukaryota; kingdom Metazoa; phylum Chordata; class Actinopteri; order Centrarchiformes; family Centrarchidae; genus Micropterus; species Micropterus salmoides. Next base: position 69,200 of record NW_024040284.1, on the reverse strand, counting down.
TACATTGTAGCTTGTTTCACGCTGCCACTGCAGCCATCTCTTGGACCAATTTCTAATGTCCAGATTGAGAGAAAACACCCTAAGACATTATTCAAGCTGCTCTAAAAATCCAAGCGCTAATGTTAGCTTACACGACATGCCTTATTTTATATCTGCGTGCTAATGTTATCTTAAACTACATGCCTTATTTTATATCTGCGTGCTAACATTAGCTTACACGACATGCCTTATTTTATAGCTACATGCTAACATTAGCTTAAACTACACGCCTTATTTTATAGCTGCATGCTAAAGTTATCTTAAACTACATGCCTTATTTTATAGCTGCATGCTAAAGTTAGCTTAAACTACATGCCTTATTTCATAGCTGCATGCTAAAGTTAGCTTAAACTACACGCCTTATTTCATAGCTGCATGCTAACAGTAGCTTAAACTACATGCCTTATTTTATGTAGTTTAAGTTGGCTTAAACTACATGCCTTATTTTAAACTACATGCCTTATTTTATAGCTGCATGCTAAAGTTAGCTTAAAGTACATGCCTTATTTTATAGCTGCATGCTAATGTTAGCTTACACGACATGCCTTATTTTATAGCTGCATGCTAATGTTAGCTTAAACTACATGCCTTATTTTAAACTACATGCCTTATTTTATATCTGCATGCTAATGTTAGCTTAAACTACATGCCTTATTTTATATCTGCGTGCTAATGTTAGCTTAAACTACATGCCTTATTTTATAGCTTCATGCTAATGTTAGCTTAAACTACATGCCTTATTTTATAGCTGCATGCTAATGTTAGCTTAAACTACATGCCTTATTTTAATCTACATGCCTTATTTTAAACTACATACCTTATTTTATAGCTGCATGCTAATGTTAGCTTAAACTACATGCCTTATTTTAATCTACATGCCTTCTTTTAAACTACATGCCTTATTTTATAGCTGCATGCTAATGTTAGCTTAAACTACATCCCTTCTTTTAAACTGCATGCCATATTTTATACATGCATGCTAAAGTTAGCTTAAACTACATGCCTTATTTTAGAGCTGCATGCTAAAGTTAGCTTAAACTACATCCCTTATTTTAAACTGCATGCCTTATTTTATAGCTGCATGCTAAAGTTAGATTAAACTACATGCCTTATTTTATAGCTGCATGCTAAAGTTAGATTAAACTACATGCCTTATTTTATAGCTGCATGCTAAAGTTAGCTTAAACTACATGCCTTATTTTATGGCTGCATGCTAAAGTTAGCTTAAACTACATGCCTTATTTTATAGCTGCATGGTAACGTTAGCTTAAACAACTCGTCTTATTTTATAGCTGCATGCTAAAGTTAGCTTAAACTACATACCTTATTTTAAACTACATGCCTTATTTTATAGCTGCATGCTAATGTTAGCTTAAACTACATACCTTATTTTAAACTACATGCCTTATTTTATAGCTGCATGCTAATGTTAGCTTAAACTACATGCCTTATTTTAAACTACATGCCTTATTTTATAGCTGCATGCTAATGTTAGCTTAAACTACATACCTTATTTTAAACTACATGCCTTATTTTATAGCTGCATGCTAATGTTAGCTTAAACTACATGCCTCATTTTAAACTACATACCTTATTTTAAACTACATGCCTTATTTCTTATCTGCATGCTAATGTTAGCTTAAAGTACATGCCTTATTTTAAACTACATGCCTTATTTTATAGCTGCATGCCTTATTTTAAACTACATACCTTATTTTATAGCTGCATGCTAATGTTGGCTTAAACTACATGCCTTATTTTAATCTACATGCCTTATTTTAAACTACATACCTTATTTTATAGCTGCATGCTAATGTTAGCTTAAACTACATGCCTTCTTTTAAACTACATGCCTTATTTTATAGCTGCATGCTAATGTTAGCTTAAACTACATGCCTTATTTTAAACTACATACCTTATTTTAAACTACATGCCTTCTTTCATAGCTGCATGCTAATGTTAGCTTAAACTACATGCCTTATTTTAAACTACATACCTTATTTTATAGCTGCATGCTAATGTTAGCTTAAACTACATGCCTTATTTTAATCTACATGCCTTATTTTAAACTACATACCTCATTTTATATCTGCATGCTAATGTTAGCTTAAAGTACATGCCTTCTTTTAAACTACATGCCTTATTTCATAGCTGCATGCTAAAGTTAGCTTAAACGACATGCCTTATTTTATAGCTGCATGCTAACGTTAGCTTAAATGGCATGCCTTATTTTATATCTTGATGCTAATGTTAGCTTAAACTACATGCCTTCTTTTAAACTACATGCCTTATTTTATAGCTGCATGCTAATGTTAGCTTAAACTACATGCCTTATTTTAAACTACATACCTTATTTTAAACTACATGCCTTCTTTCATAGCTGCATGCTAATGTTAGCTTAAACTACATGCCTTATTTTAAACTACATACCTTATTTTATAGCTGCATGCTAATGTTAGCTTAAACTACATGCCTTATTTTAATCTACATGCCTTATTTTAAACTACATACCTCATTTTATATCTGCATGCTAATGTTAGCTTAAAGTACATGCCTTCTTTTAAACTACATGCCTTATTTCATAGCTGCATGCTAAAGTTAGCTTAAACGACATGCCTTATTTTATAGCTGCATGCTAACGTTAGCTTAAATGGCATGCCTTATTTTATATCTTGATGCTAAAGTTAGCTTAAAGTACATGCCAACCCACTACAAGTGTCTTACAAGGAAATAACAATTCTGTTAATTTATCAATAACCAGCCCTTATAAAATGTTAATAAACAGCTTAATAATGTTTATGACAGGTAAATAAACATCAACAAGTTCCTAATAAGGGCCTATAAGTGTCTTATCAATAATAAATGAGTTAATTGTGCTTTAGTTAACACTTATTTGTGTTATAAACATCTTTATAAAGTGTTTGATTATTTTTTAATTGCTGCTTATTAACTGTTAATTACTGCTTATTACAAGCACCTTCAAATAAAGTGTTACCGAGACATATTTATATTTACTGGTGTTCTTAATTCTCTGCAATTATGCTTTTCTTTCTTTCTGATTTTCTTTAAGTCAGCCAAAGTGAAAGCACTTGTGATTAACTTAAAGAAAATAGAGCTCACAGCCGGATGCTGAGTTCATCAGTCAGTTATCGTCTATTCCATAAACCAATCACAATTACGCTTTTTGCGTTCCGTCGGCATTACGTTGTCAACTGGCATTTGGGTCGGGGTCTTCTGCGTTTGCATCGCAGTGCATCTGGGAGTCTTTGGTTTTTTTTGTTTTTATTTTGATTTGATTTATTCTTTTTCTTTCTCCCACCCCTATTGGCTACTGGGGTTCTTGCCTGCCTGTTACAGTCGTGGCGTCCCACTCTCACTAACAACTACATTCTTTAACAGGCTTATGCGCACACACATGTACACACACACACATACAGACACATTCACCCACACGCACACAGACACAAACAAACTTAGGTTGTCCCTGGTAGAATTATTCCTGATGCTTTTCTTTCAGTTACTTATTTAAATTAATTATTATTCCAGCTCTCGTGACTGTGTTGTGTTGCTTTTTTAGAGTGTGTGACTGTTTCTTGTTTTCATTGTTCTCTTAGTTGTCTTACTATGTCAGCTGTTTATTGCTGCTGTTCGGCTGGTTGTCTTTTACTATTATTATTATTTTTATTGTTTTTTATTTTATAGTTGCATGCTAAAGTTAGCTTAAACTACATGCCTTATTTTAGAGCTGCATGCTAAAGTTAGCTTAAACTACATCCCTTATTTTAAACTGCATGCCTTATTTTATAGCTGCATGCTAAAGTTAGATTAAACTACATGCCTTATTTTATAGCTGCATGCTAAAGTTAGATTAAACTACATGCCTTATTTTATAGCTGCATGGTAACGTTAGCTTAAACAACTCATCTTATTTTATATCTGCATGGTAACGTTAGCTTAAACAACTCGTTTTATTTTATAGCTGCATGCTAAAGTTAGCTTAAACTACCTGCCTTATTTTATAGCTGCATGCTAATGTTAGCTTAAACTACATGCCTTATTTTAAACTACATGCCTTATTTTATAGCTGCATGCTAATGTTAGCTTAAACTACATGCCTTATTTTAAACTACATACCTTATTTTAAACTACATGCCTTATTTTATATCTGCATGCTAATGTTAGCTTAAAGTACATGCCTTCTTTTAAACTACATGCCTTATTTTATAGCTGCATGCTAATGTTAGCTTAAACTACATGTCTTATTTTATGGCTGCATGGTAACGTTAGCTTAAACAACTCGCCTTATTTTATAGCTGCATGCTAATGTTAGCTTAAACTACCTGCCTTATTTTATAGCTGCATGCTAACGTTAGCTTAAACTACATACCTTATTTTAAACAACATGCCTTATTTTATAGCTGCATGCTAACGTTAGCTTAAACTACATACCTCATTTTAAACTACATGCCTTATTTTATAGCTGCATGCTAATGTTAGCTTAAACTACATACCTTATTTTAAACTACATGCCTTATTTTATAGCTGCATGCTAATGTTAGCTTAAACTACATGCCTTATTTTAAACTACATACCTTATTTTAATCTGCATGCCTTATTTTATAACTGCATGCTAATGTTAGCTTAAACTACATGCCTTATTTTAATCTCCATTCCTTATTTTAAACTACATACCTTATTTTATAGCTGCATGTTAATGTTAGCTTAAACTACATGCCTCATTTTAAACTACATACCTTATTTTAAACTACATGCCTTATTTTATATCTGCATGCTAATGTTAGCTTAAACTACATGCCTTCTTTAAAACTACATGCCTTATTTTATAGCTGCATGCTAATGTTAGCTTAAACTACATGCCTTATTTTAAACTACATACCTTATTTTAATCTACATGCCTTATTTCATTGCTGCATGCTAATGTTAGCTTAATCTACATGCCTTATTTTAAACTACATACCTTATTTTATAGCTGCATGGTAACGTTAACTTAAACAACTCGTTTTGTTTTATAGCTGCATGCTAATGTTAGCTTAAACAACATGCCTTATTTTATAGCTGCATGCTAACGTTAGCTTAAACTACATACCTTATTTTAAACTACATGCCTTATTTTATATCTGCATGCTAATGTTAGCTTAAACTACATGCCTTCTTTAAAACTACATGCCTTATTTTATAGCTGCATGCTAATGTTAGCTTAAACTACATGCCTTATTTTAAACTACATACCTTATTTTATAGCTGCATGGTAACGTTAACTTAAACAACTCGTTTTGTTTTATAGCTGCATGCTAATGTTAGCTTAAACTACATGCCTTATTTTATGGCTGCATGCTAACGTTAGCTTAAACTACATACCTTATTTTAAACTACATGCCTTATTTTATAGCTGCATGCTAATGTTAGCTTAAACTACATGCCTTATTTTAAACTACATGCCTTATTTTATAGCTGCATGCTAATGTTAGCTTAAACTACATGCCTTATTTTAAACTACATACCTTATTTTAATCTACATGCCTTATTTCATAGCTGCATGCTAATGTTAGCTTAAACTACATGCCTTATTTTAATCTACATGCCTTATTTTAAACTACATACCTTATTTTATAGCTGCATGCTAAAGTTAAGTGTCAATGTTAATAAAAATGTATTTCATAAGCTGCCTATAAATATTAAGATTTTTTAACCCTAACCCACTACAAGTGTCTTACAAGGAAATAACAATTCTGTTAATTTATCAATAACCAGCCCTTATAAAATGTTAATAAACAGTTTAATAATGTTTATGACAGGTAAATAAACATCAACAAGTTCCTAATAAGGGCCTATAAGTGTCTTATCAATAATAAATGAGTTAATTGTGCTTTAGTTAACACTTATTTGTGTTATAAACATCTTTATAAAGTGTTTGATTATTTTTTAATTGCTGCTTATTAACTGTTAATTTCTGCTTATTACAAGCACCTTCAAATAAAGTGTTACCGAGACATATTTATATATACTGGTGTTCTTAATTCTCAGCAATTATGCTTTTCTTTCTTTCTGATTTTCTTTAAGTCAGCCAAAGTGAAAGCACTTGTGATTAACTTAAAGAAAATAGAGCTCACAGCCGGATGCTGAGTTCATCAGTCAGTTATCGTCTATTCCATAAACCAATCACAATGTGTTTTAAGACTCCATATTATTGACATGGTGTCATGGTTTGGGTTTTGATGTTGTTATTTTCTATTTTATGTTGTATCTCCTGTGTCTTGTCTTACTTTATTTCCTGCCCTCGTGTTTTCCCGCCCGTTTGATTGGCTGCCCTGTCCTAATTAGTTTCACCTGTGTCTACTTAATCTCCCCTCACTTGTGTGTTTAGTCTGTGCGCCTGCCTTGTCTTTGTCTATATGTCAAGCTTTCTAGCCATTTCCCAGTGTTTTCCTGTGTTTTGGATTTTTGGCCTGATGTATTAGACCGTTTAGATTTGGTTTATTGCTGCTTCCTTTGGATGTGTTTGCTATGTGTCTGCCTGTGTGGACCTTGGCCTGCCTCAGCTTGCTGTAAGTCAGTGTACTCTTTTATTTTGAAAACCATAAAACTGAACCTGCCTCTGGTTCTGGGTCTGGTCCACTCCCTCGTGTTCCTCTTTGCCCAATTGAACTTACTGTGACACAAAGATATTATCTCTGTATGTTCCCTTTGCCTATAGGTTTAAAAATCATGATTGAAAAACCCTCGAGGAAGATCATTCAGAGACATCCCCTCCTAATGAAAGGCTTCCTGCTAAGTGTTGTTAAAATGTTTTATACCTATAAGATATTACAAATATTTCATTGATTCATGTAGAATATAAGTAATTTAAGACTTCATCATCACACTGAAGTTTAACAGTGTGTGACTCCCTCTAGTGGACGTTGTGGAGTATTCTGTTGTCTTTGCTCCAAAGGTTTTTGTACAGAGTTTTGGTGTTTCCTGTCACTGTGGGCTGCAGAGCACAGTAGTACACAGCAGAGTCTGTCAGCTGAAGCTTCTGGATCTTCAGAGGAACTGATCTAGAGGTGGAATCCAGTGTGGATGAAAATCTCTCCTTAAACTCGGCCTCTGTTTTTACTTCGACCCCTTGCATGCGGCTCAACATGAATTCAGGGCTGTTGTTTCCATCCTGTTTGTACCAGAAGAGATAATCATTTGATGAACTGCTGTTATATAGACAGCCAAGTGTTACTGTCTCTCCTTCAGCAGCAGTCACGTCTCCTTCTGGTTGCAGCACGTTGTCTTTTTGTGCTCTGCATTCTGTAAAACAGCAACAAACAGTATCAGTGTGCTGTTAAAGAATCATGTCAATGTTGGATTGTTATCAGAGAACCAGAGTTGTGTTCATACCAAGGCACACAGCAGCCAGCAACACTGAGATGAACAGAGGCGTCATATCTGCAGTGTTGAGGAACTGTGAGCTCCAGCAAGTATAAAGAAGGCTGTGATCTCTCTGTTTAGTCTTCATCAACACTAAGTTGGTGGATTAGAAGGAGGAGCCTGATCACAGTGACGGGGCTCATTCACAGCCCTGTGTTATTCCCCGACTGACAACTTTACACTCAACACATTTTCCTCACTCTCTCCTTTCCTAGTGTGACAATTAGGATCAATTAGTGAATGTTTTTAATATGGTATCAGCATCATATTAAAGGCCTGTCAGTTTGCCAGCCTGTCCACAGCTTCTCCAGATAAAGGGCTAAAATATGAAGCATGTTCAGAACACATAAGGATCTCCAAAACCAGCTCGGTGGTGTCGACCATTTCAAACAGGATGTTCCACTGAGAGCGAATGGTTAGGAGCTGCTACCACCAGTTTACCACGTAGAGGCTTCAGCGTTACATTGTACAGCAAACACTCGCCACTCTGGCCGACGTTATTTAACCGGTTATTATTACAAGGCATCAAACCTACAGTCCATAATTTATTGTATTGCAAACAAACATACAGAGTGCAACCAGTAAAGTCTTTCCTTTCCCTCAATTCTGGTTTATATACACTGCTCAAAAAAATAAAGGGAACACTAAAATAACACATCCTTTCTTTACATAGTTGAATGTGCTGACAACAAAATCACACACAAATTATCAATGGAAATCAAATCTATCAACCCACGGAGGTCTGGATTTGGAGTCACACTCAAAATCAAAGTGGAAAACCAAACTACAGGCCGATCCAACTTTGATGTAATGTCCTTAAAACAAGTCAAAATGAGGCTCAGTAGTGTGTGTGGCCTCCACGTGCCTGTATGACCTCCCTACAACGCCTGGGCTCCTGATGAGGTGGCGGATGGTCTCCTGAGGGATCTTCTCCCAGACCTGGACTAAAGCGTACGCCAACTCCTGGACAGTCTGTGGTGCAACGTGGCGTTGGTGGATGGAGCGAGACATGATGTCCCAGATGTGGTCCATTGGATTCAGGTCTGGGGAACGGGCGGGCCGGTCCATAGCATCAATGTCTTCCTCTTGCAGGAACTGCTGACACACTCCAGCCACATGAGGTCTAGCATTGTCTTGCATTAGGAGGAACCCAGGGCCAACCACACCAGCATATGGTCTCACAAGGGGTCTGAGGATCTCATCTCGGTACCTAATGGCAGTCAGGCTACCTCTGGCGAGCACATGGAGGGCTGTGCGGCCCCCCAGAGAATTGCCACCCCACACCATTACTGACCCACCGCCAAACCAGTCATGCTGGAGGATGTTGCAGGCAGCAGAACGTTCTCCAGACTCTGTCACGTCTGTCACATGTGCTCAGTGTGAACCTGCTTTCATCTGTGAAGAGCACAGGGCGCCAGTGGTGAATTTGCCAATCTTGGTGTTCTCTGGCAAATGCCAAACGTCCTGCACGGTGTTGGGCTGTAAGCACAACCCCCACCTGTGGATGTCGGGCCCTCTTCCCACCTTCATGTAGTCTGTTTCTGACTGTTTGAGCAGACACATGCACATTTGTGGCCTGCTGGAGGTCATTTTGCAGGGCTCTGGCAGTGCTCCTCCTGCTCCTCCTTGCAGAAAGGCAGAGGTAGCGGTAGGTTGTTGCCCTCCTACGGCCTTCTCCACGTCTCCTGATGTACTGGCTTGTCTCCTGGTAGCGCCTCCGTGCTCTGGACACTACGCTGACACAGCAAACCTTCTTGCCACAGCTCGCATTGATGTGCCATCCTGGATGAGCTGCACTACCTGAGCCACTTGTGTGGGTTGTAGACTCCGTCTCATGCTACCACTAGAGTGAAAGCACCGCCAGCATTCAAAAGTGACCAAGCCAGGAAGCATAAGAACTGAGAAGTGGTCTGTAGTCCCCACCTGCAGACCCACTCCTTTATTGGGGGTAAATGTAAAAATGTAAATGCTCCGTACTTGTATAGCGCCTTTCTAGTCTTTTCAACCACTCAAAGCGCTTTTACACTACATCTGCATTCACCAGTCACACACATTCATACACTGAGCCTAAGTGCTCAAACGGAAACTAACATTCACACTCACTCATGCCACTGGTGGCTATTCCGCCAGTGGCAATTCGGGGTTCAGTATCTTGCCCAAGGACACTTCGACACGCAACCGCCGACCTTCCGATTAACGGCCAACCCGCTCTACCTCCTGAGCCACAGCCGCCCCGGGCTGTCGTGCTATTTGCCTATAATTTCCATCTATTGTCTATTGCATTTGCACAACAGCATGTGAAATTGATTGTCAATCAGTGTTGCTTCCTAAGTGGACAGTTTGATTTCACAGGAGTGTGATTGACTTGGAGTTACATTGTGTTGTTTAAGTGTTCCCTTTATTGTTTTGAGCAGTGTAGCATATCTGCCCTAAATGGTAGGTTTCATCACTTTTATTCGATTTAGCAGGAAACCCATTTATCAAAATGTCTTGTTTTATCTTTCTCAGTTGTAAATTTTATAACTGAGGATTTTAAGAGCTGTTTTCTACTCAGTTCTCGCTTTACTCCAACTACTACTTTACTCCTGTTTAATCTGTAGTTTCTATACATACAGTATATTTATATTATTTACTTTAAATACTTTACTCGCACAATTCTATTATAGTTGTCACATTTCAGGACAAATCAAAACATGAGACAAAATAAATCACCTACAAAACACATGTCCAGCTCCAGACAAATTCTCCCTCTATCATTTCATGCTTCATCACTTGGTCATCCATGAATTCTTTTCTGTTTTGTAAACTACTTCATGGACTATGATCCTTTCACAAATGTTTTAATCTCCAGACTGGATCCTGTAAATCTGACAGATGCAGAGTCAGAGCCTTGACATCATGTGTTTTTCCAGAATGGATATTTGAACCATTTTCTCCTGAAGGATCAAACAGCAGTGGAGAGAAAGGACTTCCTTGGTGGAGGACTCTCAGCGGATTTTGGTTGTCAGAGGATTTTCAGTGTGATAGTCTCATTTATGTGAATAACACCTGATGTTATAAAGTTACCATCCAATAACTAATAATTATTTTGTGTGACGTGATTCAAAAACACTTCAGAACTGCTAGGAAAATCTTCCAAGGTTTTACCTAGTTATACACATTTATATAGAAATATTTTTAGTTTTGTTCCTAAATGAGATGATATCTTTTAAAAACATCCACTTAAACATTTTTTTTTATATGAAAACAAATGTTTTTTTTCATGAACACTGAACCAATATTCTCATTATTATATATCTATAATATTTAAAGAAATGCTCACACAGTGTTACTATGGTTACCTTGGTGAAATGTAAAGTTCAGAGTGAAGAAGTTACAAGTGGTTTCATTTCTAAAGCTTTAAATGACAAAGAGTAAAGTGGATCCAACCTGCATCATCACACTGAAGTTTAACAGTGTGTGACTCCCTCTAGTGGACGTTGTGGAGTATTCTGTTGTCTTTGCTCCAAAGGTTTTTGTACAGAGTTTTGGTGTTTCCTGTCACTGTGGGCCTCACAGCACAGTAGTACACAGCAGAGTCAGACAGCTGAAGCTTCTGGATCTTCAGAGGAACTGATCTTGAGGTGGAATCCAGTGTGGATGAAAATCTCTCCTTAAACTCTTCCTCTGTTTTCCCTTCATCCCGTTGAACGCGGCTCAGTATGAATTTGGGGCTGTTGTTTCCATCCTGTTTGTACCAGAATATATATTGACCTGTGTTAGTCGTCTCAAAAGTACAGTCAAGTGTAACTGTGTCTCCTTCAGCAGCAATGACATCTCCTGCTGGCTGGGTCACTCTGTCTTCTCCTTTACACTCTGGGAAGAAGAGAACATGCAGAGGAAGAGATGGATCAATAAAGATGATTGATTAAAGGAGAACAATCAGTAGGTTTAAAGAGTTACCTAGCCAGAGAGCCAGAATCAGGATGTTTCTCAGCCAGTGGTTCATGTCTGCAGTGAGAGGGGAGGAGAGAGAGGAAGAACATTGATACTCTGATGGATCTGGGCCTTCACATCATTGGCCATTCCTCTTCATCATCTGTTGTCTTTTCTGACCTTGAGTCCCAGTTTTGCTCCTCCCTTAATCCCTCCCTCCTTCCTTTCACAACTCTGACAAATAGTGAGTTTGTCTCTGCTGTGGTGCTGTAATTCACTACATGACATCATTTCCATCAGTTAACAAGAAGCTGATAAGGTAAAACTGGTTGACTCTTGACAGAACATGTGAAGGTCCTGACTGAGGTCAATCTTTAGACAGACGATATACAACTATTCAATTACACATGACAGCCACATTACTTATTCAATACATTACTCAAACAATACTATTCACATTATTACATTTGTGTCACATTTTAGGACAAATCATATCATGAGACGTCTTTACAAAAATAAATTGAGTAAACTAGATGTTAAGCTCCAGACAGGAAGATTGTTTGCATATGTCAAATTTTCCTTCTATTGTTTCATGCTTGATCATTACTTGGTCATCCATGAATTCTGTTCTGTTCTGTAAACAATTTAATGGACCATCATTGGTTTACAAATGTTTTAATCTCCAGATTGGATCCTGTATATTTGACCAAGGGCATCGTAGTGGGGGGTGAAAGCATTTAGCAATTATAGTCATTGCATAGAAGTAAATGTTGGAAAAAGGTTGAAATGTGTTGACATTTCGGATGACATGTGTGTTGGAGGGGGGTTTTGGGGGGTGGGGGCAGTGGGTAATGGGGGTGGGGCACAGGGACTGCTTACAGAATTTGTGCAACGACCCGGTATATCTGACAGATGCTGAGTCAGAGCCTTGACATCATGTGTTTTTACAGAATGGACATTTAATTATTTACTCCTTAAGGATCAAACAGCAGTGGAGAGAAAGGACTTCCTTGGTTGAGAACTCTCAGCTATTAGGCTGCTGATAGTCTCTCTTTATATAAACACAATCCAACATCATTATCATCCTTTGTCGGAATTGATTTAAAATAACATTTCAGAACTTGTAGTATCTTCCACATGCTGCTGCTGCATTGTTTTGTTTTGTTTAATCACCAGCACCACAAATTCAGATCATAAACCACTGAAGTTTAACAGTGTGTGACTCCCTCTAGTGGACGTTGTGGAGTATTCTGTTGTCTTTGCTCCAAAGGTTTTTGTACAGAGTTTTGGTGTTTCCTGTCACTGTGGGCCTCACAGCACAGTAGTACACAGCAGAGTCTGTCACTGCAGCAGAGGAGATCTGCAGATGAAACTCCTTTGCTGTTTTGTCATGTTTATAAGAAAACCCTGCTTTCTTTGAATATTCTGCAAGGAAAAACTGTGGAGATGAACTGGACTTCTGTTGATACCAGAAGAAGAAGTCAAAAGATCCTGAATAGTTGCAGGAGAGAGTCACAGAGTCTCCTTCCAAAGCCAGCATTACATCTTTAAATGGTTTCACTAAATCCTCAGAGGATCCTGAAAAAGACAAAGATAGATTTCACTCTGACATTTATATTTCTTTAAAGCGAGAGAGAAACACTTGAGAATATGCACAACTTTTCTGAATCATGTTTAAAATCTGCTGTTAATTTTCACTCACCAGTGTGAAACATGAAGATGATCATCCAAACTAAGCAGAGCTGCATCATTTCCACTTGTACTGAATGAACAATGGAGAGAACACAGCAACATGAAGCCTTTCATATTCAGTTGTGGAGCTCCTCCTCTTGCTGTGCTCTGTTTCCATTCAGGCTGATGGAAGCTTTAGAAATGACAGTGATGCTGCAGTCATCATCATCCAAGAAGGTCAGACTGAAGGAGGAATCTGCAGGAAATTCACCTGAAGGAATCTGGACACAAACACCTGGCTGAAACCTCCAATCTGCAAACTTTACACAACTTCTGTTGGAGCCCGAAACCTGGTTAAACGTACAGACCCTCACTACCCATAATGCTCCTGTGAATCCTCCCCCAGTGTTTCATTAGCAGCTGGAACCACAGTGACTCTGATAAAACAGGAATTAGCAGAATCCATCTGATATGAAGCTGTGGTTTGAATACCACTTCCCTCCTCTTTGAAGAGTAGTCAGATATCTGGGTTCAGGTTTTTGTACAGCCTCTTCTACACTTTGTATCACTGTGTTTGTAGAGCACAGTAGTAGAGAGCTGTGTCTGCCAGGGTTAGATCTCTGATGGTCAGTGTAGTTGATGTTGCTGATATTTCAGATTCATATCTTCTATCAGGAATATGTTCACTACCACTCTCTGATTTTGCTCCTTTCCAGAGTATAAACTGAGGTGCCTGAAGGTCAGAATGATGTCTGTACCAGTAAAGACGAGGATAACTGGATGTTGTCTGATAGTTGCATGTGAGTGTGACAGATTGTCCTTCTCTTTCACTGACTTCCTCTCGTACAGGAGAGATTGTGTCTCCAGCTATTAGTCCTGGAAAAAGTAGAGCAAATGAAGCCATTAGACTAACATTGTTCATGAGGCTGAGAGGAGAAGACAGTGGAAAATGGCAGCTGTACAGTGTTACTCTGTGGACACAAACAGCTCAGCTGTTTCCATAAATCTTTAGAAAAGAATAAAAAGATGTTGTGCTTTCTATCTTACCAAAGAAAAGAGCAGCAAGAATAATCCCCAGCCAATGTTCCATCTCTACAACAAGGTTTAAATCAACAGGAGAAACTAGCTGATGTTCAACATTCAGTCTGAGAATTGTTCTCTTCACAGCAGCAGTTATTATTGACAGAATGGTTGAACACAGTGCAGAAGTAGTGCACCGCCTACTTGATAATGTGGCTCAGCTTGGATTAACAGCAGCTACAGTGTCATCTAGTGGCCAATCAGAATCAGACCACAGAAGAAGAAAAGATGCCACTGAAACTTCAAACTAGTCCAGCAGCAATAAATATTCTGGAGCTCAAAGGAATATTGATGTAAACAATAATTTATCTACATAGTTAACATCACGCTCCTTCATTTGTCTTGATTATTTAAACCTCATTTTTCTAAAAGTTTTTATCATCAGTGCAAAGAATCCAGACGATATGATAACATACAACTGAAGTTTAAGTGTGACTCCCTCTAGTGGACGTTGTGGAGTATTCTGTTGTCTTTGCTCCAAAGGTTTTTGTACAGAGTTTTGGTGTTTCCTGTCACTGTGGGCCTCACAGCACAGTAGTACACAGCAGAGTCTGTCACTGCAGCAGAGGAGATCTGCAGATGAAACTCCTTTGCTGTTTTGTCATGTTTGTAAGAAAACCCTGCTTTCTTTGAATATTCTGCGAGGAAAAACTGTGGCGATGAACTGGACTTCTGTTGATACCAGTAGAGGTTTTGTACAGAGCCTGAATAGTTGCAGGAGAGAGTCACAGAGTCTCCTTCCAAAGCCAGCATTACATCTTTAAATGGTTTCACTAAATCCTCAGAGGATCCTGAAAAAGACAAAGATAGATTTCACTCTGACATTTGTCTATTTTAGCAGAAAATGTTAAAACATTCAAAATTTATTTTCATGTCTACATCTCCTTTTACCTGTTTGATTTCTTACCAGTGTGAAACATGAAGATGATCATCCAAACTAAGCAGAGCTGCATCATTTCCACTTGTACTGAATGAACAATAGAGAGAACACAGCAGCTCTTCACTTCCAACATGAAGCCTTTCATATTCAGTTGTGGAGCTCCTCCTCTTGCTGTGCTCTGTTTCCATTCAGGCTGATGGAAGCTTTAGAAATGACAGTGATGCTGCAGTCATCATCATGGAACTCGAAGTTGTCTTTAAAAATAAAGTGATTTAAGATGTAAATTTATATGAGAGGCTCTAGGATTGAACCCTGTGGGACACCACAAGAAATCACAGCCCGAGAGAACAACAGAGAAACTTCTGTTCTAAAGATAAGAACAAAAGTAATGAAGACCTCAGTCTGTGATGCCAACCAGTTTATGGACATACTTCATTCAAACTGCGTAAATGTTTTTCTCCAATACTGAAGTATAACAGTACATACAGTATATTGACAGTGTTACATACATTTGTGCAAGGCAAGGTAAGTTTATTTGTATAGCACATTTCAACAAGGCAATTCAAAGTGCTTTCCATAAAACATAAAAGCAACAGGGAAATGTAAAAAAGTTTAAAAGCAACATAAAATATAAAAGTTACAGTGCAGTGTACAATCAGGGTTAAAATAGTTAAATGGAAAATAAAGACAGGCTGAGGGGTTGAGCAAATAATTGAGTTACAATTATTTTGAAACGAGAATAAACGGAGAAGTACACTTAGTCTACTCTCTCTAGCTAGTCTGTACTCGGGTCCATAGCAATCTTTGGGTCCACTGAAACTCCAAAAACCCTCGGACACTACAGAGAAACCAGGACATGTCTGTCCGCAGGCCGCTTTGATCCAGTTATACTCTGGACCCACCTGCGCATTTACAGGTGGACAGAGATTCCTGCAAATCAAGAGATTTAAGACCACTTCCTTCACTCTGTTCAATCTCACTCCATTATCTTTTCACTCAATTACCTACTCATTTCTCACTGTGTAAATATTTAATTAAAAGCACTGTTAAAAAGAAAAGTTTTCAGTCTTAATTTAAAAGAACTGACTGTTTCAGCAGACCTGCAGTTATCTGGGAGTTTGTTCCAGATATACGGAGCATAATAACTGAACGCTGCGTGTCCTTGTTTAGTTTTGACTCTGGGGACAGAAAGCAGACCTGATCCCAGACGACCTGAGAGGTCTGGATGGTTCATAACGAAGCAGAAGATCAGAAATGTATTTTTTTTTCTAAACCATTTAGTGCTTTTTAAACTAACAGCAGGATTTTGAAATCAATTCTTTGACATAAAGACCTCAGAACAGGAGTGATGTGATCCACCTTTTTGGTCTTAGTGAGGACTCGAGCAGCAGCGTTCTGAATCAGCTGCAGCTGTCTGATGGATTTCTTAGGGAGCCTGTAAGGACACTGTTACAGTAGTCGAGTCGACTGAAGATAAATGCATGGATAAGTTTTTCCAGGTCCTGCTGAGACATAAGTCCTTTAATCCTTGATATATTCTTAAGGTGATAGTATGCTGACTTTGTCATTGTCTTAATGTGGCTCCTCAAATTCAGGTCTGACGCCATGACTACACCAAGATTTCTGGCTTGATTTGTGGTTCTTAACATTACAGATTGAAGTCGAGCACTAATTTTCAATCGTTCCTCCCTGGCTCCAAAAATAATAACTTCAGTTTTATCCTTGTTTAATTAAAAGGAAATTCTGGCACATCCAATCGTTGACCTGCTCAATACAGTTATTCAGCACTTGTATGGGATCATAGTCCCCTGGTGAAATGGTTATGTAAATCTGTGTGTCATCTGCATAATTATGGTAACATATTTTGTTGTTTTTCATAATCTGAGCCAGTGGAAGCATGTAAATGTTAAAAAAAAAGAGGTCCCAAAATGGAGCCTTGGGGAACTCCACGTCATTTTTGTCAGCTCAGATGTGTGATTACCTATAGACACAAAGTAGTCCCTGTCCTTTAAGTAGGATTCAAACCAGTTTAGTACTGTGCCAGAAACTCCAACCCAGTTTTCAAGTGTGTCTAGTAATATGTTGTGGTCGACTGTGTCGAATGCAGCACTGAGATCCAATAATACTAAGACTGAAATTCTGCAAGTTGAAACAAATCCAGACTTCATCATCACACTGAAGTTTAACAGTGTGAGACTCCCTCTAGTGGACGTTGTGGAGTATTCTGTTGTCTTTGCTCCAAAGGTTTTTGTACAGAGTTTTGGTGTTTCCTGTCACTGTGGGCTGCAGAGCACAGTAGTACACAGCAGAGTCAGACAGCTGAAGCTTCTGGATCTTCAGAGGAACTGATCTAGAGGTGGAATCCAGTGTGGATGAAAATCTCTCCTTAAACTCAGCCTCTGTTTTCCCCTCACCGATCTTAAAGCGGCTCAGTATGAATTCAGGGCTGTTGTTTCCATCCTGTTTGTACCAGAAGAGATAATCATTTGTTGAACTGCTGTTATATAGACAGCCAAGTGTTACTGTCTCTCCTTCAGCAGCAGTCACGTCTCCTTCTGGTTGCAGCACGTTGTCTTTTTGTGCTCTGCATTCTGTAAAACAGCAACAAACAGTATCAGTGTGCTGTTAAAGAATCATGTCAATGTTGGATTGATATCAGAGAACCAGAGTTGTGTTCATACCAAGGCACACAGCAGCCAGCAACACTGAGATGAACAGAGGCGTCATATCTGCAGTGTTGAGGAACTGTGAGCTCCAGCAAGTATAAAGAAGGCTGTGATCTCTCTGTTTAGTCTTCATCAACACTAAGTTGGTGGATTAGAAGGAGGAGCCTGATCACAGTGACGGGGCTCATTCACAGCCCTGTGTTATTCCCCGACTGACAACTTTACACTCAACACATTTTCCTCACTCTCTCCTTTCCTAGTGTGACAATTAGGATCAATTAGTGAATGTTTTTAATATGGTATCAGCATCATATTAAAGGCCTGTCAGTTTGCCAGCCTGTCCACAGCTTCTCCAGATAAAGGGCTAAAATATGAAGCCTGTTCAGAACACATAAGGATCTCCAAAACCAGCTCGGTGGTGTCGACCATTTCAAACAGGATGTTGCACTGAGAGCGAATGGTTAGGGAGCTGCTTCTACCAGTTTACCACAGTGAAAGCAGAGGCTTCAGCAAACACTCCCTCACTCCCACAATGGGGCAGTCACGTCCTTTCTAGACTCTTCCAAGGGCTGATTTAGGTGCTTCGATCTCTGGAGCTGCCGCATTACTGACAGTGAAAGCAGAGATGTTTGTGTTAATTATGGTTGGACATCTCCCCCTCTAACAAATGAAGGCAGTCTGTGCAAACATGGAGCTTATTCTGTCTCCAAACACTGGTGTGAAACTGGTCATGACTCAGGCTTTGGAGTGAAACATTAAGGTGTTTGTCCATCCTTGTCTGGATGTGAAAGTGCAGTGGCACTTACTGGCCGACGTTACATACCAGCTTATTATTACAAGGCATCAAACTTACAGTCCATAATTTATTGTCAGATGTATTTGAACTTTTTCTTTAGTGAGTCTTCTGGAATAAAGAATCGAGTCAAGATGTCTAAGAATTTTATTCTTTACAAAGGCTCAAACAAACATACAGAGGTGCAACCAGTAAAGTATTTCCTTTCCCTCAGTTCTAGTTTATATAGCATAGAGCATATCTGCCCTAAATGGTAGGTTTCGTCTCTTTTATTCGATTTAGCAGGAAACATATTTCAACCCATTTATCAAATTGTCCCATAGATGTTTTATCTTTCTCAGTCGTAAATTTTATAACTGGCAGAAGGATTTTAAGAGCTGTTTCCCACTCAGTTCTCACTTTACTCCAACATATCCCTTATTTGTTTCTCTACGTACCTGTACCTTCATCTCTGGAAATGACACTTATGCTGCCGTTCAGTGGTGGACAGTAATTACGTACATTTACTCAAGTACTGTACTTATGTACAAATACTGAGAGATTGTTCTTTTTTCTTCACTACAACAGCTTTTGTTACTTTACAAAGTAAGCATTGTACTACATATGAAGAGTTTATAAAATATAATGTTTTGTAATTAATTTAATTACCCAACAGTTTATTAAAGCACAGCTGAAACAATTAGTTGGTTGAAAAAAATGTTTTTATTGGCAGCTGTTTTGGTCATTTGTCATTTTTCATGTCAAAACATTTCATCGTTCCAGCTTCACAAATTAATTATTTAAAAATTTTTGATGTAGTGTTAATAATATTGAGGTTTGGATTGACATGAACAATTTTAGGCCAATCTCTCCCTGTTCTTTCAAAAATCTTGAAATCATGAGTTGCTATCCAATCATATTTGGACTCGCAGAACATTTGAAATGAAATAC
Source organism: Micropterus salmoides (assembly GCF_014851395.1). NCBI lineage: Eukaryota > Metazoa > Chordata > Actinopteri > Centrarchiformes > Centrarchidae > Micropterus > Micropterus salmoides. The sequence continues at coordinate 49,807 of NW_024040284.1, read as the reverse complement.
AATCCAGTTTCAGGTCAGTGCATAGTACAGTAACCACCACTTTAAAAGCTATGGATGACTTCAACGTGGCTATAGATAACAAATTTAGCTGTGTATCATTATTCAGAGAACTTGCGGAGGCCTTCGGTACTGTGGACCATCCATCACTTGTTAATACCCTGCTGAGAGCAGGCATTGGATGCAAAGCGGCTAAATGGTTCCACAGTTACCTGACCAATCATTCACAAATGGATAAACATGGAAACGACATGTCAGATCCAGTCCTTGTTAGGAAAAGTGTTCCACAAGGCTCAGTTTTGGGACCCTTGCTTTTCCTAGTTTACATTAATAATATCTGTGATGTTTAAATTCTGTAAGGATCATCTGTATGCAGATGACACAGTTCTGTACTCCTGTGCCCCCACAGCAGAGTTTGCCTTTTCAAATGTGCAGGCAGATTTTTATACCCTGCAATATGCTCTGTCAGATTTGAAGTTGCTTTTAAATTCACACAAAACTAAAGTTATGATTTTTTTATGAGAGTTTTGGTGTTTCCTGTCACTGTGGGCTTCACAGCACAGTAGTACACAGCAGAGTCTGTCACTGCAGCAGAGGAGATCTGCAGATCCATTTGGGTTTTATCATCACTCACTTTAAAAGATAGTCTAGGGACGGAATCTGATATTGGTAGTCCTGTTCCTGAGTGTGAAATAAGGAACTTTGGTGGTTTTCCTGGATGCTGTAGATACCAGAAGAAATAATCACTACCAGTTCCTTGTTTAGAGTATGTGTAGGACAGAGTAACAGAGGTGCCTTCTAAAGTGAACTCTTCATTCCTGACTGCAGTGAGTTCTTCACAGCTGACACCTGAAGGAAGAGATAACTCTGTTATTTCATGTTGTAAAAGACTCAACAAATGAATCCCATCCAGAAAAGTTAGTAATGAAACTTTCTCAGCAGGATCTCACATACCTGTTAGAATGGATAGTAACAGTAGAGAAAGTACATAATAGTCCAATGACAGCATGTTGAATAAAGGGAATGTTTCTGCTTTGTGTATTGAACTCTGCTGAATATGGAAGTTCCTCTTTCTTCTATAGTTCACTAACAGCTTAGCTCCTCCCTCAATCTCTCCGTCTCCTCGCAGCTCTGGATTTTCACTTCTCTCTGTTCCACTTCCTACCTTACCAGTAAATTCCACAGGATGTGAAAGTTTTTGCTTTATTTTCTGTAAATGAGACGTAGGTAACACTTTATTTTAAGGTGCTTGTAATAGGCAGTAATTAACAGTTAATAAGACACTTATAAGACCTTATAGGATGCTTATAGACAACAATATGTGTTAATTAAAGCCTAATAAACTATTAATTGATTAATTATTGCTGATAAGACAATTATAGGCCTTTATTAGAGCTATAAGTTATATATACCTCATGAATGCGAGATTGGACATCACATTGTAATTTGCACTCCTAATACAGCTACCCTTTATACTTCAGTACATTTCTTATTTTCTTAGACAACTAAGATGGTTTGTGAAGGTTTTATCTTGTTCCTGTCGACTTTAAATGTGTATTTTATGACGATAAAATGACAGTTAATTTGAATAGAGTCTGGTGGGTTTGGCGATTTCAGGGATGTTTCATGTTAAAACAAAACGGATCTTACTCTTTAACAAAAGCTTGACCTCAGCTGGGATCCTTTCCATAATGTTGTCAGATACTAAGAATAATTATCTGAGCGTGTCAGTGGCAAAACAAGCACGTTATGGATGGAAACTGAAGTTGTGCAGCGGCATATTAATGTTACATTGTAGCTTGTTTCACGCTGCCACTGCAGCCATCTCTTGGACCAATTTCTGATGTCCAGGTTGAGAGAAAACACCCTAAGACATTATTCAAGCTGCTCTAAAAATCCAAGTGCTAATGTTAGCTTACACGACATGCCTAATTTTATAGTTGCATGCTAAAGTTATCTTGATCTACATCCCTTATTTTAAACTACATGCCTTATTTTATAGCTGCATGCTAAAGTTAGCTTAAACTACATGCCTTATTTTATAGCTGCATGCTAATGTTAGCTTAAACTACATGCCTTATTTTATAGCTGCATGCTAACATTAGCTTAAACTACATGTCTTATTTTATAGCTGCATGCTAATGTTAGCTTAAACTACATGCCTTATTTTATAGCTGCATGCTAACATTAGCTTAAACTACATGCCTTATTTTAGAGCCGCATGCTGAAGTTAGCTTAAACTACATGCCTTATTTTATAGCTGCATGCTAACATTAGCTTAAACTACATCCCTTATTTTAAACTACATGCCTTATTTTATAGTTGCATGGTAAAGTTATCTTAATCTACATGCCTTATTTTAGAGCTGCATGCTAACGTTAGCTTAAACTACATGCCTTATTTTAGAGCCGCATGCTGAAGTTAGCTTAAACTACATGCCTTATTTTATAGCTGCATGCTAACATTAGCTTAAACTACATCCCTTATTTTAAACTACATGCCTTATTTTATAGTTGCATGGTAAAGTTATCTTAATCTACATGCCTTATTTTAGAGCTGCATGCTAACGTTAGCTTAAACTACATGCCTTATTTTAAACTACATGCCTTATTTTAAACTACATGCCTTATTTTATATGTGCATGCTAATGTTAGCTTAAACTACATGCCTTATTTTAATCTACATGCCTTATTTTAAACTACATACCTTATTTTATAGCTGCATGCTAATGTTAGCTTAAACTACATGCCTTATTTTAATCTACATGCCTTATTTTAAACTACATACCTTATTTTATAGCTGCATGCTAATGTTAGCTTAAACTACATGCCTTATTTTAATCTACATGCCTTATTTTAAACTACATACCTTATTTTAAACTACATGCCTTATTTTAAACTACATGCCTTATTTTATAGCTGCATGCTAATGTTAGCTTAAACTACATGCCTTATTTTATAGCTGCATGGTAACGTTAGCCTAAACAACTCGTTTTATTTTATAGCTGCATGCTAAAGTTAGCTTAAACTACCTGCCTTATTTTATAGCTGCATGCTAATGTTAGCTTATTTTATAGCTGCATGCTAACGTTAGCTTAAACTAAATACCTTATTTTAAACGACATGCCTTATTTTATAGCTGCATGCTAACGTTAGCTTAAACTACATACCTTATTTTAAACGACATGCCTTATTTTATAGCTGCATGCTAATGTTAGCTTAACCTACATGCCTTATTTTAAACTACATGCCTTATTTTATAGCTGCATGCTAATGTTAGCTTAAACTACATGCCTTATTTTAAACTACATACCTTATATTAAACTACATACCTTATTTTAGAGCTGCATGCTAATGTTAGCTTAAACTACTTGCCTTCTTTTAAACTACATGCCTTATTTTATAGCTGCATGCTAATGTTAGCTTAAACTACATGCCTCATTTTAAACTATATACCTTATTTTAAACTACATGCCTTATTTTAGAGCTGCATGCTAATGTTAGCTTAAAGTACATGCCTTCTTTTAAACTACATGCCTTATTATATAGCTGCATGCTAATGTTAGCTTAAACAACATGCCTTATTTTATAGCTGCATGCTAACGTTAGCTTAAACTACATACCTTATTTTAAACTACATGCCTTATTTTATAGCTGCATGCTAATGTTAGCTTGAAGTACATGCCTTATTTTAAACTACATGCCTTATTTTATAGCTGCATGCTATTGTTAGCTTAAACTACATGCCTTATTTTAAACTACATACCTTATTTTAAACTACATGTCTTATTTTATAGCTGCATGCTAATGTTAGCTTAAACTACATGCCTCATTTTAAACTACATACCTTATTTTAAACTACATGCCTTATTTTATATTTGCATGCTAATGTTAGCTTAAAGTACATGCCTTATTTTAAACTACATGCCTTATTTATAGCTGCATGCTAAAGTTAGCTTAAACAACTCGCCTTATTTTATAGCTACATGCTAAAGTTAGTTTAAACTACATGCCTTCTTTTATAGCTGCATGGTAACGTTAGCTTAAACAACTCGTTTTATTTTATAGTTGCATGCTAATGTTAGCTTAAACTACATGCCTTATTTTAAACTACATGCCTTATTTTATAGCTGCATGCTAATGTTAGCTTAAACTACATGCCTTATTTTAAACTACATACCTTATTTTAAACTACATGCCTTATTTTAATCTACGTGCCTTATTTTAAACTACATACCTTATTTTATAACTGCATGCTAATGTTAGCTTAAACTACATGCCTTATTTTAATCTACATGCCTCATTTAAACTACATACCTTATTTTAAACAACATGCCTTATTTCATAGCTGCATGCTAATGTTAGCTTAAACTACATGCCTTATTTTAATCTACATGCCTTATTTTAGACTACATACCTTATTTTATAGCTGCATGCTAATGTTAGCTTAAACTACATGCCTTATTTTAATCTACATGCCTCATTTTAAACTACATACCTTATTTTATAGCTGCATGCTAATGTTAGCTTAAACTACATGCCTTATTTTAATCTACATGCCTTATTTTAAACTACATACCTTATTTTATAGCTGCATGCTAATGTTAGCTTAAACTACAAGCCTTATTTTAATCTAAATGCCTCATTTTAATCTACATGCCTTATTTTAAACTACATACGTTATTTTATAGCTGCATGCTAATGTTAGCTTAAACTACATGCCTTATTTTAATCTACATGCCTTATTTTAAACTACATACCTTATTTTATAGCTGCATGCTAAAGTTAAGTGTCAATGTTAATAAAAATGTATTATTTTTTAATTACTGCTTATTAACTGTTAATTACTGCTTATTACAAGCACCTTCAAATAAAGTGTTACCAAGACATATTTATATTACTGGTGTTCTTAATTCTCTGCAATTATGCTTTTCTTTCTTTGTGATTTTCGTTAAGTCAGCCAAAGTGAAAGCACTTGTGATTAACTTAAAGAAAATAGAGCTCACAGCCGGATGCTGAGTTCATCAGTCAGTTATCGTCTATTCCATAAACCAATCACAATTACGCTTTTTGCGTTCCGTCGGCATTACGTTGTCAACTGGCATTTGGGTCGGGGTCTTCTGCGTTTGCATCGCAGTGCATCTGGGAGTCTTTGTTTTTTTTGTTTTTATTTTGATTTGATTTATTCTTTTTCTTTCTCCCACCCCTATTGGCTACTGGGGTTCTTGCCTGCCTGTTACAGTCGTGGCGTCCCACTCTCACTAACAACTACATTCTTTAACAGGCTTATGCGCACACACATGTACACACACACATACAGACACATTCACCCACACGCACACAGACACAAACAAACTTAGGTTGTCCCTGGTAGAATTATTCCTGATGCTTTTCTTTCAGTTACTTATTTAAATTAATTATTATTCCAGCTCTCGCAGCTGTGCTGTGTTGCTTATTTAGAGTGTGTGACTGTTTCTTGTTTTCATTGTTCTCTTAGTTGTCTTACTATGTCAGCTGTTTATTGCTGCTGTTCGGCTGGTTGTCTTTTACTATTATTATTATTTTTATTGTTTTTTATTTTATAGTTGCATGCTAAAGTTAGCTTAAAAACCATGCCTTATTTATAGCTGCATGCTAAAGTTAGCTTAAACTACATGCCTTATTTTAAACTACGTGCCTTATTTTATAGCTGCATGCTAAAGTTAGCTTAAACTACATGCCTTATTTTAAACTGCATACCTTATTTTAAACTACATGCCTTATTTAAACTACATACCTTATTTTATAGCTGCATGCTAATGTTAGCTTAAACTACATGCCTCATTTTAAACTACATGCCTCATTTTAAACTACATACCTTATTTTAAACTACATGCCTTATTTTATAGCTGCATGCTAATGTTAGCTTAAAGTACATGCGTTCTTTTAAACTACATGCCTTATTTTAAACTACATGCCTTATTTTAATCTACATGCCTTATTTCATAGCTGCATGCTAATGTTAGCTTAAACTACATGCCTTATTTTAATCTACATGCCTTATTTTAAACTACATACCTTATTTTATAGCTGCATGCTAATGTTAGCTTAAACTACATGCCTTATTTTAATCTACATGCCTTATTTTAAACTACATACGTTATTTATAGCTGCATGCTAATGTTAGCTTAAACTACATGCCTTATTTTAATCTACATGCCTTATTTTAAACTACATACCTTATTTTATAGCTGCATGCTAAAGTTAAGTGTCAATGTTAATAAAAATGTATTATTTTTTAATTACTGCTTATTAACTGTTAATTACTGCTTATTACAAGCACCTTCAAATAAAGTGTTACCAAGACATATTTATATTTACTGGTGTTCTTAATTCTCTGCAATTATGCTTTTCTTTCTTTGTGATTTTCGTTAAGTCAGCCAAAGTGAAAGCACTTGTGATTAACTTAAAGAAAATAGAGCTCACAGCCGGATGCTGAGTTCATCAGTCAGTTATCGTCTATTCCATAAACCAATCATAATGTGTTTTAAGACTCCATATTATTGACATGGTGTCATGGTTTTGGATTTTGATGTTGTTATTTTCTATTTTATGTTGTATCTCCTGTGTCTTGTCTTACTTTATTTCCTGCCCTCGTGTTTTCCCGCCCGTTTGATTGGCTGCCCTGTCCTAATTAGTTTCACCTGTGTCTACTTAATCTCCCCTCACTTGTGTGTTTAGTCTGTGCGCCTGCCTTGTCTTTGTCTATATGTCAAGCTTTCTAGCCATTTCCCAGTGTTTTCCTGTGTTTTGGATTTTTGGCCTGATGTATTAGACCGTTTAGATTTGGTTTATTGCTGCTTCCTTTGGATGTGTTTGCTATGTGTCTGCCTGTGTGGACCTTGGCCTGCCTCAGCTTGCTGTAAGTCAGTGTACTCTTTTATTTTGAAAACCATAAAACTGAACCTGCCTCTGGTTCTGGGTCTGGTCCACTCCCTCGTGTTCCTCTTTGCCCAATTGAACTTACTGTGACACAAAGATATTATGTCTGTATGTTCCCTTTGCCTATAGGTTTAAAAATCATGATTGAAAAACCCTCAAGGAAGATCATTCAGAGACATCCCCTCCTAATGAAAGGCTTCCTGCTAAGTGTTTTATACCTATAAGATATTACAAATATTTCATTGATTCATGTAGAATATAAGTAATTTAAGACTTAAACTACGTGCCTTATTTTATAGCTGCATGCTAAAGTTAGCTTAAACAACTCGCCTTATTTTATAGCTACATGCTAAAGTTAGCTTAAACTACGTGCCTTACTTTATAGCTGCATGCTAAAGTTAGCTTCAATTAAATGCCTTATTTTATGGCTGCATGCTAACGTTAGCTTAAACTACATGTCTTAATTTATGGCTGCATGCTAATGTTAGCTTAAACAACATGCCTTATTTTATAGCCGCATGCTAACGTTACCTTAAACTACATACCTTATTTTAACCTACATGCCTTATTTTATAGCTGCATGCTAATGTTAGCTTAAACTACATGCCTTATTTTAAACTACATACCTTATATTAAACTACATACCTTATTTTAGAGCTGCATGCTAATGTTAGCTTAAACTACTTGCCTTCTTTTAAACTACATGCCTTATTTTATAGCTGCATGCTAATGTTAGCTTAAACTACATGCCTCATTTTAAACTATATACCTTATTTTAAACTACATGCCTTATTTTATAGCTGCATGCTAATGTTAGCTTAAAGTACATGCCTTCTTTTAAACTACATGCCTTATTATATAGCTGCATGCTAATGTTAGCTTAAACAACATGCCTTATTTTATAGCTGCATGCTAACGTTAGCTTAAACTACATACCTTATTTTAAACTACATGCCTTATTTTATAGCTGCATGCTAATGTTAGCTTGAAGTACATGCCTTATTTTAAACTACATGCCTTATTTTATAGCTGCATGCTATTGTTAGCTTAAACTACATGCCTTATTTTAAACTACATACCTTATTTTAAACTACATGTCTTATTTTATAGCTGCATGCTAATGTTAGCTTAAACTACATGCCTCATTTTAAACTACATACCTTATTTTAAACTACATGCCTTATTTTATATTTGCATGCTAATGTTAGCTTAAAGTACATGCCTTATTTTAAACTACATGCCTTATTTTATAGCTGCATGCTAAAGTTAGCTTAAACAACTCGCCTTATTTTATAGCTACATGCTAAAGTTAGTTTAAACTACATGCCTTCTTTTATAGCTGCATGGTAACGTTAGCTTAAACAACTCGTTTTATTTTATCGTTGCATGCTAATGTTAGCTTAAACTACATGCCTTATTTTAAACTACATGCCTTATTTTATAGCTGCATGCTAATGTTAGCTTAAACTACATGCCTTATTTTAAACTACATACCTTATTTTAAACTACATGCCTTATTTTAATCTACGTGCCTTATTTTAAACTACATACCTTATTTTATAACTGCATGCTAATGTTAGCTTAAACTACATGCCTTATTTTAATCTACATGCCTCATTTTAAACTACATACCTTATTTTAAACAACATGCCTTATTTCATAGCTGCATGCTAATGTTAGCTTAAACTACATGCCTTATTTTAATCTACATGCCTTATTTTAAACTACATACCTTATTTTATAGCTGCATGCTAATGTTAGCTTAAACTACATGCCTTATTTTAATCTACATGCCTCATTTTAAACTACATACCTTATTTTATAGCTGCATGCTAATGTTAGCTTAAACTACATGCCTTATTTTAATCTACATGCCTTATTTTAAACTACATACCTTATTTTATAGCTGCATGCTAATGTTAGCTTAAACTACAAGCCTTATTTTAATCTAAATGCCTCATTTTAATCTACATGCCTTATTTTAAACTACATACGTTATTTTATAGCTGCATGCTAATGTTAGCTTAAACTACATGCCTTATTTTAATCTACATGCCTTATTTTAAACTACATACCTATTTTATAGCTGCATGCTAAAGTTAAGTGTCAATGTTAATAAAAATGTATTATTTTTTAATTACTGCTTATTAACTGTTAATTACTGCTTATTACAAGCACCTTCAAATAAAGTGTTACCAAGACATATTTATATTTACTGGTGTTCTTAATTCTCTGCAATTATGCTTTTCTTTCTTTGTGATTTTCGTTAAGTCAGCCAAAGTGAAAGCACTTGTGATTAACTTAAAGAAAATAGAGCTCACAGCCGGATGCTGAGTTCATCAGTCAGTTATCGTCTATTCCATAAACCAATCACAATTACGCTTTTTGCGTTCCGTCGGCATTACGTTGTCAACTGGCATTTGGGTCGGGGTCTTCTGCGTTTGCATCGCAGTGCATCTGGGAGTCTTTGTTTTTTTTTGTTTTTATTTTGATTTGATTTATTCTTTTTCTTTCTCCCACCCCTATTGGCTACTGGGGTTCTTGCCTGCCTGTTACAGTCGTGGCGTCCCACTCTCACTAACAACTACATTCTTTAACAGGCTTATGCGCACACACATGTACACACACACATACAGACACATTCACCCACACGCACACAGACACAAACAAACTTAGGTTGTCCCTGGTAGAATTATTCCTGATGCTTTTCTTTCAGTTACTTATTTAAATTAATTATTATTCCAGCTCTCGCAGCTGTGCTGTGTTGCTTATTTAGAGTGTGTGACTGTTTCTTGTTTTCATTGTTCTCTTAGTTGTCTTACTATGTCAGCTGTTTATTGCTGCTGTTCGGCTGGTTGTCTTTTACTATTATTATTATTTTTATTGTTTTTTATTTTATAGTTGCATGCTAAAGTTAGCTTAAAAACCATGCCTTATTTTATAGCTGCATGCTAAAGTTAGCTTAAACTACATGCCTTATTTTAAACTACGTGCCTTATTTTATAGCTGCATGCTAAAGTTAGCTTAAACTACATGCCTTATTTTAAACTGCATACCTTATTTTAAACTACATGCCTTATTTTAAACTACATACCTTATTTTATAGCTGCATGCTAATGTTAGCTTAAACTACATGCCTCATTTTAAACTACATGCCTCATTTTAAACTACATACCTTATTTTAAACTACATGCCTTATTTTATATCTGCATGCTAATGTTAGCTTAAAGTACATGCGTTCTTTTAAACTACATGCCTTATTTTATAGCTGCATGCTAATGTTAGCTTAAACTACATGCCTTATTTTAAACTACATGCCTTATTTTAATCTACATGCCTTATTTCATAGCTGCATGCTAATGTTAGCTTAAACTACATGCCTTATTTTAATCTACATGCCTTATTTTAAACTACATACCTTATTTTATAGCTGCATGCTAATGTTAGCTTAAACTACATGCCTTATTTTAATCTACATGCCTTATTTTAAACTACATACGTTATTTTATAGCTGCATGCTAATGTTAGCTTAAACTACATGCCTTATTTTAATCTACATGCCTTATTTTAAACTACATACCTTATTTTATAGCTGCATGCTAAAGTTAAGTGTCAATGTTAATAAAAATGTATTATTTTTTAATTACTGCTTATTAACTGTTAATTACTGCTTATTACAAGCACCTTCAAATAAAGTGTTACCAAGACATATTTATATTTACTGGTGTTCTTAATTCTCTGCAATTATGCTTTTCTTTCTTTGTGATTTTCGTTAAGTCAGCCAAAGTGAAAGCACTTGTGATTAACTTAAAGAAAATAGAGCTCACAGCCGGATGCTGAGTTCATCAGTCAGTTATCGTCTATTCCATAAACCAATCATAATGTGTTTTAAGACTCCATATTATTGACATGGTGTCATGGTTTTGGATTTTGATGTTGTTATTTTCTATTTTATGTTGTATCTCCTGTGTCTTGTCTTACTTTATTTCCTGCCCTCGTGTTTCCCGCCCGTTTGATTGGCTGCCCTGTCCTAATTAGTTTCACCTGTGTCTACTTAATCTCCCCTCACTTGTGTGTTTAGTCTGTGCGCCTGCCTTGTCTTTGTCTATATGTCAAGCTTTCTAGCCATTTCCCAGTGTTTTCCTGTGTTTTGGATTTTTGGCCTGATGTATTAGACCGTTTAGATTTGGTTTATTGCTGCTTCCTTTGGATGTGTTTGCTATGTGTCTGCCTGTGTGGACCTTGGCCTGCCTCAGCTTGCTGTAAGTCAGTGTACTCTTTTATTTTGAAAACCATAAAACTGAACCTGCCTCTGGTTCTGGGTCTGGTCCACTCCCTCGTGTTCCTCTTTGCCCAATTGAACTTACTGTGACACAAAGATATTATGTCTGTATGTTCCCTTTGCCTATAGGTTTAAAAATCATGATTGAAAAACCCTCAAGGAAGATCATTCAGAGACATCCCCTCCTAATGAAAGGCTTCCTGCTAAGTGTTTTATACCTATAAGATATTACAAATATTTCATTGATTCATGTAGAATATAAGTAATTTAAGACTTAAACTACGTGCCTTATTTTATAGCTGCATGCTAAAGTTAGCTTAAACAACTCGCCTTATTTTATAGCTACATGCTAAAGTTAGCTTAAACTACGTGCCTTACTTTATAGCTGCATGCTAAAGTTAGCTTCAATTAAATGCCTTATTTTATGGCTGCATGCTAACGTTAGCTTAAACTACATGTCTTAATTTATGGCTGCATGCTAATGTTAGCTTAAACAACATGCCTTATTTTATAGCCGCATGCTAACGTTACCTTAAACTACATACCTTATTTTAACCTACATGCCTTATTTTATAGCTGCATGCTAATGTTAGCTTAAACTACATGCCTTATTTTAAACTACATACCTTATATTAAACTACATACCTTATTTTAGAGTTGCATGCTAATGTTAGCTTAAACTACTTGCCTTCTTTTAAACTACATGCCTTATTTTATAGCTGCATGCTAATGTTAGCTTAAACTACATGCCTCATTTTAAACTATATACCTTATTTTAAACTACATGCCTTATTTTATAGCTGCATGCTAATGTTAGCTTAAAGTACATGCCTTCTTTTAAACTACATGCCTTATTATATAGCTGCATGCTAATGTTAGCTTAAACAACATGCCTTATTTTATAGCTGCATGCTAACGTTAGCTTAAACTACATACCTTATTTTAAACTACATGCCTTATTTTATAGCTGCATGCTAATGTTAGCTTGAAGTACATGCCTTATTTTAAACTACATGCCTTATTTTATAGCTGCATGCTATTGTTAGCTTAAACTACATGCCTTATTTTAAACTACATACCTTATTTTAAACTACATGTCTTATTTTATAGCTGCATGCTAATGTTAGCTTAAACTACATGCCTCATTTTAAACTACATACCTTATTTTAAACTACATGCCTTATTTTATATTTGCATGCTAATGTTAGCTTAAAGTACATGCCTTATTTTAAACTACATGCCTTATTTTATAGCTGCATGCTAAAGTTAGCTTAAACAACTCGCCTTATTTTATAGCTACATGCTAAAGTTAGTTTAAACTACATGCCTTCTTTTATAGCTGCATGGTAACGTTAGCTTAAACAACTCGTTTTATTTTATAGTTGCATGCTAATGTTAGCTTAAACTACATGCCTTATTTTAAACTACATGCCTTATTTTATAGCTGCATGCTAATGTTAGCTTAAACTACATGCCTTATTTTAAACTACATACCTTATTTTAAACTACATGCCTTATTTTAATCTACGTGCCTTATTTTAAACTACATACCTTATTTATAACTGCATGCTAATGTTAGCTTAAACTACATGCCTTATTTTAATCTACATGCCTCATTTTAAACTACATACCTTATTTTAAACAACATGCCTTATTTCATAGCTGCATGCTAATGTTAGCTTAAACTACATGCCTTATTTTATAGCTGCATGCTAACGTTAGCTTAAACTACATACCTTATTTTAAACTACATGCCTTATTTTATAGCTGCATGCTAATGTTAGCTTGAAGTACATGCCTTATTTTAAACTACATGCCTTATTTTATAGCTGCATGCTATTGTTAGCTTAAACTACATGCCTTATTTTAAACTACATACCTTATTTTAAACTACATGTCTTATTTTATAGCTGCATGCTAATGTTAGCTTAAACTACATGCCTCATTTTAAACTACATACCTTATTTTAAACTACATGCCTTATTTTATATTTGCATGCTAATGTTAGCTTAAAGTACATGCCTTATTTTAAACTACATGCCTTATTTTATAGCTGCATGCTAAAGTTAGCTTAAACAACTCGCCTTATTTTATAGCTACATGCTAAAGTTAGTTTAAACTACATGCCTTCTTTTATAGCTGCATGGTAACGTTAGCTTAAACAACTCGTTTTATTTTATAGTTGCATGCTAATGTTAGCTTAAACTACATGCCTTATTTTAAACTACATGCCTTATTTTATAGCTGCATGCTAATGTTAGCTTAAACTACATGCCTTATTTTAAACTACATACCTTATTTTAAACTACATGCCTTATTTTAATCTACGTGCCTTATTTTAAACTACATACCTTATTTATAACTGCATGCTAATGTTAGCTTAAACTACATGCCTTATTTTAATCTACATGCCTCATTTTAAACTACATACCTTATTTTAAACAACATGCCTTATTTCATAGCTGCATGCTAATGTTAGCTTAAACTACATGCCTTATTTTAATCTACATGCCTTATTTTAAACTACATACCTTATTTTATAGCTGCATGCTAATGTTAGCTTAAACTACATGCCTTATTTTAATCTACATGCCTCATTTTAAACTACATACCTTATTTTATAGCTGCATGCTAATGTTAGCTTAAACTACATGCCTTATTTTAATCTACATGCCTTATTTTAAACTACATACCTTATTTTATAGCTGCATGCTAATGTTAGCTTAAACTACAAGCCTTATTTTAATCTAAATGCCTCATTTTAATCTACATGCCTTATTTTAAACTACATACGTTATTTTATAGCTGCATGCTAATGTTAGCTTAAACTACATGCCTTATTTTAATCTACATGCCTTATTTTAAACTACATACCTTATTTTATAGCTGCATGCTAAAGTTAAGTGTCAATGTTAATAAAAATGTATTATTTTTTAATTACTGCTTATTAACTGTTAATTACTGCTTATTACAAGCACCTTCAAATAAAGTGTTACCAAGACATATTTATATTTACTGGTGTTCTTAATTCTCTGCAATTATGCTTTTCTTTCTTTGTGATTTTCGTTAAGTCAGCCAAAGTGAAAGCACTTGTGATTAACTTAAAGAAAATAGAGCTCACAGCCGGATGCTGAGTTCATCAGTCAGTTATCGTCTATTCCATAAACCAATCACAATTACGCTTTTTGCGTTCCGTCGGCATTACGTTGTCAACTGGCATTTGGGTCGGGGTCTTCTGCGTTTGCATCGCAGTGCATCTGGGAGTCTTTGTTTTTTTTGTTTTTATTTTGATTTGATTTATTCTTTTTCTTTCTCCCACCCCTATTGGCTACTGGGGTTCTTGCCTGCCTGTTACAGTCGTGGCGTCCCACTCTCACTAACAACTACATTCTTTAACAGGCTTATGCGCACACACATGTACACACACACACATACAGACACATTCACCCACACGCACACAGACACAAACAAACTTAGGTTGTCCCTGGTAGAATTATTCCTGATGCTTTTCTTTCAGTTACTTATTTAAATTAATTATTATTCCAGCTCTCGCAGCTGTGCTGTGTTGCTTATTTAGAGTGTGTGACTGTTTCTTGTTTTCATTGTTCTCTTAGTTGTCTTACTATGTCAGCTGTTTATTGCTGCTGTTCGGCTGGTTGTCTTTTACTATTATTATTATTTTTATTGTTTTTTATTTTATAGTTGCATGCTAAAGTTAGCTTAAAAACCATGCCTTATTTTATAGCTGCATGCTAAAGTTAGCTTAAACTACATGCCTTATTTTAAACTACGTGCCTTATTTTATAGCTGCATGCTAAAGTTAGCTTAAACTACATGCCTTATTTTAAACTGCATACCTTATTTTAAACTACATGCCTTATTTTAAACTACATACCTTATTTTATAGCTGCATGCTAATGTTAGCTTAAACTACATGCCTCATTTTAAACTACATGCCTCATTTTAAACTACATACCTTATTTTAAACTACATGCCTTATTTTATATCTGCATGCTAATGTTAGCTTAAAGTACATGCGTTCTTTTAAACTACATGCCTTATTTTATAGCTGCATGCTAATGTTAGCTTAAACTACATGCCTTATTTTAAACTACATGCCTTATTTTAATCTACATGCCTTATTTCATAGCTGCATGCTAATGTTAGCTTAAACTACATGCCTTATTTTAATCTACATGCCTTATTTTAAACTACATACCTTATTTTATAGCTGCATGCTAATGTTAGCTTAAACTACATGCCTTATTTTAATCTACATGCCTTATTTTAAACTACATACGTTATTTTATAGCTGCATGCTAATGTTAGCTTAAACTACATGCCTTATTTTAATCTACATGCCTTATTTTAAACTACATACCTTATTTTATAGCTGCATGCTAAAGTTAAGTGTCAATGTTAATAAAAATGTATTATTTTTTAATTACTGCTTATTAACTGTTAATTACTGCTTATTACAAGCACCTTCAAATAAAGTGTTACCAAGACATATTTATATTTACTGGTGTTCTTAATTCTCTGCAATTATGCTTTTCTTTCTTTGTGATTTTCGTTAAGTCAGCCAAAGTGAAAGCACTTGTGATTAACTTAAAGAAAATAGAGCTCACAGCCGGATGCTGAGTTCATCAGTCAGTTATCGTCTATTCCATAAACCAATCATAATGTGTTTTAAGACTCCATATTATTGACATGGTGTCATGGTTTTGGATTTTGATGTTGTTATTTTCTATTTTATGTTGTATCTCCTGTGTCTTGTCTTACTTTATTTCCTGCCCTCGTGTTTTCCCGCCCGTTTGATTGGCTGCCCTGTCCTAATTAGTTTCACCTGTGTCTACTTAATCTCCCCTCACTTGTGTGTTTAGTCTGTGCGCCTGCCTTGTCTTTGTCTATATGTCAAGCTTTCTAGCCATTTCCCAGTGTTTTCCTGTGTTTTGGATTTTTGGCCTGATGTATTAGACCGTTTAGATTTGGTTTATTGCTGCTTCCTTTGGATGTGTTTGCTATGTGTCTGCCTGTGTGGACCTTGGCCTGCCTCAGCTTGCTGTAAGTCAGTGTACTCTTTTATTTTGAAAACCATAAAACTGAACCTGCCTCTGGTTCTGGGTCTGGTCCACTCCCTCGTGTTCCTCTTTGCCCAATTGAACTTACTGTGACACAAAGATATTATGTCTGTATGTTCCCTTTGCCTATAGGTTTAAAAATCATGATTGAAAAACCCTCAAGGAAGATCATTCAGAGACATCCCCTCCTAATGAAAGGCTTCCTGCTAAGTGTTTTATACCTATAAGATATTACAAATATTTCATTGATTCATGTAGAATATAAGTAATTTAAGACTTAAACTACGTGCCTTATTTTATAGCTGCATGCTAAAGTTAGCTTAAACAACTCGCCTTATTTTATAGCTACATGCTAAAGTTAGCTTAAACTACGTGCCTTACTTTATAGCTGCATGCTAAAGTTAGCTTCAATTAAATGCCTTATTTTATGGCTGCATGCTAACGTTAGCTTAAACTACATGTCTTAATTTATGGCTGCATGCTAATGTTAGCTTAAACAACATGCCTTATTTTATAGCCGCATGCTAACGTTACCTTAAACTACATACCTTATTTTAACCTACATGCCTTATTTTATAGCTGCATGCTAATGTTAGCTTAAACTACATGCCTTATTTTAAACTACATACCTTATATTAAACTACATACCTTATTTTAGAGCTGCATGCTAATGTTAGCTTAAACTACTTGCCTTCTTTTAAACTACATGCCTTATTTTATAGCTGCATGCTAATGTTAGCTTAAACTACATGCCTCATTTTAAACTACATACCTTATTTTAAACTACATGCCTTATTTTATATTTGCATGCTAATGTTAGCTTAAAGTACATGCCTTATTTTAAACTACATGCCTTATTTTATAGCTGCATGCTAAAGTTAGCTTAAACAACTCGCCTTATTTTATAGCTACATGCTAAAGTTAGTTTAAACTACATGCCTTCTTTTATAGCTGCATGGTAACGTTAGCTTAAACAACTCGTTTTATTTTATAGTTGCATGCTAATGTTAGCTTAAACTACATGCCTTATTTTAAACTACATGCCTTATTTTATAGCTGCATGCTAATGTTAGCTTAAACTACATGCCTTATTTTAAACTACATACCTTATTTTAAACTACATGCCTTATTTTAATCTACGTGCCTTATTTTAAACTACATACCTTATTTTATAACTGCATGCTAATGTTAGCTTAAACTACATGCCTTATTTTAATCTACATGCCTCATTTTAAACTACATACCTTATTTTAAACAACATGCCTTATTTCATAGCTGCATGCTAATGTTAGCTTAAACTACATGCCTTATTTTATAGCTGCATGCTAACGTTAGCTTAAACTACATACCTTATTTTAAACTACATGCCTTATTTTATAGCTGCATGCTAATGTTAGCTTGAAGTACATGCCTTATTTTAAACTACATGCCTTATTTTATAGCTGCATGCTATTGTTAGCTTAAACTACATGCCTTATTTTAAACTACATACCTTATTTTAAACTACATGTCTTATTTTATAGCTGCATGCTAATGTTAGCTTAAACTACATGCCTCATTTTAAACTACATACCTTATTTTAAACTACATGCCTTATTTTATATTTGCATGCTAATGTTAGCTTAAAGTACATGCCTTATTTTAAACTACATGCCTTATTTTATAGCTGCATGCTAAAGTTAGCTTAAACAACTCGCCTTATTTTATAGCTACATGCTAAAGTTAGTTTAAACTACATGCCTTCTTTTATAGCTGCATGGTAACGTTAGCTTAAACAACTCGTTTTATTTTATAGTTGCATGCTAATGTTAGCTTAAACTACATGCCTTATTTTAAACTACATGCCTTATTTTATAGCTGCATGCTAATGTTAGCTTAAACTACATGCCTTATTTTAAACTACATACCTTATTTTAAACTACATGCCTTATTTTAATCTACGTGCCTTATTTTAAACTACATACCTTATTTTAAACTACATGCCTTATTTTAATCTACGTGCCTTATTTTAAACTACATACCTTATTTTATAACTGCATGCTAATGTTAGCTTAAACTACATGCCTTATTTTAATCTACATGCCTCATTTTAAACTACATACCTTATTTAAACAACATGCCTTATTTCATAGCTGCATGCTAATGTTAGCTTAAACTACATGCCTTATTTTAATCTACATGCCTTATTTTAAACTACATACCTTATTTTATAGCTGCATGCTAATGTTAGCTTAAACTACATGCCTTATTTTAATCTACATGCCTCATTTTAAACTACATACCTTATTTTATAGCTGCATGCTAATGTTAGCTTAAACTACATGCCTTATTTTAATCTACATGCCTTATTTTAAACTACATACCTTATTTTATAGCTGCATGCTAATGTTAGCTTAAACTACATGCCTTATTTTAATCTACATGCCTCATTTTAAACTACATACCTTATTTTAAACAACATGCCTTATTTCATAGCTGCATGCTAATGTTAGCTTAAACTACATGCCTTATTTTAATCTACATGTCTTATTTTAAACTACATACCTTATTTTATAGCTGCATGCTAATGTTAGCTTAAACTACATGCCTTATTTTAATCTACATGCCTTATTTTAAACTACATACCTTATTTTATAGTTGCATGCTAATGTTAGCTTAAACTACATGCCTTATTTTAATCTACATGCCTTATTTTAAACTACATACCTTATTTTAGAGCTGCATGCTAAAGTTAGCTTAAACTACATGCCTTATTTTAGAGCTGCATGCTAAAGTTAGCTTAAAATCCATGCCTTATTTTATAGCTGCATGCTAAAGTTAGCTTAAACTACATGCCTTAAACGACATGCCTTATTTTATAGCTGCATGCTAAAGTTAGCTTAAACAACTTGCCTTATATTATAGCTGCATGCTAAAGTTAGCTTAAACTACATGCCTTATTTTAAACTACGTGCCTTATTTTATAGCTGCATGTAAAGTTAGCTTAAACGACATGCCTTATTTTATAGCTGCATGCTAACGTTAGCTGAAATGGCATGCCTTATTTTATATCTTGATGCTAATGTTAGCTTAAAGTACATGCCTTATTTTAAAGTACATACCTTATTTTATAGCTGCATGCTAATGTTAGCTTAAACTACATGCCTTATTTTAATCTACATGCCTTATTTTAAACTACATACCTTATTTTATAGCTGCATGCTAAAGTTAAGTGTCAATGTTAATAAAAATGTATTTCATAAGCTGCCTATAAATATTAAGATTTTTTAACCCTAACCCACTACAAGTGTCTTACAAGGAAATAACAATTCTGTTAATTTATCAATAACCAGCCCTTATAAAATGTTAATAACAGCTTAATAATGTTTATGACAGGTAAATAAACATCAACAAGTTCCTAATAAGGGCCTATAAGTGTCTTATCAATAATAAATGAGTTAATTGTGCTTTAGTTAACACTTATTTGTGTTATAAACATCTTTATAAAGTGTTTGATTATTTTTTAATTACTGCTTATTAACTGTTAATTACTGCTTATTACAAGCACCTTCAAATAAAGTGTTACCAAGACATATTTATATTTACTGGTGTTCTTAATTCTCTGCAATTATGCTTTTCTTTCTTTGTGATTTTCGTTAAGTCAGCCAAAGTGAAAGCACTTGTGATTAACTTAAAGAAAATAGAGCTCACAGCCGGATGCTGAGTTCATCAGTCAGTTATCGTCTATTCCATAAACCAATCACAATTACGCTTTTTGCGTTCCGTCGGCATTACGTTGTCAACTGGCATTTGGGTCGGGGTCTTCTGCGTTTGCATCGCAGTGCATCTGGGAGTCTTTGGTTTTTTTTGTTTTTATTTTGATTTGATTTATTCTTTTCTTTCTCCCACCCCTATTGGCTACTGGGGTTCTTGCCTGCCTGTTACAGTCGTGGCGTCCCACTCTCACTAACAACTACATTCTTTAACAGGCTTATGCGCACACACATGTACACACACACACATACAGACACATTCACCCACACGCACACAGACACAAACAAACTTAGGTTGTCCCTGGTAGAATTATTCCTGATGCTTTTCTTTCAGTTACTTATTTAAATTAATTATTATTCCAGCTCTCGTGGCTGTGCTGTGTTGCTTATTTAGAGTGTGTGACTGTTTCTTGTTTTCATTGTTCTCTTAGTTGTCTTACTATGTCAGCTGTTTATTGCTGCTGTTCGGCTGGTTGTCTTTTACTATTATTATTATTTTTATTGTTTTTTATTTTATAGTTGCATGCTAAAGTTAGCTTAAAAACCATGCCTTATTTTATAGCTGCATGCTAAAGTTAGCTTAAACTACATGCCTTATTTTAAACTGCATACCTTATTTTAAACTACATACCTTATTTTATAGCTGCATGCTAATGTTAGCTTAAACTACATGCCTCATTTTAAACTACATACCTTATTTTAAACTACATGCCTTATTTTAAACTACATACCTTATTTTATAGCTGCATGCTGAAGTTAGCTTAAACTACATGCCTTATTTTAAACTGCATGCCTTATTTTAAACTACATGCCTTATTTTATAGCTGCATGCTAATGTTAGCTTAAACTACATGCCTTATTTTAGAGCTGCATGCTAAAGTTAGCTTAAACTACATGCCTTATTTTAAACTACATGCCTTATATTAATCTACATGCCTTATTTCATAGCTGCATGCTAATGTTAGCTTAAACTACATGCCTTATTTTATAGCTGCATGCTAATGTTAGCTTAAAATCCATGCCTTATTTTATAGCTGCATGCTAAAGTTAGCTTAAACTACCTGCCTTATTTTAAACTGCATGCCTTATTTTATAGCTGCATGCTAAAGTTAGCTTAAACTACATGCCTTATTTTAATGTACATGCCTTATTTTAAATTACATACCTTATTTTATAGCTGCATGCTAAAGTTAGCTTAAACTCCATGCCATATTATATAGCTGCATGCTAAAGTTAGCTTAAACTACATGCCTTAAACGACATGCCTTATTTTATAGCTGCATGCTAAAGTTAGCTTAAACAACTCGCCTTATTTTATGGCTACATGCTAAAGTTAGCTTAAACTACATGCCGTCTTTTAAACTACATGCCTTATTTTATAGCTGCATGCTAAAGTTAGCTTAAACTACATGCCTTATTTTATAGCTGCATGCTAAAGTTAGCTTAAACTACATGCCTTATTTTAGAGCTGCATGCTAAAGTTAGCTTAAAATCCATACCTTATTTTAGAGCTGCATGCTAAAGTTAGCTTAAACAACTCGCCTTATTTTATAGCTACATGCTAAAGTTAGCTTAAACTACGTGCCTTATTTTATAGCTGCATGCTAAAGTTAGCTTAAACTACATGCCTTATTTTATGGCTGCATGCTAACGTTACAATTAAATTACATGCCTTATTTTATAGCTGTATGCTAACGTTAGCTTAAACTACATGCCTTATTTTATGGCTGCATGCTAACGTTACCTTAAACTACATGTCTTATTTTATGGCTGCATGCTAAAGTTAGATTAAACTACATGCCTTATTTTATAGCTGCATGGTAACGTTAGCTTGAACAACTCGCCTTATTTTATAGCTGCATGCTAAAGTTAGCTTAAACTACCTGCCTTATTTTATAGCTGCATGCTAATGTTAGCTTAAAAATAAGGCATGTTAATGTTAGCTTAAACTACATGCCTTATTTTAAACTACATACCTTATTTTATAGCTGCATGCTAATGTTAGCTTAAACTACATGCCTCATTTTAAACTACATGCCTCATTTTAAACTACATACCTTATTTTAAACTACATGCCTTATTTTATATCTGCATGCTAATGTTAGCTTACACAACATGCCTTATTTTATATCTGCATGCTAATGTTAGCTTACACGACATGCCTTATTTTATAGCTGCATGCTAATGTTAGCTTACACGACATGCCTTATTTTATAGCTGCATGCTAATGTTAGCTTACACGACATGCCTTATTTTATAGCTGCATGCTAAAGTTAGCTTAAACTACACGCCTTATTTTATAGCTGCATGCTAAAGTTAGCTTAATCTACACGCCTTATTTTATAGCTGCATGCTAACGTTAGCTTAATCTACACGCCTTATCTTATAGCTGCATGCTAAAGTTAGCTTAAACTACACGCCTTATTTTATAGCTGCATGCTAAAGTTAGCTTAATCTACATGCCTTATCTTATAGCTGCATGCTAAAGTTAGCTTAAACTACATGCCTTATTTTATAGCAGCATGCTAAAGTTAGCTTAAACTACATGCCTTATTTTATAGCTGCATGCTAAAGTTAGCTTAAACTACATGCCTTATTTTATATCTGCGAGCTAATGTTAGCTTAAACTACATGCCTTATTTTAATCTACATGCCTTATTTTAAACTACATGCCTTATTTTATAGCTGCATGCTAAAGTTAGCTTAAACTACGTGCCTTATTTTATAGCTGCATGCTAAAGTTAGCTTAATCTACATGCCTTATTTTATAGCTGCATGCTAACGTTAAGTGTCAATGTTAATAAAAATGTATTTTATAAGCTGCCTATAAATATTAAGATTTTTTAACCCTAACCCACTACAAGTGTCTTACAAGGAAATAACAATTCTGTTAATTTATCAATAACCAGCCCTTATAAAATGTTAATAAACAGCTTAATAATGTTTATGACAGGTAAATAAACATCAACTAGTTCCTAATAAGGGCCTATAAGTGTCTTATCAATAATAAATGAGTTAATTGTGCTTTAGTTAACACTTATTTGTGTTATAAACATCTTTATAAAGTGTTTGATTATTTTTTAATTGCTGCTTATTAACTGTTAATTACTGCTTATTACAGCAGCTTCAAATAAAGTGTTACCGAGACATATTTATATATACTGGTGTTCTTAATTCTCTGCAATTATGCTTTTCTTTCTTTCTGATTTTCTTTTTTATAAGTCAGCCAAAGTGAAAGCACTTGTGATTAACTTAAAGAAAATAGAGCTCACAGCCGGATGCTGAGTTCATCAGTCAGTTATCGTCTATTCCATAAACCAATCACAATGTGTTTTAAGACTCCATATTATTGACATGGTGTCATGGTTTTGGGTTTTCATGTTGTTATTTTCTATTTATGTTGTATCTCCTGTGTCTTGTCTTACTTTATTTCCTGCCCTCGTGTTTTCCCGCCCGTTTGATTGGCTGCCCTGTCCTAATTAGTTTCACCTGTGTCTCCTTAATCTCCCCTCACTTGTGTGTTTAGTCTGTGCGCCTGCCTTGTCTTTGTCTATATGTCAAGCTTTCTAGCCATTTCCCAGTGTTTTCCTGTGTTTTGGATTTTTGGCCTGATGTATTAGACCGTTTAGATTTGGTTTATTGCTGCTTCCTTTGGATGTGTTTGCTATGTGTCTGCCTGTGTGGACCTTGGCCTGCCTCAGCTTGCTGTAAGTCAGTGTACTCTTTTATTTTGAAACCATAAAACTGAACCTGCCTCTGGTTCTGGGTCTGGTCCACTCCCTCGTGTTCCTCTTTGCCCAATTGAACTTACTGTGACACAAAGATATTATCTCTGTATGTTCCCTTTGCCTATAGGTTTAAAAATCATGATTGAAAACCCTCGAGGAAGATCATTCAGAGACATCCCCTCCTAATGAAAGGCTTCCTGCTAAGTCTTGTTAAAATGTTTTATACCCATAAGATATTACAAATATTTCATTGATTCATGTAGAATATAAGTAATTTAAGACTTCATCATCACACTGAAGTTTAACAGAGTGTGACTCCCTCTAGTGGACGTTGTGGAGTATTCTGTTGTCTTTGCTCCAAAGGTTTTTGTACAGAGTTTTGGTGTTTCCTGTCACTGTGGGCTTCACAGCACAGTAGTACACAGCAGAGTCTGTCACTGCAGCAGAGGAGATCTGCAGATGAAACTCCTTTGCTGTTTTGTCATGTGCAAAAGAAAAACCTGGTTTCTCTAAATATTCTTTGATGAGAAACTGTGGAGATGAACTGGACTTCTGTTGATACCAGAAGAAGTAGTCGAAGATCCTGAATAGTTGCAGGAGAGAGTCACAGAGTCTCCTTCCAAAGCCAGCATTACATCTTTAAATGGTTTCACTAAATCCTCAGAGGATCCTGAAAAAGACAGAGAGAGATTTCACTCTGATATTTATATTTTATTAAATATCTTTGCACCTATTTTAGCATAAACTCTTAATACATTCAAAATTTATTTTCATGTCTACATCTCCTGCTACATCTTTTAATTTCTCACCAGTGTGAAACATGAAGATGATCATCCAATCTAAGCAGAGCTGCATCATTTCCACTTGTACTGAATGAACAATAGAGAGAACACAGCAGCTCTTCACTTCCAACATGAAGCCTTTCATATTCAGTTGTGGAGCTCCTCCTCTTGCTGAAACATCAAAAGCTCTGACTGCATCCTGCCCTTCACAATATTTGAGCCATTATTATCCTCTCTCTGTCTACTGGAATTTGCCCCCCCAGTTTTAAACATGCCACTGCTTAGCCCCCCTTAAAGTAGCTCTCTCTGGATCCTTTTGTTATAAATAATTTTAAACCCACCTCTAAGCTGCTATTTTATACAAACTGTCTCAACTGAACTGATTTCTTTTATAAACAACAACCAAATTGTTAAATGTTCTATCTGGTTTTTGCTGCGTACACAGCACTGAGACTCCTGGTCAGGGTCACCATGACTTACTGCTTGCTGCTGTCACAGGCCTGTTCTCCAGCTCAGACTTTGACTCAGTGAACCACAATGTCTTAATGATCCGTCTGAAGAACCCTGCTGGCCTCAGTGATGTGGCTCTGGATTGATTCATCTCTTATCTGTCAGTCTGACAGTCTTTCTCTGCTATATTTCTCTGCTCTAGTTGGCGGTAGCGCTTTAGCAACCACTGTGTTGAGTTTTGCCGGACGGGGAGGTTAACTTCGGGTTTAGCCCTCCGCTAAGTTGATTGGGGGTAAAATTATATACGTTTGGCTGTTATAGATTGGATTCTGATAGTGAAACGAGTCATTTTGCTTGAAATGTGACGCTCAAATATATAACATATATATAACACATAAAATAACATCCTGTATTAATTTATAACATTTCTGTTGTCAGTGTTACATTATCAACAGGTGACTTTACATAACTTCTTACATAAAATCTTTGTTTCAATTTAACATATTATAAAAACACATACATGGTACCATGGCTGTTGCTACAAGCCATCCGGTCCTTACAAAACCAGAGTGAGAGCTGTGTCCGTTTTCTCAGTAGGTGGGTGTTGGGAAGGCCAGGGTTGTCCCTTGTCGGACATTATGTTTGTGATTTTCATTAACAAGATCCGAAGGTGCAGCCGGGGGAGGAGAGTGTTCGGTTTGGAGGACGTAGAATTTCTTCTCTGTTATTTGCAGATGATGTGATTCTGTTAGCTTCATCAGACTGTGACCTCCAACATGCACTGGGACAGGTTCTAGTTGAGTGTGAAACGGTCAGGATGAGAGTCAGCACCTCCAAGTCTGAGGTCATGGTTCTCTGCTGGAGAACGTTTGATTGTTCCCTTGTGGGTTTGGAAGTGAGTTGTTGCTCCAAGTGAGGGCGTTCATATCTCAGGGTCTTGTTCACCAGTGAGGGTAAAATGGAGCGTGAGATCAACAGGCAGATTGATGCGGCGTCAGAAGTCTTGCAGATGTTGTACCAGACCTTCGTGGTGAAGAGAGAGCTGAGAAGATATTGAGCTGTATTCTTTACATGATTGTTGCTTTTAGTGAATTCTCAAACATTTGACACATCTTAACTATCTGACTGAAGACTTGAATTATAAAGTACTGGACCCACTGTGACCTGGTAAATGTCAGGGAAAAATACAACTTCTGTAGAGTAAGTTAAAGAATGTTAAATAGACTTTAAATACATCAATTGGGTGTCAAATCATTTATTTAGCTAAATGTTGGAATGTATAGTTAGACATGATGAACATTAGGTCTGACATATTACTAATATTCTCCTTATTGAGGATCCTGCAGGTGGTTTCTCTCTGATGTGGATTTGCTGCTCCTGTGAATCCTCCCCCAGTGTTTCATTAGCAGCTGGAACCACAGTGACTCTGATAAAACAGGAATTAGCAGAATCCATCTGATATGAAGCTGTGGTTTGAATACCACTTCCCTCCTCTTTGAAGAGTAGTCAGATATCTGGGTTCAGGTTTTTGTACAGCCTCTTCTACACTTTGTATCACTGTGTTTCTAGAGCACAGTAGTAGAGAGCTGTGTCTGCCAGGGTTAGATCTCTGATGGTCAGTGTAGTTGATGTTGCTGATGTTTCAGATTCATATTGATCATTAGGAATATACTTATAATTACTCAGTGATTTTGCTCCTTTCCAGAGTATAAACTGAGGTGCCTGAAGGTCAGAATGATGTTTGTACCAGTAAAGCCAAATATCAGTAGCAGCTGTCTGATAGTTGCATGTGAGTGTGACAGATTGTCCTTCTCTTTCACTGACTTCCTCTCGTACAGGAGAGATTGTGTCTCCAGCTATTAGTCCTGGAAAAAGTAGAGCAAATGAAGCCATTAGACTAACATTGTTCATGAGGCTGAGAGGAGAAGACAGTGGAAAATGGCAGCTGTACAGTGTTACTCTGTGGACACAAACAGCTCAGCTGTTTCCATAAATCTTTAGAAAAGAATAAAAAGATGTTGTGCTTTCTATCTTACCAAAGAAAAGAGCAGCAAGAATAATCCCCAGCCAATGTTCCATCTCTACAACAAGGTTTAAATCAACAGGAGAAACTAGCTGATTGAGAATTGTTCTCTTCACAGCAGCAGTTA
Source organism: Micropterus salmoides (assembly GCF_014851395.1). NCBI lineage: Eukaryota > Metazoa > Chordata > Actinopteri > Centrarchiformes > Centrarchidae > Micropterus > Micropterus salmoides. The sequence goes on along the minus strand of NW_024040284.1, from coordinate 22,665 downwards.
TTATTGACAGAATGGTTGAACACAGTGCAGAAGTAGTGCACCGCCTACTTGATAATGTGGCTCAGCTTGGATTAACAGCAGCTACAGTGTCATCTAGTGGCCAATCAGAATCAGACCACAGAAGAAGAAAAGATGCCACTGAAACTTCAGACTAGTCCAGCAGCATAATCCAGTTGTCAGCTGATGATCTGTTTGTTCAGCATTTTCCAAACTCAGCATAGTTAAAGACTCTACTTCTGTGCTGCGTTATCACCTCCCCACATCTCTGAAGTTGTGGATTTACAGCAGCAATTAACAAAGTGATGCTACAAACTGTTGAGTCACCTTTCAAGCTTACAGGTGGAGAGGATTTGATAGTGAAACGAGACATTTTCACTGGAATATTCCTTCAGACTAACAAAACCCACATCTGGATGCTGAGATCTGGAGGTGGGCAGTGAGTTCGGGGCAGCCGTGGCGCAGGAAGTGGAGGAAGTCAAAGGGTTGGTGGTTCAGTCCCCAGCTCCTCCTGTCCACATGCTGAAGTGTCCTTGAACAAGACTCTGAACCTGCTGCAGCTCCACCACCATCAGTGAGAGAGAGTGTGTCTGTTTGTCTGATGGAGAGAATCACTATGAAAGGCCTTGGTATAAAGAGCATTCTGTAAATGCAGCGTATAGTGTTTAGAGGAAAATTTGATGGTTGATGATGTCTTTATTCTTCAGAAGACAAAGAAATCATGTTTTTTTTATTAACAGTGCAATGAATCCAGACTGCATCATAAAGCACTGAAGTTTAACAGAGTGTGACTCCCTCTAGTGGACGTTGTGGAGTATTCTGTTGTCTTTACTCCAAAGGTTTTTGTACAGAGTTTTGGTGTTTCCTGTCACTGTGGGCCTCACAGCACAGTAGTACACAGCAGAGTCTGTCACTGCAGCAGAGGAGATCTGCAGATCCAGATGGGTTTTATCATCACTCACTTTAGCAGACCATCTCGATTTTGTTTCATTTTGTATTCCAAAGTGAAAGATGAGGAACTCTGGTGGTTTTCCTTGATATTGTCGATACCAGAAGAAATAATCATTGGCATCAGCTTGTTTAGAGTATTTGTAGGACAGAGTAACAGAGCTGTCTTCTAAAGCAAACTCTTCATTCTTGACTGGAGTGAGTTCTTCACAGCTGACACCTGAAGGAAGAGATAACTCTGTAACTTTACAATCTAAAGGTTTCTATCAGTGAAGCTCTCTTAATGTTGATGATCTCACCTACCTCTTATTGTGAGGAGAAACAAAGTCACAAACAGACTGAAGTTCACTGACAGCATCTTAAAGAGAAAGAGAATCTGTCTGGTTTTGAATCAAACACCACTGTGAAAGTTTGTGTCTTTTCTGTCCTTGAGTCCCAGTTTTGCTCCTCCCTTAATCCCTCCCTCCTTCCTCTCACAACTCTGACAAATAGTGAGTTTGTCTCTGCTGTGGTGCTGTTATTCACTAAATGACATCATTTCCATCAGGTAACAAGTAGCTGATAAGGTAACACTGATTGACTCTTTGCAGAACATGTGAAGGTCCTGACTGAGGTCAGTCTTTACACAGACGATATACTACTGTTACTAGTATCTACTTCTGATTCTGTACCTGTCTGTTGCCTTATGATCTATTGCCTACCTGGTTAAAATAACAGATTTGCACATATATTTTCTGAATTTTTATCTTCTGTTGTTTGAAGTTATTGCTGAAGATTTTAGTATCTAAATTAATGTTTCAATCAACTTTTGCTACAGATTCTTTAAATATGTCATTGATTTAATTTCGTCCAGCATGTGTCTGGTCCAACTCATAACCGTGGCCACACATTAGATTTAGTCTTTACTCTTCATCTGAGTATAGATTCTATTGTCTTGTTTCTCATCACCTTTGTATCCATGCTGCCTAAGACTAAATTGCATGTCTGTTGTAAGAAGTCAAAAGGTCCTTCATATATAAATAGCAAACAATTGAAAGCTGCAAGAGCCAACTACTTCAGTAATCTCATCACCAGTAACCAGAATAATCCTAGATTCCAGTTTAAAACCATTAGACAGACTCATCAACTCTGCTCCCCCTGCCTTACCAGCCTCTTCAAATGCTGACTGTCAACAGTTTTATTATCTTTTTCTAAGTAGAAAATCACTGACATTAGGTCTAACACCTACTACCACTGTTGTTGCTGATATTTCTTATTATCCTGCCTGTCCTGAACTGCTCAGCAATTTTCAGCTAATTTCTTTTCCTGAGCTCATCGATCCTGTCTCTCACATGCTTTTCTCTTCAAGCCCTCTTGATATCTTAGCCACATCCCTCCTAACAAAGGTTATAGTGGAAATCGGCCTTTGCTTACCCCATGTTATTAATTGTTCCCTTTCTTCCTGCCGCATCCCTAATTATTTTAAGCAAGCCAGCATTCAGCCTTTATTTAAAAAGCATAACCTTGATTAATCGCTTCCACAGAACTATAGACCCATTTCTAAGCTTGCTTTCATATCATAAGTTCTTGATGGTGCTAACTCAACTCTTAGCTGTGTTAGACTGGGTTTCACAAACTTCACATTACAGAAACCGCCCTCATTATGGTTACATACGATTTACTGATGCTGATGCTGGGGAGTCACATGTTTTATTGTTGCTCAACCTTAGTAATTTGCTTAACACTATTGATCAAATAATTGAATTTCCTGTCTCCATTGGTACTTATGTTTCATCTTACCCTCTGCTGAAGTGTGGGGTGGCTCAGGGATCTATTCTTGGTCCCATTTTGTTTTCCTTTTATATGCTTCCATTAGGAAACATTATCAGTTATTATAAAAGAGTCTCTCATCACTGCTACACTGATGATACGCATGTTTACTTGTCCTTTTAGCCAGATAACATTAGCTGTCAATGTAATGGAGTTTTTGTTTGTTATTGCGAAATGGATGACTTGTTAGTAAGCAAACAACAGCCGTTTATTGGTCCACTGACAACCAATTGAAAATCTCCAGCCAGAAATGTAGTTGTAACATTTAATCCTGGAGATGAACTGGACTTCTGTTGATACCAATAGAGGTTGTAGACAGATCCTGAATAGTTGCAGGAGATAGTCACAGAGTCTCCTTCCAAAGCCAGCATTACATCTTTAAATGGTTTCACTAAATCCTCAGAGGATCCTGAAAAAGACAGAGAGATTTCACTCTGATATTTGTACATTTTATTCAATATCTTTGCACCTATTTTAGTAGAGTTTTAATACATTCAAAAGATATTTTGATATCTACTATCTTCCTTTTACATCTTGCTACATCTTTTGATTTCTCACCAGTGTGAAAGATGAAGATGATCATCCAAACTAAGCAGAGCTGCATCATTTCCACTTGTACTGAATGAACAATAGAGAGAACACAGCAGCTCTTCACTTCCAACATGAAGCCTTTCATATTCAGTTGTGGAGCTCCTCCTCTTGCTGTGCTCTGTTTCCATTCAGGCTGATGGAAGCTTTAGAAATGACAGTGATGCTGCAGTCATCATCATCCAAGAAGGTCAGACTGAAGGAGGAATCTGCAGGAAATTCACCTGAAGGAATCTGGACACAAACACCTGGCTGAAACAGCAAACTGCCCTTCAGAATATTTGAGCCATTATTAACTTCTCTCTGTCTACTGGCATTTTCCCCTCCAATTTTTAACATGCCACTGATTTTTCTTAAAGAAGCTCTCTCTACATCCTGTTGTTATAAATCATTTTAAACCCATCTCTAAGCTGCCATTTCCAAAGAAATCATTTGAGTGGAGTCAATATTTCCTAAAATCTTATATTAATTTTAGGAAATATTGTGTATATAGTATGTAGTGTTACGGGTGTGGTGTGTGGACAGAGAGGACCCAAATGCTGCACTCAGAGGGAAGGAGGTTTATTGGGGGAAAAAGGGTGAGAGGGACTGGAGTGGAGGGAGAGGAGGACGTCGGGGAAGTACTGGCACGGGGAACCAAGGAGACAGGGGGCCAGGGAGCCGGGGAACACGGGCCGAGGAAGCGAGGAGAGGCGGGGGAACGGGGAGGACGCCGTGAGGGAAGTCCATAGAGGAGTGGGCCAGTGGATGAGCCCAGCCGAACGGAGGACGAGGGTGAGTGTACCTGGGAGGGAAACAGACAGAGAGGCAAGGTTAGGGAAGACAAAGACAAGGCACAGGGTAAGTGTGAAAAAACAAGGAGCATGGAAGCTTGAACACTGAAGTGGCACCAGGTATGGAGCAGCGACGATCAAGCAAGGATGGTGTGGAGAACCGGGGTTGAAATACAGGCTGGGATGAGGTTGATTACTGGCAGGTGTGGCAGGCTGACGAGGTGGATGATGGGTTGCAGGTGCAGGTAGTTGGCTGGGCTCAGGAGCAGAGGGAGAGAGAGCACACGGGGGAGAAAACACAGAGAGGCGGGCAGAGAACAGGAAACCGAGGGAAAAAGCAGAAAAACTGATAAAAAGTAGAAAAAACCAGGACACTCACCGTCAGCCGGGCTGCCACCACAACATGTAGCTGTAGTACCGGAGGCTGCAGTTTCAGGACCCTTGTTTACTTTGATACTGCCAGCTGGCTATGTTTCACTTGACAGTCCACCGAAGCCAATTACCCTTACCACAACCATCACAGAGTGTCTGCCTAAATTTAAGTTATTAATTATGTGCATGTCGACCGGTTAACCCTACAGCTCTGGACATCAGCCTCACGGCCAACGTGCTAGCAGACAGCGTTAACCTCCTTCATGTTGCTGTGGATTACCACCACCACTCCACTAGATGGCGCTGTCGCAAAATAACTGAGGCCCTGGGATTGCGGGGGTCCTGAAACTGCAGCCTCCAGTACTGCATGCAACATAATATTGATTCAAAGAGGTCCAGTTAGAGAAATTTCACCAAGCAAACATCCGGAACATCAACTTGCTTTATCATTCAGTAGCTATCACAACATATGGCCTAGCTGTATCACATATATAACATATTTACTGTCAGTTTTTACATAAAACTGAAGCGATAATAAATAACTAATAATAAATTCTAAATTTAAGTAATCTAAAGTCTAAATTTAAAAAACGTTTTTGTAAATGTGCATCTTAATATAAATTAATTTTATTTGTTGCTCAATTCAGTTCAGAAAAACAAAATTAACTAAAGTGTAGCTTTGAGTGATCAAAGTGTAGTCTCAACCAAAATTATAATTAACACTCAACACATCTTAACAAACATCCCTGTGACGTCACAGGGATGAAAGCTAAACGCGCCTCATATAACGCTCGCCAAGCTGCGACTCCGACACGCCCTCAGAAACAGCGAGCTGCAGCACACAGCTCTCCTCTCCCTTCCAAACACTAGCTACCCTCCAGGCAGTCAGTGGACATAAAGTTGTTCCTGTGATGTAGAGACAGAGCTCAGTTAAAACTTTATGGATACAGATTAATAACTCACCGCTCTGAAACTCTCGCTCCAGTCCGTGTTGCCAAGCTGGTCGGCAACACGTACAGCTGAACCCGAGCTGTTTACCGGCTTCTCGCCGACCCGCCCTCCTCTGCTTCTGATTGGCTAGTAGTCCTTAACTAGGAACTGAGCATGTGCAACTCCCAACAAAGATCATTTAGAGACAAGATGCATCACTCCATAGCTAAAACGAAGCCTTCAACACAGGGTGAAAAGAGGAGCATACCAGGAGAATACCCCCTCTTTAATACCTCCTCTCCTCTTTCATTCCCTCTTATAAAGCTACCACTTCCCTGCTTTCTCTTGTTCAGTGAGAAACGTGAGCTCTGGCCTGGATTGGACATACATTCTGGTTTTTGAACTGCCCGTAGGAAGAATGTACATGTGAGAATCTGTACATTCTTGGTTAAAAGCCGTGTGAAGTCTCTTTTCTCTTTCGTCTCATCTCTTCCTCTGTGTATCTCACTCGTGGACTCTGCTCACAATGCTTATCGGAATGGACAGATTTGACTGGCTGAGCAGCATCACATGAGCTGATTGGAACACATGCAACTGAATACACAGCTGGCCAATCACAGCGCAGAATAGGACTCGCTCTAACTGAAGTCCGACACTAACTATAATGTAAAAAGAGTTATGCTGTATTTTTCTAAGATATGATATATCTATGATTTCTTAACATAATTTTAGTCCACAGAACGTTCTGCTATGGAACAATAGATTCATGTTGTGCAAAAGAAAATCTATATTTATGGACAACTGGATGGAGAAACAAATATGGTCAATTGTTCATCTGTTGGATGAAAATGGTAATAAAGTTGGATATAATCTGGATTGCTGAAGGTGTCATAAAACATTCCAATGGCTCTTATTCAGTTAATTAAAAATAATGTAGAAAACACACCGACCTCCAAAGTCCAAAAATATAAAGATAGGCCAAGTTGACTTTTTAAACCAAAAATGTAACAATGCCTTCCTGAGGCAACATCTGTAGAATACAATGTAACCTGGCTTCACAAGGAGAACTTCAAACCCTGAAATATCAGCTATTAGAACAAAATATCTTTAATTTCCACTTCTTCCTAAAAACAAAGAAATGCAGTTTAAAATTCTAAGATTGAAATGTGATGTAGAAAACTGTCACCTATGCAACACAAATGTAGAAACAACAGAGCACATTTTTTATGTTTGTGACTAAAGTTTATGGAAATCCTTACATGACTGGCTGACGTCCAAACTCATAAAGATAGATTTCTTTTCATTCACATCTGTCCAACTAGGTGTGGTCCTAAATAAGAAACAAATTAAATTTCTGATCAATAATACCATTATTATTACTAAATATTATATACACAAATGTCACTTTGTGAAATCCCCCCTTCTTGGAATGCACTTAGAAATGAGTTCTCTGTATTAATTAAATCTATAAGAAATGTTCAAAGCTCCCCTGCCAGAAAATTCTGTTTACTTCAGAATATGATTTGATCTCTAAGTTTTGTTAATTTTAACTATTTAATGAGTGAGTTAGTTATTTTGTTTGTTGTCTATAACTTCTTTAGTGTCGTGTCTATTTCTTCTGAGATGATTGCTTTGAATTAAGTCCAATGTTTATTAATTACTTGGGAGGTGAATTACACCCTGGACTTGAAACATGGTTTGATCTGTACCGTGTAGAGTTTGTCATTGTACCCACTACCCATAATGCTCCTGTGAATCCTCCCCCAGTGTTTCATTAGCAGCTGGAACCACAGTGACTCTGATAAAACAGGAATTAGCAGAATCCATCTGATATGAAGCTGTGGTTTGAATACCACTTCCCTCCTCTTTGAAGAGTAGTCAGATATCTGGGTTCAGGTTTTTGTACAGCCTCTTCTACACTTTGTATCACTGTGTTTCTAGAGCACAGTAGTAGAGAGCTGTGTCTGCCAGGGTTAGATCTCTGATGGTCAGTGTAGTTGATGTTGCTGATGTTTCAGATCCATATCGTTCATTGGGAATATGTTCGTCATCACTCCATGATTTTGCTCCTTTCCAGAGTATAAACTGAGGTGCCTGAAGGTCAGAATGATGTTTGTACCAGTAAAGGTATACACCACCTGCTGTTGTCTGATAGTTGCATGTGAGTGTGACAGATTGTCCTTCTCTTTCACTGACTTCCTCTCGTTCAGGAGAGATTGTGTCTCCAGCCATTAGTCCTGGAAAAAGTAGAGCAAATGAAGCCATTAGACTAACATTGTTCATGAGGCTGAGAGGAGAAGACAGTGGAAAATGGCAGCTGTACAGTGTTACTCTGTGGACACAAACACTCCAACACTCACCTATGAAGTGAGAGCAAAGTAAAAAGAGGTAAAGCAACATGTCTTTGGAGTTGTTAAAGCCAGACAGACAGCAGATGAGCAATGTTCTTCCACTGCAGTAGAATGAAGAAACTAAACAGCCTCTCTGCTGCACAGCCCTTCTCCTCAACATCAAGCTGATTGTGCTTTTAGTTCCTCAAACATTTCTGCTCTGGAGACGCAAAGAATCTCATTGGTTGAGTTGGACTTGAGTGGGCGGGGCCAGAGAATCCCCTTTTTAGAGATTGGCTGTCTACCAGAGTTCAGTTCAGCCAGTGAGATTATTTGTGCATCCAGAGCAGCTCTGCCTCAGAGAAATGTTTCCTGAATGTCCACTTTCAGTTCTTCACACCACTGTGAGACCGAGGCAGGTCCCACTAGAAGGAAGCCTACCTGAAGACCTGCTCTCTATTCTGGGAACATGGAGGACATTTCATTAGGGACGTCCTGATCAGGTTCTTTTGCCTCCTATTCCAGTCAGACCCAATCAATATTAAGTTTCTGCTCATACAGAGTCGCGATCTGATACTTGCATTTGGCAAAATGCTCACATTTCAGAACCTAGTGTCCCCATAGTTGTTAGATGTGATGACAGAAAGCTCTCCAGTCTTCCTCTTTGGATGGTAGCACCAGTGGTGGTCTTAAGCATCTGGGGGGGCGTTTTAAGAGCAAGTGTGGGCCTCTGGTTTAAGTCTGCTACTGGGTACATCCAGGAGGAGGAAATAGGTGAATCTCAGCACTCTAGCTGCAGTATGAACGTGAAGAAGCTCCGTTAAGTACAATGGAGCCAATCCATTAAGGCATTTAAAAGTTAAAAGTAAGATTTTAAAATCAATCCTGTAATGAACAGGAAGCCAGTGGAGGAAGCGCGACACAGGTGTGATGTGGTCCCTCTTCTTCTTTCCTGTCAGGAGGCGGGCAGCAGCATTTTGGACTAACTGCAGGCGCTGAGTAGATGACTTGTCTAAGCCCACATATAAGGAGTTGCAATAGTCAAGGCGGGAAGTTATGAAGGCATTAATCACCCTCTCCACATCTTTAGGAGGGAGATAGGCCTTTGCCTTAGCTATAGTTCTCAACTGGAAAAAGCAGGATCTAACAGTGGCCGATATCTGTTTATCAAATTTAAACGCACTATCCAATACAACACCAAGACTCCTCACAGTTGAGCGGCTGTTTGAAGTTAAAGGGCCGAGAGAATCTACATCAAGCAGTTCAGGGTGTCCAAACACTATGATCTTTGTCTTGTCTCCGTTTAGGTTGAGGAAATTTAGGTTCATCCACGTTTTGATGTCCTTCATACAGTCAAGCAGGGGCTTTTACATTCAGGGCCAAATAAATTTGAATATCGTCTGCAAAACAGTGGAAAGAGACCTCATACCTCTCAAAAATGGAGGCCAGGGGCAGCAAATACAAAGAAAATAAGATGGGGCCTAAGACAGAACCTTGAGGGACACCGCAAGTAAATGGGGCCGTCTCAGAGGAATAATCACCGAGGTGGACAGAGAAGCTCCGATCAGTTAGATAGGATTGAAACCACCTAAGTGCAGTACCTTTGATTCCCACACAATTTTCCACCCGTGACAAGAGGATTGAGTGGTCAACAGTGTCAAAGGCAGCCATGAGGTCTAAGAGCACTAGGACGGCAGAGACTCCTGAGTCAGTTAAAATCAAGTCATTAAAACTCTTAAAAGTGCTGTTTCAGTGCTGTGACAGGGTTTGAAGCCGGACTGGAACTTTTCATAAACATTATTATCAATGAAATGTTTGCAGCTGGGTAAAAACTACTTTGTCCAGGACTTTAGATAAGAAATACAGTTTAGAGATGGGCCTGAGAGAACAGAGGGGTTGAGATTTTCCTTTTTTAGCAGGGGCTGTGTTAAACCCAGCTTTTCTAGCATTTACTGTACTGGTTTAGCGGACCAGGAAACTCACAGACCAATCGCACATGCTCCAATCGTCTCATGTGACGCTGCTCAGCCAATCAAATCTGTGCATTCCGATGCTTGCGAGTCGAGTCCGCCAGATTCACCAAAGACGTTTTGGAAACACACAGGAATTGAGGAGATGAAAGGGAAAAGGGATTTCACATGGCTTTTAATCAAGAATGTACAGATTTTTACATGTACATTCATCCCACGGGCAGTTCAAAGCCAGAATATCTCATAGAACTCCAATGCTAGCTGGACAAGCTAGAGCTCACGTTTCTCACTGAACAAGAGAAAGTAGGGAGGTGGTAGCTCTGTAAGAAGGAATGAAAGAGGAGAGGAGGTATTACAACTGTTTATTTGTTACGATGTGTTGAGTGTGTGTTATAAAATTGGTTAAGACTGCACTTCATCACTTCAAGCTACACTTTTTATTTCATTTTCTCAAAAAATTAGGCACTTTATTTTAGTTTACTTAAATTTAGAATTTATTATTAGTCTAGTTATTATTTATTATCCCTCCAGTTTGATTGAAAACTGAATGAAATATTATTTTATTTGACAGTCCGTTGTTGACTATATACATATGTTGATACAACTATACGTTATAGTACTGAATGATAACGCAAGTTAGTCGTTTTGATGTTCCTTTGCTTCGGGAAATTTTCTCTAACTGGAGACTTTGAATTCTAATTGAATACCCCTGGTGTAGAATAATGCAGCACAGTGAGGATCCAGACTTTTCATAGAGGACACAGCATCTGTCTGTTAACAGCCTACGATACCACTGGAGATTATCGGCTTTAACTGAATAGCTACAGGACAGAGTAACACTACGGCCCTCTGATGAGAACACTTCAGCTCTGCTGGCAGTAATATCATCTTCCAAGGTGTTACCTAGTGAGGGAAACAACATGTTAGATTCAGAGTTCTGTTCCAAAGGCAGACATCCATCATTTAAAACCAGCACTCACTGTCAGAACACACGTACCTACGAGAGCTGAAAAGAACAAAAGTGCAGCGAGTTTCTCCATGTTGACAGAGGAGAAATGCTGGAACTGAATGTTCAGTATGAACACGTTCTGTCAGTTGTGTTTGGTCTGATGTTCACAGCTGGAATCAAAGAGTTCTCTGCCATGAAGCAGCTCTGCAGTCAGTAGGAGGAGACTCATATTTCACAGTAGTTTCATTTCTGAAGCTCTTCATCACAGCTGGGTCTCATGAGAGAATCCAGACTGGATCAGAAAATGAAGTTTAACAGTGTGTGACTCCCTCTAGTGGACGTTGTGGAGTATTCTGTTGTCTTTGCTCCAAAGGTTTTTGTACAGAGTTTTGGTGTTTCCTGTCACTGTGGGCTTCACAGCACAGTAGTACACAGCAGAGTCAGACAGCTGAAGCTTCTGGATCTTCAGAGGAACTGATCTTGAGGTGGAATCCAGTGTGGATGAAAATCTCTCCTTAAACTGTCTGCTGTTTTCCCTCATCCCGTTGAACGCGGCTCAGTATGAATTCAGGGCTGTTGTTTCCATCCTGTTTGTACCAGAAGAGATAATCATTTGATGAACTGGTGTTATATAGACAGCCAAGTGTTACTGTCTCTCCTTCAGCAGCAGTCACGTCTCCTTCTGGTTGCAGCACGTTGTCTTTTTGTGCTCTGCATTCTGTAAAACAGCAACAAACAGTATCAGTGTGCTGTTAAAGAATCATGTCAATGTTGGATTGATATCAGAGAACCAGAGTTGTGTTCATACCAAGGCACACAGCAGCCAGCAACACTGAGATGAACAGAGGCGTCATATCTGCAGTGTTGAGGAACTGTGAGCTCCAGCAAGTATAAAGAAGGCTGTGATCTCTCTGTTTAGTCTTCATCAACACTAAGTTGGTGGATTAGAAGGAGGAGCCTGATCACAGTGACGGGGCTCATTCACAGCCCTGTGTTATTCCCCGACTGACAACTTTACACTCAACACATTTTCCTCACTCTCTCCTTTCCTAGTGTGACAATTAGGATCAATTAGTGAATGTTTTTAATATGGTATCAGCATCATATTAAAGGCCTGTCAGTTTGCCAGCCTGTCCACAGCTTCTCCAGATAAAGGGCTAAAATATGAAGCATGTTCAGAACACATAAGGATCTCCAAAACCAGCTCGGTGGTGTCGACCATTTCAAACAGGATGTTGCACTGAGAGCGAATGGTTAAGAGCTGCTACCACCAGTTTACCACAGTGAAAGTAGAGGCTTCAGCAAACACTCCCTCACTCCCACAATGGGGCAGTCACGTCCTTTCTAGACTGTTCCAAGGGCTGATTTAGTGCTTCGATCTCTGGAGCTGCCGCATTACTGACAGTGAAAGCAGAGATGTTTGTGTTAATTATGGTTGGACATCTCCCCCTCTAACAAATGAAGGCAGTCTGTGCAAACATGGAGCTTATTCTGTCTCCAAACACTGGTGTGAAACTGGTCATGACTCAGGCTTTGGAGTGAAACATTAAGGTGTTTGTCCATCTTGTCTGGATGTGAAAGTGCAGTGGGACTCTGGCCGACGTTACATACCAGCTTATTATTACAAGGCATCAAACTTACAGTCCATAATTTATTGTCAGATGTATTTGAACTTTTTCTTTAGTGAGTCTTCTGGAATAAAGAATCGAGTCAAGATGTCTAAGAATTTTATTCTTTACAAAGGCTCAAACAAACATACAGAGTGCAACCAGTAAAGTATTTCCTTTCCCTCAGTTCTGGTTTATATAGCATAGAGCATATCTGCCCTAAATGGTAGGTTTCGTCTCTTTTATTCGATTTAGCAGGAAACATATTTCAACCCATTTATCAAATTGTCCCATAGATGTTTTATCTTTCTCAGTCGTAAATTTTATAACTGGCAGAAGGATTTTAAGAGCTGTTTCCCACTCAGTTCTCACTTTACTCCAACATATCCTTAATCTGTAGTTATTTGTTTCTCTACGTACCTGTACCTTCAGCTCTGGAAATGAATCTTATGCTGCCGTTCAGTGGTGGACAGTAATTACGTACATTTACTCAAGTACTGTACTTATGTACAAATGATTATATTCTGTTCATGCCACTTTTTGTGTCTCCACCAAACTCAGACAGAGAGATTGTTCTTTTTTCTTCACTACAACAGCTTTTGTTACTTTACAAAGTAAGCATTTTACTACATATGAAGAGTTTATAAAATATGTTTTGTAATTAATTTAATTACCCAACAGTTTATTCAAGCACAGCTGAAACAATTAGTTGGTTGAAAATCATCTATCGTTCCAGCTTCACAAATTAATTATTAAAAAATTTTGATGTAGTGTTAATAATATTGAGGTTTGGATTGACATGACCTGACCAATCATTCACAAATGGATAAACATGGCAACGACATGTCAGATCCAGTCCTTGTTAGGAAAAGTGTTCCACAAGGCTCAGTTTTCGGACCCTGCTTTTCCTAGTTTACATTAATAATATTTGTGATGTTTAAATTCTGTAAGGATCATCTGTATGCAGATGACACAGTTCTGTACTCCTGTGCCCCCACAGCAGAGTTTGCCTTTTCAAATGTGCAGGCAGATTTTTATACCCTGCAATATGCTCTGTCAGATTTGAAGTTGCTTTAAATTCCCACAAAACTAAAATTATGATTTTGCCACTGGGCGAACAAAGGTACCACCCCTCTCCATCACGACCCTGTATGGAGTCTGTATCCAGTCTGTTGATAATTACAAATATCTGGGAATCTGGTTTTACAAAAAAACCTAAATTTTAAATACCATGTTAATTATCTTGCAAAGAAATTAAAATTCACGTTGACTTTTCTGTATATGTGAAAGTCATGCTTTTCAATGGCTTCACAAAAACACTTAGTTGCTGGCCTTTTTCTGCCACAGATTGATTATAGGGACACTACCTACAGGTTTGCCTCTCTGTCCACCTTGTCCAAACTTGACCCCCTTTATCACTCAGCTCTCAGATATGTCACTAACTCTAGTTTCAGGATGCATCATTGTATATTGGACAGACTGGAAAGATGGTCATCCCTTCACTTGCAAAGATATGTTAGGTAGACTTCCAAATTATTTAAACAGGACATTTTTAACTTTACAAAGCAGTCATGAGCTCAGGTCACATAATGGGCTACAGTTCAAAGTGCCTGCTATCAGAACCAGGGCAGGTACTCAAAGTATAAAAGGGGCACATGGAACAAGGATTTAAATAGGGCTGTTCTCAAAAATTGATACAGAAATATATCGTTATGTATTCCTTGCTGATATGCGTATACTGATGCCTGTATTGATACATCAGCAAATGGTATGACACAGTTTAAAAAGAAACACAGGGAATACCCAGCTCTTGCTTTAAACACTGTGGGCTGTTGATGGTGTTGCTGGGGATGTTGCTGCTGATACTACTGGTGGTGATCTGTGACTATCGATATTATAACAAACTTAGGAGATATTAGCTGATTAAACAAATATGTGACCGTGACAAGATGTAAAGATCGCTGACAGTATTGGAACTGGCTCACAGTGACTGACCTGCTGTAGTGCTGCAGCCGCTGCCAAGGCTGACTGCTACGATAAAATAAGAGGGAGATGGTCACAGAGACTGCTGCACACCAAAAGCTGCAGGTAGAGGAAATAAGATACCAGGTTCAAAACTGTGTGGGAAATAATCTGAGAAGGATACAGTACTGGGAGAAAGGACGAGGTCGGCCAAGGGGTTAAGAGTGAGACAAATCTATAGACAGGTGTGTGCGTGTGTCTATAGGCAATATTTTGATAATGATATATTTCACTGTGACATTTGGAATTCTTTATTACATTTATTTAATCTTGCTTTAGCATATAAAAAGCATTCAAATATTTTCATGTCTGCCATCTTTTACATGTTGCTACATCCGAGCCCCCATTACCCATAAATGTGAAATAAAACAAATAAAAAACAAACAAATAAAGGAACAATTACTAAATGAAAATAATAATAATTTGAAAACCTTTCAAAACAATTATATTTGATTCTATTCTGAGTTTCCACTGGTTGTCCTCGTTCGTGGCATCCATCTATCTCTCTCTTTCAATATCTCTGTCTTTCACTGTCTCTGTCTTTCACTATCTCTTTCACTGGCTCTGTCTTTCACTATGTCTATCTTTCACTATCTCGTCTTCATTATCTCTTTACTATCTCTATCTTTCACTATCTCTTTCACTATTTCTTGTTCACTATTTCTTTCATTATCTTTCACTATATCTTTCGATATCTCTATCTCTTAACTATCTTTTCCGTATCTCTTCACTATCTCTTTCACTATCTCTTTCACTGTCTCTGTTTTTAGCTATTTCTCCTTCACTACCTCTTTCACTGGCTCTGTCTTTCTCTATATCTTCAGTATCTCTTTCCCTATCTTTTTCACTATTTCTCGTTCTTTCATTATCTCTTTCACTATATCTTTCAATATCTCTATCTTTTCCGTATCTCTTTCACTATCTCTATCTTAATTATCTCTTCACTCTCTTTTTCACGGTTCTGTCTTTCACCATGTCTATCTTTCATATCTCTGTCTTTGACTATCTCTTTCACTTCTCTGTCTTTCACGTCTCTCTTTCATCTTTCACTATCTGTCTTTCACCATCTCTTCAGTATCTCTTTCACTATCTCTGTCTTCACTATCCTTCAGTGGCTCTGTATTTCACTATCTTTCACTATTTTCTTTCACTGTCTTGTATTTCACTATCTCTGTTCATTATCTTCACTGGCTCTGTATTTCACTATCTCTTTCACTGGCTCTGTATTTCACTATCTCTTGTCATTATCTTTCACTGGCTCTGTCTTTCACTAGGTCTTTGTTTCACTATCTCTTAAGTATCTCTCTTTACTATCTCTCTTTCACTATCTCTTTCACTCTTTCTCTTTCACTGCTCTGTCTTTCACTATCTTTCACTGGCTCTGTATTTCACTATCTCTCGCCCAAAGCCTTAAAGCCAACCAACCCCGTGACATTGCAGGTTATAGTACTGCACAATGGTGGCCCTTTCAGTGAAAGATAGACAGTTTTCATTCTTTTGTCTTTTATACGTTTACATTTGTCATGTTTCTTGTATAATTGTTGATCGTAGTGGAAATCCATTGTGTAAATGATGTAAACTTGATTGACTGCTTCATTTCCCTTTAAGGTCTCACTGCCATCATTGTTCCAAACAAGTACAGTTTACTTGTGCTGTCCTGCTTTCGAGCAGGGACTTGTAGGTGGGAATTAAATGGACATTATGGTGAGAGGTGCAAATGGGGGTTTAGTATTACAGTCTACATATTGCTTCAAACCAGGCAGCACAGCTTAAAGCTTGCAATGGTTACAGTCACCAAGCATTTCAATTGTCTGTGAAAACAATCTGCTGAGTAGTATTGGAGATACTTGGAAAATACTATGAACATATTCAAGTTCTGTTATTTGTTATTGTGTTTTATCTGTAGCGCTTCATTTAATGTTGCTTCTATCACCACTAAAACAAATCCTGACTATCATAAACCACTGAAGTTTAACAGTGTGTGACTCCCTCTGGTGGATGTTGTGGAGTATTCTGTTGTCTTTGCTCCAAAGGTTTTTGTACAGAGTTTTGGTGTTTCCTGTCACTGTGGGCTGCAGAGCACAGTAGTACACAGCAGAGTCAGACAGCTGAAGCTTCTGGATCTTCAGAGGAACTGATTATCCTTGATTTAGCATTAAATCTGTCTTTCGTGAACTGCATCAAAATCTGTTGTTTTTGAGTAACTTTTCAGCATGTACTTAGGAGACTCATTTACTTGTTTGTACCAGAACAAAGTTGGACTCTACTCGTCTCAAAAGTACAGCCAAGTGCAACTGTTTCTCCTTCAGCAAATGACATCTCCTGCTGGCTGGGTCACTCTGTCTTCTCCTTTACACTCTGGGGAAGAAGAGAACATGCAGAGGAAGAGATGGATCAATAAAGATGATTGATTAAAGGAGAACAATCAGTAGGTTTAAAGAGTTACCTAGCCAGAGAGTCAGAATCAGGATGTTTCTCAGCCAGTGGTTCATGTCTGCAGTGAGAGGGGAGGAGAGAGAAGAACATTGATACTCTGATGGATCTGGGCCTTCACATCATTGGCCCTTCCTCTTCATCATCTGTTGAGGAACTCTCAACATTACATCTCATTTACATCTCAGCTGTTTAGCTGATGCTCTTATCCAGAGCAGCTCATAATGAGGAGCTTTAACATGTGAACTTTCTGTTACAACAAAGTCTCTTTAACCACTTTTCACCCTGGAATAGTTCAATAGATTCATCAACATGGGTCTGTAATTATTTTAGTTTGTCTCATCATCAGAAATAGCCTCAATTAAACACCATGATCTGGATTAACTGTGTTTATTAAAACAGGATAAATTGTTACTTGTCATTAGATTGTGTTGTCAGTGTCCACTTGGTGTCACTGTTGTTCAGTAAAAGGAGGAGCTGCAGTGAGTAAATCTTCAGAGGAGCTGTCAGGTTTTTGTACAGAGCTTTGGTGTTTCCTGTCACTGTGGGCCTCACAGCACAGTAGTACACAGCAGAGTCTGTCACTGCAGCAGAGGAGATCTGCAGATCCAGATGGGTTTTATCATCACTCACTTTAGCAGACCATCCAGGGATTGGATCATTTCCTACTGCTCCTGAAGCAGAGTGTGAGATGAGGAGCCCTGGTGGTTTTCCTGGATATTGTCGATACCAGAAGAAATAATCTCCAACATTTGCTTTTTAGAGTATTTGTAGGACAGAGTAACAGAGCTGTCTTCTAAAGCAAACTCTTCATTCCTGACTGGAGTGAGTTCTTCACAGCTGACACCTGAAGGAAGAGATAACTCTGTAACTTTACAATCTAAAGGTTTCTATCAGTGAAGCTCTCTTAATGTTGATGATCTCACCTACCTCTTATTGTGAGCAGAAACAAAGTCACAAACAGACTGAAGTTCACTGACAGCATCTTAAAGAGAAAGAGAATCTGTCTGTGAAAGTTGTGTCTTTTCTGTCCTTGAGTCCCAGTTTTGCTCCTCCCTTAATCCCTCCCTCCTTCCTCTCACAACTCTGACAAATAGTGAGTTTGTCTCTGCTGTGGTGCTGTATTCACTAAATGACATCATTTCCATCAGGTAACAAGTAGCTGATAAGGTAACACTGATTGACTCTTTGCAGAACATGTGAAGGTCCTGACTGAGGTCAGTCTTTACACAGACGATATACTACTGTTACTAGTATCTACTTCTGATTCTGTACGTGTCTATTGCCTTATGATCTATTTCCTACCTGGTTAAAATAACAGATTTGCACATATATTTTCTGAACTTTTATCTTCTGTTGTTTGAAGTTATTGCTGAAGATTTTAGTATCTAAATTAATGTTTCAATCAACTTTTGCTACAGATTCTTTAAATATGTCATTCATTTAATTTCGTCCAGCATGTGTCTGGTCTAACTCATAACCGTGGCCACACATTAGATTTAGTCTTTACTTCATCTGAGTATAGATTCTATTGTCTTGTTTCTCCTCACCTTTGTATCCATGCTGCCTAAGACTAAATTGCATGTCTGTTGTAAGAAGTCAAAAGGTCCTTCATATACAAATAGCAAACAATTGAAAGCTGCAAGAGCCAACTACTTCAGTAACCTCCTCACCAGTTACCAGAATAATCCTAGATTCCAGTTTAAAACCATTAGACAGACTCATCAACTCTGCTCCCCTGCCTTACCAGCCTCTTCAAATGCTGACTGTCAACAGTTTTATTATCTTTTAAGTAG
This sequence comes from Micropterus salmoides, assembly GCF_014851395.1. NCBI lineage: Eukaryota > Metazoa > Chordata > Actinopteri > Centrarchiformes > Centrarchidae > Micropterus > Micropterus salmoides. The sequence goes on along the minus strand of NW_024040284.1, from coordinate 4,141 downwards.
AAAATCACTGACATTAGGTCTAACACCTACTACCACTGTTGTTGCTGATATTTCTTATTATCCTGCCTGTCCTGAACTGCTCAGCAATTTTCAGCTAATTCTTTTCCTGAGCTCATCGATACTGTCTCTCACATGCTTTTCTCTTCAAGCCCTCTTGATATCTTAGCCACATCCCTCCTAACGAAGGTTATAGTGGACATCGGCCTTTGCTTACCTCACGTTATTAATTGTTCCCTTTCTTCCTGCCGCATCCCTAATTTTAAGCAAGCTAGCATTCAGCCTTTTAAAAAGCATAACTTGATTAATCGCTTCCACAGAACTATAGACCCATTTCTAAGCTTGCTTTCATATCCTAAGTTCTTGATGGTGCTAACTCAACTCGTAGCTGTGTAGACTGGGTTTCACAAACTTCACATTACAGAAACCGCCCTCATTATGGTTACATACGATTTACTGATGCCGATGCTGGGAGTCACATGTTTATTGTTGCTCAACCTTAGTAATTTGCTTAACACTATTGATCAAATAATTGAATTTCCTGTCTCCATTGGTACTTATGTTTCATCTTACCCTCTGCTGAAGTGTGGGGTGGCTCAGGGATCTATTCTTGGTCCCATTTTGTTTTCCTTTTATATGCTTCCATTAGGAAACATTATCAGTTATTATAAAAGAGCCTCTCATCACTGCTACGCGATGATACACATATTTACTTGTCCTTTTAGCCAGATAACATTAGCTGTCAATGTAATGGAGTTCTTGTTTGTTATTGCGAAATGGATGACTTGTTACTTTCTGCAGCTCAACTCAAACAAGACAGAAATAATAATATTGGCCCTGATCACCTAGTAAGCAAACAACAACCGTTTATTGGTCCACTGACAACCAATTGAAAATCTCCAGCCAGAAATGTAGTTGTAACATTTAATCCTGCTACTTCCACCTTAGAAATATTACCAAAATAAAATGAGCTATGTCCTTTATCTTTTCACACCTGGACTATTGCAGTGCACTGTGTGTGACTCCCTCTAGTGGACGTTGTGAAGTATTCTGTTGTCTTTGCTCCAAAGGTTTTTGTACAGAGTTTTGGTGTTTCCTGTCACTATGGGCTGCAGAGCACAGTAGTACACAGCAGAGTCTGTCACTTTAGCTGAGATGATCTGCAGATTCACACGCTTGTCTGTTTTGTTAATGTGAGCTGAGAAAACAGAATCTTGGATGAATCGTTCCTCCCTCTGTGATGGAGAGCAGGAACTCTGGTCTGGATCTCTGGTATTGTCGGTACCACTGGATATTGGTGATGAAACCCTCATATTTACAGGTCAGGTTGATGTTTCCTCCCTCTGCAACATGTTCTTCAGGACTTTCTGGCGTTATGCTGTTCATGGAACCCAGGGCTGCAAAATGTCAGTTAGTCTGCAAGAGATTCTAACATCAAGAGACTCAACGGAGGTTCTTGACTTTCTGGATTCATTCAAAAAAACCAAATGTTTCTATCATGGAAGTTGTTCCCTTCCACAGAGAAACCTCTAGTTCTGAAATGTAGACCAAATATCTGGTTAATCCAGCAGGTTAATGAGCCTTTCATCTGTGTTCCAACACTCACCTATGAAGTGAGAGCAAAGTAAAAAGTGGTAAAGCAACATGTCTTTGGAGTTGTTAAAGCCAGACAGACAGCAGATGAGCAATGTTCTTCCACTGCAGTAGAATGAAGAAACTAAACAGCCTCTCTGCTGCACAGCCCTTCTCCTCAACATCAAGCTGATTGTGCTTTTAGTTCCTCAAACATTTCTGCTCTGGAGACGCAAAGAATCTCATTGGTTGAGTTGGACTTCAGTGGGCGGGGCCTGTTTTTGAACCACCAACGTTAAAGCTATAAAAATATTTGTGCGTCCAGCAGATGTTTGCTTCTGGGAAATGGATCAAACTGAAACTGCAATGTACTGTCATCATTGTTGTCCACACTGGAGAATGTGATGAAGGTAACAGTAATAACATACAGCAAGGGTCGGCTATTAAACTTTGCATTGGAGCAGTTTATTCAACCGTTAGTTTGTGGGTGAGAACATGACATAATATTTGAAGTCATTGTTATGGTGTTGGGTTAGCTAGGTCGGTAAGGTGGTGTGAAACTGGTCATGACTCAGGCTTTGGAGTGAAACATTAAGGTGTTTGTCCATCCTTGTCTGGATGTGAAAGTGCAGTGGGACTCTGGCCGACGTTACATACCAGCTTATTATTACAAGGCATCAAACTTACAGTCCATAATTATTGTCAGATGTATTTGAACTTTTTCTTTAGTGGTCTTCTGGAATAAAGAATCAATCAAGATGTCTAAGAATTTTTTTCTTTACAAAGTGTCAGACAAACATACAGAGTGCAACCAGTAAAGTATTTCCTTTCCCTCAGTTCTGGTTATATAGCATAGAGCATATCTGCCCTAAATGGTAGGTTTCGTCTTTTATTCGATTTAGCAGGAAACATATTTCAACCCATTTATCAAATTGTCCCATAGATGTTTTATCTTTCTCAGTCGTAAATTTTATAACTGGCAGAAGGATTTTAAGAGCTGTTTCCCACTCAGTTCTCACTTTACTCAACATATCCCTATTTAATCTGTAGTTATTGTTTCTCTACGTACCTGTACCTTCATCTCTGGAAATGAATCTTATGCTGCCGTTCAATGGTGGACAGTAATTACGTACATTTACTCAAGTACTGTACTTATGTACAAATGATTATATTCTGTTCATGCCACTTTTGTGTCTCCACCAAACTCAGACGAGAGATTGTTCTTTTTCTTCACTACAACAGCTTTTGTTACTTTACAAAGTAAGCATTGTACTACATATGAAGAGTTTATAAAATATAATGTTTTGTAATTAATTTAATTACCAACAGTTATTCAAGCACAGCTGAAACAATTAGTTGGTTGAAAAAATGTTTTTATTGGCAGCTGTTTTGATCATTTGTCATTTTTCATGTCAAAACATTTCATCGTTCCAGCTTCACAAATTAATTATTTAAAAATTTTGATGTAGTGTTAATAATATTGATGTTTGGATTGACATGAACAATTTCAGGCCAATCTCTAATCTCCTGTTCTTTTAAAAATATTGAAATCATTAGTTGCTATACAATCATATTTGGACTCACAGAACATTTGAAATGAAATACAATCCGGTTTCAGGTCAGTGCATAGTACAGTAACCACCACTTTATATTTGATGTTTAAATTCTGTAAGGATCATCTGTATGCAGATGACACAGTTCTGTACTCCTGTGCCCCCACAGCAGAGTTTGCCTTTTCACATGTGCAGGCAGATTTTTATACCTGCAATATGCTTGTCAGATTTGAAGTTGCTTTTAAATTCCCACAAACTAAAGTTATGATTTTTGCCACTGGGCGAACAAAGGTACCACCCTCTACATCACGACCCTGTATGGAGTCTGTATCCAGTCTGTTGATAATTACAAATATCTGGGAATCTGGTTTTACAAAAACCTAATTTTTAAATACCATGTTGATTATCAGTGACTTTTCTGTATAGGTGAAAGTCCTGCTTTTCCATGGCTTCAGAAAAACACTTAGTTGCTGGCCTTTTTCTGCCACAGATTGATTATAGGGACACTACCTACAGGTTTGCCTCTCTGTCCACCTTGTCCAAACTTGACCCCCTTTATCACTCAGCTCTCAGATATGTCACTAACTCTAGTTTCAGGATGCATCTTGTATACTGTGCAGACTGGAAGGATGGTCATCCCTTCACTTGCAAAGATATGTTAGGTAGACTTCCAAAATTATAACAGGACATTTTTAACTTTACAAAGCAGTCATGAGCTCAGGTCACATAATGGCTACAGTTTAAAGTGCCTGCTATCAGAACCAGGGCAGGTACTCAAAGTATAAAAGGGGCACATGGAACAAGGATTTAAATAGGGCTGTTCTCAAAATATTGATACAGAAATATATCGTTATGTTTCCTTGCTGATATGCGTATACTGATCTCTGTATTGATACATCAGCGAATGGTATGACACAGTTTTAAAAAAGAAACACAGGGAATACCCAGCTCTTGCTTTAAACACTGTGGGCTGTTGATGTGTTGCTGGGGATGTTGCTGCTGATACTACTGGTGGTGAT
>NW_024040283.1:0-27157 GCF_014851395.1 Micropterus salmoides | reverse complement strand
GTGAAATTGTTTGTCAATCAGTGTTGCTTCCTAAGTGGACAGTTAGATTTCACAGGAGTGTGATTGACTTGGAGTTACATTGTGTTTTTAAGTGTTCCCTTTATTGTTTTGAGCAGTGTAGCATATCTGCCCTAAATGGTAGGTTTTCACTTTTTATTCGATTTAGCAGGAAACCCATTTATCAAAATGTTAAATAGATGTTTTATCTTTCTCAGTTGTAAATTTTATAACTGAGGATTTTAAGAGCTGTTTTCTACTCAGTTCTCGCTTTACTCCAACATATCCCTGTTTAATCTGTAGTTTCTATACATACCTCTAAGTACATTTACTCTTATTTATTTTATGTACTAATTTGAGTATTTTCTGTTCATGCCACTTTTTGTGTCTCCACCAAACTCCGAAGGAGATATTGTTTTTTCTTCAGCTTTAGTTGCTTTACAAATTAAGCATTTTAAAACATATGAAGAGTTTAAAATATGATGTTTTGTAATTAATTTAATTGCCCAACAGTTTATTCAAGCACAGCTGAAACAATTAGTCGGTTGACAAAAAAATTATTGGCAACTGTTTTGATTGAATTTAAGTAATTTTTCATGCCAAAACATTTCATCGTTCCAGCTTAACAAATTAATTATTTAAAAAATTTGAATGTAGTGTTAACAATGTTGAGGTTTGGACTGACATGAACAATTGTAGGCCAACCTCTAATCTCCCTGTTCTTTCAAAAATCTTGAAATCATTAGTTGATATCCAGTCATATTTGGACTCGCATAACATTTGAAATGAAATGCAATCCGGTTTCAGGTCAGTGCATAGTACAGTAACCACCACTTTAAAAGCTATGGATGACTTCAACGAGGCTATAGATAACAAATTTCCCTGTGTATCATTGTTCTTAGACCTTATGGAGACCTTTGGTACTGTGGACCATCCATGTAAATACCCTGCTGATAGCCGGCTTTGGATGCGAAGCAGCTAAATGGTTCCACAGTTACCTGACCAGTGATCCACAAATGGTTAAACATGGCAACGACATGTCAAATCCAGTCCTTGTTACGAAAAAGTTCCAAAAGGATCAGTTTTGGGACCTTTACTTTTCCTAATTTACATTAATAATATTTGTGATGTTTAAATTCTGTAAGGATCATCTGTATGCAGATGACACAGTTCTGTACTCCTGTGCACCCACAGCAGAGTTGGCTTTTTCAAATGTCAGGCAGATTTTGATACCCTGCAATATGCTCTGTCAGATTTGAAGTTGCTTTTAAATTCACACAAAACTAAAGTTATGATTTTTGCCATTGGGCGAACAAAGGTACCACCCCTCTCCATCACGACCCTGTATGGAGTCTGTTGATAATTACAAATATCTGGGAATCTGGTTGGACATAAATTTCATGTTGGCTTTTCTGTGTAGGTTAACGTCCTGCTTCTTCATGGCTTCAGAAAAAAGATTAGTTGCTTGGCTTTTTCTGCCACAGATTGATTATAGGGACACTACCTACAGGTTTGCCTCTCTGTCCACCTTGTCCAATCTTGACCATGTTGATCACTCAGCTCTCAGATATGTCACTAACTGTAGTTTCAGGACACATCATTGTATATTATACAGACTGGCAGGATGGTCATCCCTTCACTTGCGAAGATAATTTTAGGTAAACTTCCAAATTATTTAAACAAGAAATTTTTAACTTTACACAGCAGTCAATATCTCAGGTCACATAGTTGGCTACAGTTCAAAGTGCCTGCTATCAGAACAGAGGTGGAAAGCTAAGCCTGTTCTTTTATGGCCCTTGGTCTTGGAATGATGTGCAGACCAAGCTCACACTTCAATCCCTCATCTCCCTACATGATTTCAAACATAGATTAAAGGAGGTGGTCACTGCTAACTGCAGCTGCTTTGCCAATTCAATTACCACTTAATTCCTTTATAAATCTATGACCTAATGTTGTTGTCTTTTTGTGAACAGTACTATGTAGGGTATTACGTTGTACCTAATGTTGTGTTGTTGCACTGTGACTTAGTGATGTACAAAATGTTGTTGTTGGGACTTGTGCTGTGTTTTTCTGTTGTACCTAATGATGATGTTGTGATTGGTTCTTATTGTTGCCTGGTTATCTGTTAGATCCTGCTATCTGATCCTGTCTTGACTAGGTCTCATTTGTAAAAGAGGTTTTAACCTCAATGTGACTTCCCAGTTAAATGAAGGTTAAATAAAAAAATAAACGTTGGTTGAACAGAACAGTAATATAAAAGTGCCACTTTGGGCTCTGGGTAACTATGACGACAGTTCTCACTATTTAAATTTTTGTTTGTTTTTTACAATTAGTTGATTGATTAAGGGAAAATGATCAGCAGATTAATTCATAATGAAAATAATTATTGGCAAAATCCTGCTTTGACATGAATGCATGAGGAAAAAAGACATAGCATAGAGTTTTGGTGTTTCCTGTCACTGTGGGCTGCAGAGCACAGTAGTACACAGCAGAGTCTGTCACTGCAGCAGAGGAGATCTGCAGATGAAACTCCTTTGCAGTTTTGTCATGTGCAAAAGAAAACCCTGCTTTCTTTGAATATTCTGCGATGAGAAAAAAAAGACCAAGATATATTTCACTGTGAAATTTATATTCTTTATTACATTTATTTAATCTTGCTTTAGCATATAGAAAGCATTCAAAATATATTTTCTTGTCTGCCATCTCCTTTTACATGTTGCTACATCCCGAACCCCCACTACCCATAATTTTCCTGTGAGTCCTCCCCCAGTGTTTCATTAGCAGCTGGAACCACAGTGACTCTGATAAAACAGGAATCCATCTGATATGAAGCTGTGGTTTGAATACCACTTCCCTCCTCTTTGAAGAGTAGTCAGATATCTGGGTTCAGGTTTTTGTACAGCCTCTTCTACACTTTGTATCACTGTGTTTCTAGAGCACAGTAGTAGAGAGCTGTGTCTGCCAGGGTTAGATCTCTGATGGTCAGTGTAGTTGATGTTGCTGATGTTTCAGATCCATATCGATTATCTGGAATATATACCACTCCATGATTTTGCTCCTTTCCAGAGTATAAACTGAGGTGCCTGAAGGTCAGAATGATGTCTGTACCAGTAAAGGGCAGGACTGCTATAAGTTGTCTGATAGTTGCATGTGAGTGTGACAGATTCTCCTTCTCTTCCACTGACTTCCTCTCTACAGGAGAGATTGTGTCTCCAGCTATTAGTCCTGGAAAAAGTAGAGCAAATGAAGCCATTAGACTAACATTGTTCATGAGGCTGAGAGGGAAGACAGTGGAAAATGGCAGCTGTACAGTGTTACTCTGTGGACACAAACACTCCAACACTCACCTATGAAGTGAGAGCAAAGTAAAAAGAGGTAAAGCAACATGTCTTTGGAGTTGTTAAAGCCAGACAGACAGCAGATGAGCAATGTTCTTCCACTGCAGTAGAATGAAGAAACTAAACAGCCTCTCTGCTGCACAGCCCTTCTCCTCAACATCAAGCTGATTGTGCTTTTAGTTCCTCAAACATTTCTGCTCTGGAGACGCAAAGAATCTCATTGGTTGAGTTGGACTTCAGTGGGCGGGGCCAGAGAATCCCCTTTTTAGAGATTGGCTGTCTACCAAAGTTCAGTTCAGCCAGTGAGATTATTTGTGCATCCAGAGCAGCTCTGCCTCAGAGAAATGTTTCCTGAATGTCCACTTTCAGTTCTTCACACCACTGTGAGACCGAGGCAGGTCCCACTAGAAGGAAGCCTACCTGAAGACCTGCTCTCTATTCTGGGAACATGGAGGACATTTCATTAGGGACGTCCTGATCAGGTTCTTTTGTCCCCTGTTCTAATCAGAGTCATTTAAAATTAAGTATCTGTCCAAACAGAGTCCCTATCTGAAACTTGTCCAAAATAACAGAGCAAAGGTTAACACATATAAACCATTTTTTTTCTGAGCAGGTATCGGCAGAAACAATTTCTTTATCAGGGAGCAGCAGAAACAGTCTGTGTTCAGTAACAAGTGTCCCTGTTAGAGTGAGGTGAAGTGTCGCAGTCGCTCATGCACACGCCCGCCTGCTGCCAAGGTGAATTGTCCTGAACTTTTTGAACGCCTCGCGATCGATGTGCTAGCAGGTAGGGTTAGCCTCCAACGGCCTTTTCTGACCCAGAACTGTCTGAACAGGCTGTGTCCGTACACGCACAGTTTTCAAATCCATGTTCCCACTGGATTCGTTTGGCTTCTGCCTGGAATTCACTGCTTCTACCCTCAACTACTATCCATCTCAAAACACAACCATGTCTGACATTTCATCCATTCTGCAAACACTCTCATATACTACTCAAACGCAACAGACCAACAGTCCAGCTATCCTCAATCTGTTCACCTCTTTCCACTAACCCTGCACCTAAGCCCTGAAAACTCACAACCCAAGACCAGCCAGTCACGTTTGCCCCCTAAGACTCTCAGTTCACAGAGGGGTCTTTTCCTGCGTACCTCATCAACCTCCGCAACTAACCAACAACATCAGAAACCACGGGCGAGCGGAGGGGGTGGGGCTAATTGGGTTTAAGCACTAAAGAAGAAGAAAAATAGAACTCTTCTTCTTTGGCATCGTGATAGGAGGCTGTTGTCTGTGCTGTTTTACTGGCGCCCCCTCAGTGAGCGAGCGTGCTAGCTAACCAGCTAGTGTTATGGACAAAGTTTGTTATGCGCAGAGGTAAACCTGACCGGCCGTTCACAGAGAGAAGCAGCGTCAGACAGTGAACAAGTGTTTCAGGTTTGTGAGTCTGCAGCTGTAACACTTGAGTTCAGTCACTGTATTTCTGGCTAGTTAGATGTTATTAGGTGATATTATCTCACTATTAGAGATGTTCGGCTGATTCTGAGGCTCGTTTCCCTCCTGTGAAGCGCACAGTTTCAACACATTGTGCCTGATCTTGTATCACATGATCATCTCAGGGCGTTTTCCAGCTGATCTCAGCACATTAGTGGGATAAGAAGAGAGAACAATTGAGAAATATGGAGATAAAGATTAGAAAGACATGAGAGAGTATGAGAAAGTATGAGGACATTTCCTCCTGGTGACAAATATACCAAGTAGCCTACAGGTGCATCTGCTGTAAAATAATTTTCTTCCATAATTTAATTCAAAAATCTCATTTATAAATATTTCAAGCCTTTTTTTCATTTTAATCTTGATGATTAGGGCTCACAGCTCATAGAATCAAAACTCTAGTAAAACTAAATGTATTAGAATTTCAGAATAAATGATTTATTATAGAGAAATGTCGACCTGAGAAGAGCTCTTATCAGCTAATTAACTCAAAACACCTGCAAAAGTTTCTTAAGCCTTTAATCTCTGTCTGGTTCTGGTGCTCACAATGAACTTTTCCACCATATTCAGTTTTTTTAGATTTGAGATGCTCCTGTACTGATGTAACAAAAGTAATAATAGGCTAGTTTAATGAATATCACTGTCCAATCACATCACATGTCTGAATCTCATAAATATCAACCGTCAGGTTAACCCTAACCCTTTTTGACTTTTATTGCACACATGAGACTAAAGTTATTAGTTTCAGCCAGTTGTGGTGGCGTCTCGGCCTCAGTCTAAAAGTTTTACACGTCACCAGATGCAGCTGTGTTTGCTTAGCTTAAAGCCCCAAAGCTTCATAATGCTTCATCCACTCATCACCACTCGCTAGCTACTGTCAGCTGATCTGACTGTGTTTGAGTCTGAGACTGTTATTTTGTCCCCCAGATGAGTCAGCTGGGGAAGAGGAAGGACGGGCGTCACAGCAGCTGGATTAACTACAAACTGGTGATCCAGGGACTCCAGAAGAAATAAACAGTGAAAGCAGGTGAAATGGAAGAGGGACAAGAGATGAAAATGTGTTTAGAAGAAAGGAGTGAAGGGAGCACAGATGCCAGAAGTAAAGAGAATAAGATATGCATTTAATATTTATTGCATATTAAGTTTAGGGCTGAGAGAAGGACGGTGGTGACCATGAAGGAGCTGAAATTAAAGTAAATTAGGGATGTAAACTAAGCTAATGAGACGTTTTGGATTTTAATGTGTAAATGAAATGTTTAGTAATTATCCACTAATCACATACACAAAGAGATTATTCAAAGATTTTATAAATGTTTTATAATCAAATAGAATCATGAGGTGCTGAGAGATTCCCTCCTCCAGTGATGATCAGAAACACCATATTTCTACTGTACCTTGGTTATGTAAGTTAAAAACAGAAACATCAGATAAGTTTTGTCTCTTTTTAGTTGCCAGGAGAGAAAATGAGTGATCTTCAACATTAGTTGTGTTTTGGATTAACTCCAGCTGGAGAACAATTAAATCCAAAATAGATTGGAGCTCTACAGGACGATTATTTTCCAAAGCAACGTTCATCTTTTTCCCAGATAGTGTCTAGGTTGTTTGGCATTCTTTCATCTCAAACAGCATGAAAAATAGTGCACGTAGCCGGCTTAATGGGAAAAAATCTCCCCGGGGGTGCATGGCCCCGGACCCCCCTAGGTTTGTGCTAAGCCCCGAATGTTTACAGCGTCTGGCTCCGCCTCTGTCTGAAACATCTTTCCATTTGAAGTTTCTTCTTGGGGTTCTATGTGATACAGAGCACATGAAGAGACTGTTCCCCCTCAGTCTCAACTCCCCTGGATCCCTCCTGCCTACCTGCCACCGATCCATCGTTCTCTTCCTTCCATCCATCACCATGATCCCTCCCCTCAACTCTCCATCTCTCACCTTTCCATTACCTCATTCATCACTCTGATCCCATATTCAAAATCCATATCTTTACTGGCCTGGTCTTTGGTAGTGAATGGAAACTGATGTTGTGATTAAATAAAGAATTGAACAACTACTACGTGCTAGCTATTTTAGGCCTTATCGAAATATTTTAAACCTATAACATTTAAACACGTTTATTCATTTAGGGTAAATATATTTTTAGTGGCTTCATTTCTAAAGTTTTACATCACAATCCTGGTGATGGAGTAAACTGATTCAAGACTTCATCATCACACTGAAGTTTAACAGTGTGTGACTCCCTCTAGTGGACGTTGTGGAGTATTCTGTTGTCTTTGCTCCAAAGGTTTTTGTACAGAGTTTTGGTGTTTCCTGTCACTGTGGGCTGCAGAGCACAGTAGTACACAGCAGAGTCAGACAGCTGAAGCTTCTGGATCTTCAGAGGAACTGATCTAGAGGTGGAATCCAGTGTGGATGAAAACTCTCCTTAAACTCGGCCTCTGTTTTTACTTCGACCCCTTGCATGCGGCTCAACATGAATTTGGGGCTGTTGTTTCCATCCTGTTTGTACCAGAACAAAGCTGGACCTGAGTAACTGGTCTCAAAAGTACAGCCAAGTGTAACTGTGTCTCCTTCAGCAGCAATGACATCTCCTGCTGGCTGGGTCACTCTGTCTTCTCCTTTACACTCTGGGGAAGAAGAGAACATGCAGAGGAAGAGATGGATCAATAAAGATGATTGATTAAAGGAGAACAATCAGTAGGTTTAAAGAGTTACCTAGCCAGAGAGTCAGAATCAGGATGTTTCTCAGCCAGTGGTTCATGTCTGCAGTGAGAGGAAGAACATTGATACTCTGATGGATCTGGGCCTTCACATCATTGGCCCTTCCTCTTCATCATCTGTTGTCTTTTCTGACCTTGAGTCAGGAAGATTGTTTGCATATGTCAAATTTTCCTTCTATTGTTTCATGCTTGATCATTACTTGGTCATCCATAAATTCTGTTCTGTTCTGTAAACAATTTAATGGACCATCATTGGTTTACAAATGTTTTAATCCAGATTGGATCCTGTATATTTGACCAAGGGCATCGTAGTGGGGGGTGAAAGCATTTAGCAATTATAGTCATTGCATAGAAGTAAATGTTGAAAAAAGGTTGAAATGTGTTGACATTTCGGATGACATGTGTGTTGGAGGGGGGTTTTGGGGGGTGGGGGCAGTGGGTAATGGGGGTGGGGCACAGGCACTGCTTACAGAATTTGTGCAACGACCCGGTATATCTGACAGATGCTGAGTCAGAGCCTTGACATCATGTGTTTTTACAGAATGGACATTTTAATTATTTACTCCTTAAGGATCAAACAGCAGTGGAGAGAAAGGACTTCCTTGGTTGAGAACTCTCAGCTATTAGGCTGCTGATAGTCTCTCTTTATATAAACACCATCCAACATCATTATCATCCTTTGTCGGAATTGATTTAAAATAACATTTCAGAACTTGTAGTATCTTCCACATGCTGCTGCTGCATTGTTTTGTTTTGTTTAATCACCAGCACCACAAATTCAGATCATAAACCACTGAAGTTTAACAGAGTGTGACTCCCTCTAGTGGACGTTGTGGAGTATTCTGTTGTCTTTGCTCCAAAGGTTTTTGTACAGAGTTTTGGTGTTTCCTGTCACTGTGGGCGTCACAGCACAGTAGTACACAGCAGAGTCTGTCACTGCAGCAGAGGAGATCTGCAGATGAAACTCCTTTGCTGTTTTGTCATGTGCAAAGAAAACCTGGTTTCTTTGAATAATCTGAGAGGAAAAACTGTGGAGATGAACTGGACTTCTGTTGATACCAGAAGAAGAAGTCAAAAGATCCTGAATAGTTGCAGGAGAGAGTCACAGAGTCTCCTTCCAAAGCCAGCATTACATCTTTAAATGGTTTCACTAAATCCTCAGAGGATCCTGAAAAAGAAAAAGATAGATTTCACTCTGACATTTATATTTCTTTAAAGTGAGAGAGAAACAAATGAGTATTTGCCAAGCTGAAGTGTTTTCTGAGTCATGTTTAAAATCTCCTGTTAAATTTCACTCACCAGTGTGAAACATGAAGATGATCATCCAAACTAAGCAGAGCTGCATCATTTCCACTTGTACTGAATGAACAATAGAGAGAACACAGCAGCTCTTCACTTCAACATGAAGCCTTTCATATTCAGTTGTGGAGCTCCTCCTCTTGCTGTGCTCTGTTTCCATTCAGGCTGATGGAAGCTTTAGAAATGACAGTGATGCTGCAGTCATCATCATCCAAGAAGGTCAGACTGAAGGAGGAATCTGCAGAAAATTCACCTGAAGGAATCTGGACACAAACACCTGGCTGAAACCTCCAATCTGCAAACTGTACACAACTTCTGTTGGAGCCCGAAACCTGGTTAAACTTACAGATCCCCACTACCCATAATGCTCCTGTGAATCCTCCCCCAGTGTTTCATTAGCAGCTGGAACCACAGTGACTCTGATAAAACAGGAATTAGCAGAATCCATCTGATATGAAGCTGTGGTTTGAATACCACTTCCCTCCTCTTTGAAGAGTAGTCAGATATCTGGGTTCAGGTTTTTGTACAGCCTCTTCTACACTTTGTATCACTGTGTATCTAGAGCACAGTAGTAGAGAGCTGTGTCTGCCAGGGTTAGATCTCTGATGGTCAGTTTAGTTGATTTTTGTATAAACTGAGGTGCCTGAAGGTCAGAATGATGTCTGTACCAGTAAAAGAGAGTATTGGTGTAATCCTTCTCAAATTCACATGTGAGTGTGACAGATTGTCCTTCTCTTTCACTGACTTCCTCTCGTACAGGAGAGATTGTGTCTCCAGCTATTAGTCCTGGAAAAAGTAGAGCAAATGAAGCCATTAGACTAACATTGTTCATGAGGCTGAGAGGAGAAGACAGTGGAAAATGGCAGCTGTACAGTGTTACTCTGTGGACACAAACACTCCAACACTCACCTATGAAGTGAGAGCAAAGTAAAAAGAGGTAAAGCAACATGTCTTTGGAGTTGTTAAAGCCAGACAGACAGCAGATGAGCAATGTTCTTCCACTGCAGTAGAATGAAGAAACTAAACAGCCTCTCTGCTGCACAGCCCTTCTCCTCAACATCAAGCTGATTGTGCTTTTAGTTCCTCAAACATTTCTGCTCTGGAGACGCAAACAATCTCATTGGTTGAGTTGGACTTCAGTGGGCGGGGCCAGAGAATCCCCTTTTTAGAGATTGGCTGTCTACCAAAGTTCAGTTCAGCCAGTGAGATTATTTGTGCATCCAGAGCAGCTCTGCCTCAGAGAAATGTTTCCTGAATGTCCACTTTCAGTTCTTCACACCATTGTGAGACCGAGGCAGGTCCCACTAGAAGGAAGCCTACCTGAAGACCTGCTCTTTATTCAGGGAACATGGAGGACATTTCATTAGGGACGTCCTGATCAGGTTCTTTTGCCTCCTATTCCAGTCAGACTCAATCAATATTAAGTTTCTGCTCATACAGAGTCGCGATCTGATACTTGCATTTGGCAAAATGCTCGCATTTCAGAACCTAGTGTCCCCATAGTTGTTAGATGTGATGACAGAAAGCTCTCCAGTCTTCCTCTTTGGATGGTAGCACCAGTGGTGGTCTTAAGCATCTGGGGGGGGGGCGTTTTAAGAGCAAGTGTGGGACTCGCCTCTGGTTTAAGTCTGCTACTGGGTAAATCCAGGAGGAGGAATAGGTGAATCTCAGCACTCTAGCTGCAGTATGAACGTGAAGAAGCTCCGTTAAGTACAATGGAGCCAATCCATTAAGGCATTTAAAAGTTAAAAGTAAGATTTTAAAATCAATCCTGTAATGAACAGGAAGCCAGTGGAGGAAGCGCGACACAGGTGTGATGTGGTCCCTCTTCTTCTTTCCTGTCAGGAGGCGGGCAGCAGCATTTTGGACTAACTGCAGGCGCTGAGTAGATGACTTGTCTAAGCCCACATATAAGGAGTTGCAGTAGTCAAGACGGGAAGTTATGAAGGCATTAATCACCCTCTCCACATCTTTAGGAGGGAGATAGGCCTTTGCCTTAGCTATAGTTCTCAACTGGAAAAGTAGGATCTAACAGTGGCGGATATCTGTTTATCAAATTTAAATGCACTATCCAATACAACACCAAGACTCCTCACAGTTGAGCAGCTGTTTGAAGTTAAAGGGCCGAGAGAATCTTCATCAAGCAGTTCAGGGTGTCCAAACACTATGATCTCTGTCTTGTCTCCGTTTAGGTTGAGGAAATTTAGGTTCATCCATGTTTAGATGTCCTTCATACAGTCAAGCAGGGGCTGCAGTGAGCCCTTTGCTTTTACATTCAGGGGCAAATAAATTTGAATATCGTCTGCAAAACAGTGGAAAGAGACCTCATACCTCTCAAAAATGGAGGCCAGGGGCAGCAAATACAAAGAAAATAAGATGGGGCCTAAGACAGAACCTTGAGGGACACCGCAAGTAAATGGGGCCGTCTCAGAGGAATAATCACCGAGGTGGACAGAGAAGCTCCGATCAGTTAGATGGGATTGAAACCACCTAAGTGCAGTACCTTTGATTCCCACACAATTTTCCAACCGTGACAAGAGGATTGAGTGGTCAACAGTGTCAAAGGCAGCCATGAGGTCTAAGAGCACTAGGACGGCAGAGACTCCTGAGTCAGTTAAAATCAAGTCATTAAAACTCTTAAAAGTGCTGTTTCAGTGCTGTGACAGGGTTTGAAGCCGGACTGGAACTTTTCATAAACATTATTATCAATGAAATGTTTGCAGCTGGGTAAAAACTACTTTCTCCAGGACTTTAGATAAGAGACAGTTTAGAGATGGACCTGAGAGAACAGAGGGGTTGAGATTTTCCTTTTTTAGCAGGGGCTGTGTTAAACCCAGCTTACTGGTTTAGCGGACCAGGAAACTCACAGACCAATCGCACGTGCTCCAATCGTCTCATGTGACGCTGCTCAGCCAATCAAATCTGTGCATTCCGATGCTTGCGAGTCGAGTCCGCCAGATTCACCAAAGATGTTTTGGAAACACACAGGAATTGAGGAGATGGAAGGGAAAAGGGATTTCACATGGCTTTTAATCAAGAATGTACAGATTTTTACATGTACATTCATCCCACGGGCAGTTCAAAGCCAGAATATCTCATAGAACTCCAATGCTAGCTGGACAAGCTAGAGCTCACGTTTCTCACTGAACAAGAGAAAGTAGGGAGGTGGTAGCTCTGTAAGAGGGAATGAAAGAGGAGAGGAGGTATTACAACTGTTTATTTGTTATGATGTGTTGAGTGTGTGTTATAAAATTGGTTAAGACTGCACTTCATCACTTCAAGCTACACTTTTTATTTCATTTTCTCAAAAAATTAGGCACTTTATTTTAGTTTACTTAAATTTAGAATTTATTATTAGTCTAGTTATTATTTATTATCCCTCCAGTTTGATGTGAAAACCGAATGAAATATTATTTGACAGTCCGTTGTTGACTAAATACATATGTTGATACAACTATACGTTATAGTACTGAATGATAACGCAAGTTAGTCGTTTTGATGTTCCTTTGCTTCGGGAAATTTTCTCTAACTGGAGACTTTGAATTCTAATTGAATACCCCTGGTGTAGAATAATGCAGCACAGTGAGGATCCAGACTTTTCATAGAGGACACAGCATCTGTCTGTTAACAGCCTACGATACCACTGGAGATTCTCGGCTTTAACTGAATAGCTACAGGACAGAGTAACACTACGGCCCTCTGATGAGAACACTTCAGCTCTGCTGGCAGTAATATCATCTTCCAAGGTGTTACCTAGTGAGGGAAACAACATGTTAGATTCAGAGTTCTGTTCCAAAGGCAGACATCCATCATTTAAAACCAGCACTCACTGTCAGAAACACTCGTACCTACGAGAGCTGAAAAGAACAAAAGTGCAGCGAGTTTCTCCATGTTGACAGAGGAGAAATGCTGGAACTGAATGTTCAGTATGAACGTTCTGTCAGTTGGTTTGGTCTGATGTTCACAGCTGGAATCAAAGAGTTCTCTGCCATGAAGCAGCTCTGCAGTCAGTAGGAGGAGACTCATATTTCACAGTAGTTTCATTTCTGAAGCTCTTCATCACAGCTGGGTCTCATTCTAAATCTGCTAATGCCTCTTAATTCTGTTTTTGTTCATAAAATGGCAATAAATATTTGAACGTCATGATTTTATGTTGTTTACACTTTAATAGTTTTGTCTTTTGGATATAAATTGAAGGCGTTTTAAAGCTGAAACAATTTTGAGATTCAACCTCTTGGAAACTAACACCTATTTCCAGAAAAAAAGGCCTAAAATAACATACCTAAAATAAATCAGTAATAACTCCTCAACCATTACGCCTAGCTGCATAATTCTGGTCTCCTTTGAGGCCAGAAACTAAGGGATATGGAGAAACTGTAAATGAACCATTTGGTGGTGGTGCAGTGGATAAGACTATGCCTTTGGTGTGAGAGACCCGGGTTCAATCCCCCACTGTGACACATTCACCACTGTGTCCCTGAGCAAGACACTTAACCCCTAGTTGCTCCAGAGGCTCTGACATGTGTAGCAATAGTAAGTCGCTTTGAATAAAAGCCTCAGCTTAAATATAAATGTACTGGGAGTTTTCTTCAAAACACTATTTCTGTCCATACAACCATGTTCCAAAACATTGAAATATTGATTTAAAAACAGTGAATATTGATCAACATTCCTGTGACCTAAAGCACTCCCATGCTTTACAGGCATACAAGTTGATAACAGAACCTCCTACAGGGCTGTAGGTGGGCTCGTTCTCTTCGTATTGAAGAGACGAACTGATGGTACACTGGATGTCTGTGTAGCTCATACGGGCCAGTAGAGGCCGATAATGACCATCTGTTCCAAAGCAACTCTTCTTCTCTCCTTCATTTTGATGAGAAAAGAAACCTAAAGAAGCGGCACGGTGGTATAGTGGTTAGCGCTGTCGCCTCACAGCAAGAAGGTTGCAGCCTCGAACCCGGCCCCGGCCTTTCTGTGTAGAGATGTTCTCCCCGTGTCTGCGTGGATTCTCTCCAGGTGCTCCGGCTTCCTCCCACCGTCCAAAGACATGCAGGCTAGGTTGATTGGTGACCCTAAATTGTCCTTAGGTGTAAGTGTGACTGGTTGTTTGTCTATGTGTGGCCCCGTGATGGATCGGCGACCTGTCCAGGGTGTACCCTGCCTAAAGAGCTCACTGATTGTGCAATACCAAGATGGCGGGCTCTATTGACACAGAAAACAGCTGTTTTTGGACTGAATCCAGGGAAAAGACAAAAGTATGTCAGCGTTGTAACTGTAAGCATATATTGCTGCGTTTGTTATTAGTCGGCTCTGAGTTTTGTGAGTTGATTGATAGGAGTTATACAGCTGATCAGAGCTGGAGCTCAGCTTTCTTTAGAGTGGTCGGTAGTAGGATGAGATGAGATGAACTGCAGCCCTGTACAGTGATTACAGAGCAATTTATGTTGTGATATAAGTTCATTTAGATGCGTGGTTGGTTAGGTGTGGATAAAAATGGTCTGTTTGAGATGTAGCTGAGCCTCCTAGCTTCAAGGAGGTGTGTGGCATGCATATGAAGACAAGACAATGTGATCATCCGTGACTTCCCATCCGATCGGTCAGTGCTTAAGTCAACCTGACTGTATATTTTAAAACATCACATATTAACTTTTGATATTTCACCAGGTGACAATTTAAAACATCATAAAAACATGTTCATGGTACCATGGCTGTTGCTACGAGACATCCTGTCCCTACAAAACCAGAGTGAGAGCTGTGTTTGTACACTCAGCAGGTGGGTGTTGGGCTGGCTGGTTTGTCCCTTGTCGCAGATTATGTTTGTAACTTTCATGAACAAAATCTGAAGGAGCATCCGGGGGGAGGAGGGTGTTCGGTTTGGGGGCCTGAGCATTTTTTCTCTGCTATTTGCAGATGATGTGGCTCTGTTGGCTTCATCACACTGTGACCTCCAACATGAACTGGGACGAGTTGCAGTTGAATGTGAAGTGGTCAGCACCTCCATGTCTGAAGTCATGGTTCTCTGCTGGAAAACGCCGGATGGCTCCTTGTTGGGTGGGAGAGAGTTGTTGCTCCAAGTGACGGACTTCAAGTATCTTGTGGTCTTGTTCACCGGTGACGGTAAAATGAAGCATGACATCGACAGGCAGATTGGTGCGGCGTCAGCAGTCATGCAGGCGTTGTACCAGACCTGTTAGGAGTGTGGTTTTGTGTTCATGTCTTTCCTGTTTAAGTCCGTTTTTGGTTCTGAGTTTCTCTCTGTAGCCTTGTTTATTTTTATTCAGGCACATGTTCTAGTTTACTTAGTATCTGGTTTCATGGTTTTGGGTTTTGTATTTCTGTGGTTCATTATTTGATCATGTTTAAGTCTTTTGTTCATTCTCATGTTTAAGTTTTCTTAGTATCTGTCTGGCCTCTTATCTTAGTTCTTAGTCTTGCATTTTACTTCTTAGCCTCAGTTCTTAGTCCAGTGCCTTTTGTTCTTAGTTGTGTGCATTAGTTCATGTTTAGTGTCATTCTGGTCTGTGTACTTCTGTGTTTTATTATTTTGATCTGTGTCTTAGTACTTAGTCTTATGTCTCCATGTTCTAGTATAGTCCTGTCTCCTGTTTGGTCCTGTCTCTGTCCATGCCCTGATTTTGCAGTCTTTCCATGTTTTGTGTTTTACTTTGGTAGATCTTTCCATGTGTGTTCCTGTGTACTTTACTTCCTGTTTTATTTTGTAATCTTCTGTGCCTGGTGTTCTTGTCTAGCTTTGTTCCTGTTGTTGGTTAGTGTATTGTCTTGATTATTAGTTTGTTACTTCTGCCTTTTTTCTTTATGGATCTGTGTATTGTTGTGTTTATAGTCATTTCGGTTTATTCTGTTCTGTATTACTTTCTTGCCTGGTTAGCTTGCTGTTTCACTGTGTGTCTGCTGTGCCTGATTAGCTCCTCATGTCTTTCACCTGTGCACTCCCGCCCTGCTCGTTTACTTGTGTATTTAAGCCCTCAGTTTTGTTCAGTCTTTGTCACGTCCTCTTTGCCTGTGTTGAGTGTTCTGTCCCGTCCCTGCGCTTTGGATTATTTTGTTTGATTGTTCTTTGTTCTCGGACTCTTCCCTTTGGATTATGTTTTGTTTGGCGTTACCTTTTGTTTGAACATTTGCCGCTGTGCTCCCAGTGTACATGATGAAGGTCAGATCTGACACATTATTAATTTTAGTTTCAGTATACATTTATTTGTTGTAATGGAGAAATGGGCTTGTGTTTGAAGCCTCCTGCAGGTGGTTTCTCTCTGATATGGATTTGCTGCTCCTGTGAATCCTCCCCCAGTGTTTCATTAGCAGCTGGAACCACAGTGACTCTGATAAAACAGGAATTAGCAGAATCCATCTGATATGAAGCTGTGGTTTGAATACCACTTCCCTCCTCTTTGAAGAGTAGTCAGATATCTGGGTTCAGGTTTTTGTACAGCCTCTTCTACACTTTGTATCACTGTGTTTCTAGAGCACAGTAGTAGAGAGCTGTGTCTGCCAGGGTTAGATCTCTGATGGTCAGTTTAGTTGATGTTGCTGATGTTTCAGATCCATATCGTTTATCTGGAATATGTTCACCTGTGCTCCATTTTGCTCCTTTCCAGAGTATAAACTGAGGTGCCTGAAGGTCAGAATGATGTTTGTACCAGTGAAGGTAAATATTTGTTGTATGTTGTCTGATAGTTGCATGTGAGTGTGACAGATTGTCCTTCTCTTCCACTGACTTCCTCTCGTACAGGAGAGATTGTGTCTCCAGCTATTAGTCCTGGAAAAAGTAGAGCAAATGAAGCCATTAGACTAACATTGTTCATGAGGCTGAGAGGAGAAGACAGTGGAAAATGGCAGCTGTACAGTGTTACTCTGTGGACACAAACAGCTCAGCTGTTTCCATAAATCTTTAGAAAAGAATAAAAAGATGTTGTGCTTTCTATCTTACCAAAGAAAAGAGCAGCAAGAATAATCCCCAGCCAATGTTCCATCTCTACAACAAGGTTTAAATCAACAGGAGAAACTAGCTGATGTTCAACATTCAGTCTGAGAATTGTTCTCTTCACAGCAGCAGTTATTATTGACAGAATGGTTGAACACAGTGCAGAAGTAGTGCACCGCCTACTTGATAATGTGGCTCAGCTTGGATTAACAGCAGCTACAGTGTCATCTAGTGGCCAATCAGAATCGACCACAGAAGAAGAAAAGATGCCACTGAAACTTCAGACTAGTCCAGCAGCATAATCCAGTTGTCAGCTGATGATCTGTTTGTTCAGCATTTTCCAAACTCAACATAGTTAAAGACTCTACTTCTGTGCTGCGTTATCACCTCCCCACATCTCTGAAGTTGTGGATTTACAGCAGCAATTAACAAAGTGATGCTACAAACTGTTGAGTCACCTTTCAAGCTTACAGGTGGAGAGGATTTGATAGTGAAACGAGACATTTTCACTGGAATATTCCTTCAGACTAACAAAACCCACATCTGGATGCTGAGATCAGGTCTAGTTTCTGAGTACAGTCCAGTATCACATACAGAGTCTCACTGGGTTTTACATCCAGCAGCATCAGTGAAGACTCCCCATACTGTCCTGCCTTAACATGGAGGAAAACTGATTGAAACCTCAGGACAGGAAGTTCAGGGAGACCAAGATGTCGGTGTGTTAATCAGGAATTTAAACATTATCTTATCTACATAAATAACATCACTCTCCTTATTGTCAGTATGTCAGAGCTACAAACACTCTCCTTTTATTGTCAATGCCTCATTTTTCTTCTAGTTTTCATCATCAGTGCAATGAATCCAGACTGTATGATAAACTGCAGTTTAACAGTGTGTGACTCCCTCTAGTGGACGTTGTGGAGTATTCTGTTGTCTTTGCTCCAAAGGTTTTTGTACAGAGTTTTGGTGTTTCCTGTCACTGTGGGCTGCAGAGCACAGTAGTACACAGCAGAGTCTGTCACTTTAGCTGAGATGATCTGCAGATTCACACGTTTCTCTTCTTTATTAATGTGAGCTGAGAAAACTGAATCAGTTGGATGAATCGATCCACTCTCTGTGATGTAGAGCAGGAACTCTGGTCTTGATCTCTGGTATTGTCGGTACCACTGGATATTGTAGATAGCACCCTCATATTTACAGGTCAGGTTGATGTTTCCTCCCTCTGCAACATGTTCTTCAGGACTTTCTGGCGTTATGCTGTTCATGGAACCCAGGGCTGCAAAATGAGTCATTCATGTCAGTTAGTCTGCAAGAGATTCTAACATCAAGAGACTCAACGGAGGTTCTTGACTTTCTGGATTCATTCAATAAACCAAATGTCTGTTTCTATCATGGAAGTTGTTCCCTTCCACAGAGAAACCTCTAGTTCTGAAATGTAGACCAAATATCTGGTTAATCCAGCAGGTTAATGAGCCTTTCATCTGTGTTCCAACACTCACCTATGAAGTGAGAGCAAAGTAAAAAGAGGTAAAGCAACATGTCTTTGGAGTTGTTAAAGCCAGACAGACAGCAGATGAGCAATGTTCTTCCACTGCAGTAGAATGAAGAAACTAAACAGCCTCTCTGCTGCACAGCCCTTCTCCTCAACATCAAGCTGATTGTGCTTTTAGTTCCTCAAACATTTCTGCTCTGGAGACGCAAAGAATCTCATTGGTTGAGTTGGACTTCAGTGGGCGGGGCCAGAGAATCCCCTTTTTAGAGATTGGCTGTCTACCAAAGTTCAGTTCAGCCAGTGAGATTATTTGTGCATCCAGAGCAGCTCTGCCTCAGAGAAATGTTTCCTGAATGTCCACTTTCAGTTCTTCACACCACTGTGAGACCGAGGCAGGTCCCACTAGAAGGAAGCCTACCTGAAGACCTGCTCTCTATTCTGGGAACATGGAGGACATTTCATTAGGGACGTCCTGATCGGGTTCTTTTGTCCCCTACAGGTGCTTTGCTCAGTCTTTTAATATGACGTATCTGTCCACACAGAGTCCTGATCTGATACCTGTATGCTTGACAGTTGAATAATAGCTGTCATCTCATCTGATAAAACACATCATAGGTGGTCACAGGCCTTGTTGTAAAGCTCTAGTAGGACAGTGTCTGAAATATCCAGAGGGTAGGGCGCACCGTGACTCCAAAAGACTGTATAAACCTGTAATTCTCTACCACAGCTTTGAATTTAATCTTGGTAATCCTTTTGGCCTTGTCCCTGTCTGAAGGAAATGTCTCTCTCCTTTATAGTATCGTCAGTCTTTGTTGCTTTGGTGCAGCCTTTGCTGAGTTACCTGAGTTCACTCACTGTATTCTGTTAGCTTCCGTATCAAAGTGGTATTTTTATTTTTCATTTAATTTAACAGGGACAGTTCACATTAATCAACACCGTAGTTAGACTTCAATGTAAATGTACATCAGAACAATGTTTCAACAAGTACTGCAAGAAAAATACATTAAAAGTATCATGCATAACTACATTACAAAAGTGATTAAAGTACGTGTCATGGGGCTACCTCATGCCTTCATTTAAGCCAGCGGTAGCATTGGTCTTAGCATGCTGAGCTAACCTTAGCTAAACATTAGCATAGGACTTTTAGCATTAGCATTACCTTTAGCATATGGGCTAGCATCAATGGACTCATGGCATTTCATGTCATTTCATGTCAGTTCATTTAAGTACTAGTCAGAAGAGTTGAAATCATGATTGGATAAATACAACACATACACAGTTCATTTCAAGTCATTTATTTTAGCTTATTGGATTTACCCAAGGTCATCCAAATGTTTGTATGTTTCATTCACCTGTTCTCATCCTCAAGCAGGGATCTGGGTTCAAGTTTTTTGCATTTTCTCTTTAATGACTGTTTTAGCTTGAGATTTACTTGCAGAACTTGTATATCAACTGACTTTGATTTAAGTGCTTGTTTTGCCAGAATATCAGCGTCTTCATTTCCTTCTACCCCTACATGGGCAGGAACCCAAACAAAGCGACAGTCCAGCCCTTATGATATAATCTACATAGAGAGCTATGAATACTAAATACCAGATCCAGCCTACAGGACTTAACAGATTTAATACTGGTGAGTGCTGCCCAGCTATCTGATGCAATGACCACCTTGCTTTCCTTATTTTCTTCTATCCACTGTAATGCCATCAAAATGGCCATAAGCTCAACTGTATATACTGACAGATGATCTCTTTTTAATGCCTAGTTTGTATGCTGGGATGTATATGGCAGCTCCTGTCCGTCCGGTCTCTGGATCTTTAGAGCCACCAGTAAAGACCATGTGGTTATCTCTATAGTGCTGTTCTATGTAACTTTCTGCTATTCTTCCCATGTGTGCTTGCTTGGGTTTCTTTTTGATTATTTGCTGTACATGCAGGTCAATGGATGGATTTACAAAAAACCACGGAGGAAGATCTGGATATGGGACTACTGGGATATATTTTATACTGCACAGGCCAAGACTTTCTGCTTTTGCATTTCCCACCCATCCAAAACTGAAACAGCTACTTTTATTGTGTTCCCAACATTGTTCTAGGCTGGCTTTAGCGCAGGGTGAGAGCTACAGTGTCCCTGAAGATTAGCCCAGTATGTTAGCATAATTCTTGTTCTTCTTATTCTTAGTGGCTGTTCCCCCATTTCCACTTGCATGGCAGCCACTGGAGAGGTCTTAAATGCTCCACTGCATGTCCTTAACGCTTGTGCCTGTTCCACATCTAGTTTTTTAAGATGCCATTCTGCTCCTGACATATATGCTATACATCCATAATCTAGTGTAGATCTCATCAAGGTCTGATATATTTTAAGCAATGATGTTGTAGTGGCCCCCCAGTCCCTTCCTGACAGACATCTTATAAAAGGTTATTGATTTTTTTTGCATTTGTCTTTGACCTTATCGGTGTGCTGTTTCCAGGTCAACTTTTCATCAAACATCACTCCAAACAGTCTGATAACTTTTACTTGTTCGAGGGTTTGATCATATAATTTTAAGGACACTTCTTTATGTCTCCTGGAAAAACATATCACTTGTGTCTTTGCACCCGACACCTTAAAACCCCAGTTATTTGCCCACTGTCCACCTCCACAATTGCTGCCTGTAATGTTTTCTGAATAAATTTCAAATTCCGTCCTCTTATTCATAGGGTGCCATCGTCTGCATACAAGGACTTCTCAATACTTGTGTCCACTTTTTCAAAAATATCATGATGTTAAATAGTACTGGACTACACACTCTGCCTTGTGGAGTACCATTTTCAACTTTATAGAGTCTTGAACATTCTATGCCCACCCTGACCTCTATTGCCCTGCCAAATAAAAAGTCCGACACCCAGTTGTACAGTCTACCACCTACACCTAATTTATTTAATTTGATAAGTAACCCTTCCTTCCATAACCTATCGTATGCTTTTTCAATATCAAAAAAGACAGCTACCACAACCTCCCCATTTGTCTGAGCTTTTTTGATTTCAGATTCCAAACATAAAATAGAGTCCATTGTATTTCTCCCTTTGCGAAACCCACTTTGATCTGGTGAGTACAGATCTCTGCTTTCTATAGAGAATGTTAATCTGTCTGTTATCATATGTTCCATGGTTTTCCCCAACTGTGACGTGAGTGCTATTGGTCTATAACTTGAGGGGTCTGATGGATCTTTCCCAGCTTTTACTATTGGTACTATGATTGATTGTTTCCATGCTATTGGTATTTTGCCTGTTTCCCAAATCTGGTTAAATAATCTTAAAACTACAGTAAGTGCACTATCTTCCAAGTGAGCTAACATGCTATAACAGATGTTGTCCTTCCCTGGAGATGATTGTCTTGTCTTTGAGATAGCCCTCCTTAACTCAAATAAGCTAAATGGTACATCTAAATCATCAGTTGTTGTGCTCTTCTGTATATTGACACCTGGGTTCATGGCAAGAGTGTTGTCTCTGCACTTTCTGGCTTCGACTAATAAATTATCTGAAATGCCTGCTACTCCCTGATATACTAATGTTAAGTCAATTGCACTTTCTGTATTTTGAACACTGTTATATCTGGTGCCACTTCCATCATTCATGCAAACTAATCCCTTATCCACAATTAATTCCTCTATGATTAATCCATTAGTATCTGTCTTTTTACTTCCCCACAGTGTACTATGTGCATTAAAATCACCGCACCAGACCACTTTATCCCGTGTTTGCCCACCCACAGTATTCAATGTGTCTATATTTAATCTATTGCAAGGGTTATAATAATTAATTATTGTTAGTTCAGCTTTTGACTACTATTGCTTCATGCTCTTTTCCTACACTCATCAAACTAAACCTTGTCCCATTTAGCACAAACGTTGCTACCCCACCACCTTTTCCATTCACCCAATCATTCCTAATTGCTGTGTAACCCTGAATTACAAAGTCCCATTGTGGTTTTAGCCATGTTTCCTGTATGCATGTAATATTGGGTTTATCTTGGAGGTTTGAGATAAAATGCTTAAATTCCTGTCCATTAGCAATTAGACTTCTTGCATTCCATTGCAGTATAGTTAGGATCATGAAGATCCACCACCCCATGACAGTGCTTGTGAGCTGGTGTTCCTCCACTTAATTGTTCCTCAACCTCCTCCCACACTAACCCCTTGATTCCCAAGTACTTTTCTGCTGCTTCAACTATTATTTAGATTTTTTCTGTTTTCTTCTGTTTGCACAGAGCAATTTACCACTTCGACCATAAACAAAACAAACTCATTTTTTCCCCACCATCATAGTGTCTTCCTTGATTTTGTCACATCCCTCACATGTTCTTGACTTTTTACATTCTGCACTAGCTTGTTTATTGTTTGGTCTGTCTGGTTGCCAACCTACTCTGTTGGTTGCTTCAGCGTATGTTATCCCTTCTGATGTTTTAATTCTCTGTATTTCTACAGCTCTCTTACTAGCCTCGCATCCCCTGTAGGCCGAGCTGTGTTCTCCTCCACAGTTACAGCATTTTAGCTTAGCTCCATTTACGCATTTCCCGTACTCATGTTCACCACCGCATCTTCCACACCTTGGTTTGCCCTTACATACAGCTGCTACATGTCCATATTTTTGACACTTAAAGCACCTCAGAGGTGGGGGAACATAATGTTTGACATCGTAGCACATATAACCTATATATACTTTAGATGGTAGACTTTCCTCATCAAAAACAATCATAACAGACAAGCTGTCACATCTTTCACCATTACGTGTTTTTTCAAGCGTTTTGCCTCGGCTACCCGTGCTCCTTCCACATTTTCCTTCACTTGTTCTACTGACAAGTAACCCTTCATTCCATAACATATCGCACTATCTTCAATTTTGTTAAGCAGAACAGCCTTCCTTTGCTGATCAGTGTCCCTGCAAAAAACCATCAGTGCTCCATTTCTCATTACTCGTGCACTTTTCACATTGCCAACCAACTTGTTTATAGCTTTTGTTAAATGAATGAACCGGGTTCCACTCGTCGAATGAGGCTCCCTCCTGAATCATTTTAATCATTACTTTTTTTTAATTTATTACAAGAATTATATAGTTACAGTTCACGTTTTTATAAGGAAGAAAAAACAAAGACAGTGAAAAAAACATAAATAACAAAAAACAAACAACAAAAAATAAATTATAAAACAAAAATAAAGTATACAGCCAGAGTGTCAAACAATAAATATCAGTTAAATTAATTATAAAGTTATATTAGATAAATGTTGTAAACATTTTGATGCTGATTTACTCTTCAGTCCAGAAATACAGACTATATCATTTTTTAAGTCAAATTTAAAAACATTGAAAAGAGGTTTGTTCTTCATAAATTTTGATTTATGAATAAAGAATTTTCCAAGCAAGATTAATAGATTGACTATGTATTGTACAGAGGAGTTTGAATCAGAGAAAAAAATAAAATGTCAAAATTGGATATTTTTACGTTTGAGCCAAAGTGTCCATTAATGAAGCCTTGTATATCATTCCACAGAAGAGCTGTATGAACAGCTATAGAATAAATGGTCCAACGTTTCTGTTTCCAGAGAGCAGAAGGAGCATTTTTCGTCTACAGTAGGGATAAATTTCGAGATAATCTCGTTACAGGGGTAACAATGGTGAAGAATTTTAAATGATATTTCTTTAACTTTGTTTGTAATTAAAAATTTTGTGGGTTACTCCATGCTCTATTCCAATTAATATTTTCATACCGGGGGGTCCATTTGTGCCTGCATGCAGGGATAGATTTTGCACATAAAAGGTTCTTAATTACTTTGTTGTTGACTTTTTTGTCTAGAAAAGATAGACCATTTATTAAAACACTGCTGGACAAAAATACATTCATTTGATCCAGATCTTTCTCACCTCTAAGTAAGGTTATGATCCCATTGGGAATAGCTCTGGTTACAACGTCAAATTATTTTCTTGGAGGATGAAAGTTAAATTTATGAGTAAAGTCTTCATATGTTAAAATTTGATTTGAGTTATTTAACAGTTGGGCTACCAGTACAATGTCATGTTTAAACCAGTTTTGTATAAAGAGAGTCTTGTTTCTATATATGATGTTCCTGTTGTTCCAGATAAAGCATTTGTGAGGGGAGAAATTGTGTTTGTATCAATCCTGAGCTTTCAGAGAATTTATTCACAACCTTTAGTGGAATTCCTATTTGGGATTCATTTTTTAGAAACAGGGTTGTGTCGTCAGCCAGCTGTGATATTTTTATTTCTCTTTCGTTTAATGTAATTCCTTTGATTGAACTCTTGTGAATTAGGACACAAAGGATTTGGGCTACAATCAAAAATAAAAGAGGCGATGTGGGGCAGCCTTGGCGGATCCCTTTCTTTATGTAAAATCTAAGTGAGGTTCCATTCGCCAATTTAACACAACTGTTTCCTCCCATGTACAGAGTTTTCACAGCATTAATAAAATTCTGATCAAAATTAAAATTTTAAAGTGTCAATAATAAATTTGTGGCTTACCGTGTCAAAAGCTTTTTGAAAGTCTAAGAATAGGATAAGGTGTTCATCATCTAGAAAGTCTTTGTATTCCATCAGATCCAGAACTAAGCGAATGTTATTGGCTATGTGACGGTCTTTCATGAAACCAGATTGGCATTCATCAATTAAAGTGTGTAATTTAGATTAGAGACGTTTTGCAAAGATAGATGCTAGAATCTTATAGTCATTATTTAGCAATGTAATGGGTCGCCAATTTTCAATTAGTAGAGAGTCTTTGTGAGGTTTTGGAATAAGTGTTATGACGCCTTGCCTCAGAGAGGGAGGGAGTTCCCCTCTGTCCAGAGATTCTTTGAAGACAGCTAGGAGAAATTTACCTAATGACTCAGAGAAACATTTATACATCTCAGAAGTGAGGCCATCACAGCCTGGTGATTTATTGTTCTTTAACTGAGTTATTCCCCAATTAATCTCCTCAATAGTTATGTCCTGACAACAGATTTTATTATATTCTTCATCCACACAGTTAGGTGAGTCAATAAGGTTAAAGATTTCATTTGGATCTTTGAGATTATTATCTTTTGAGTAAAGTTGTTCGTAGAAAGCACATATATAGTTTGATATTTATTTACTGTCCTCACTAATCTTTTCCCCAATATTAAGTTTTCTTATAGTATTGATTTCTTGTCTTCTTTTTTCCATGGTAAAGAAATATCTGCTGTTTTTCTCTCCCTGTTCCATCCAACTCCTACGTGACCTTATAAAAGCTCCTTTTGCTTTGTTCTCATATAAAACGTCTAGTTGATTTTGTAAGTCTAATAAGGCATTGTTATCTTCTTGGCTCAGCTGCTTTTTTTCAGTAAGTATGTTTATATTGTTGATTAGCGTGTATGTTACGTTCTTCTTTTGTGTGCCATTATCTTGCCATAACCCGAGCAGACGCCTCTAATTTTGTATTTGAGAAGTTCCCATGATGTCCCAAAATGATTCCCTTTTCTTGCAGCTTCCCATTGTTCTGAGATAAGGAGTTCTATTTTCATTTTTAGTTCCTCATGAGATAATAGAGAATTATTTAATTTCCAGTAACCGCTGGAGAATCTCCCTCTTTGTTCCTTGCTGACCTGAATAGATAAAGAGATGGCCTTATGGTCTGTCAGAACAGCAGGAGAGACAGTGCATGACTCAACGGAGGGCTCTAACTCAGCCGAGATCAACCAGAAATCTCTTCTGGACTGTAGCGTATGGTTTCTGTTGCTCCACGTGTATGTTTTCAACAATGTATTTTTTTCCCTCCATATATCAATGAGATCCAGTCTTTTTGTAAAGTCAATTAGTTTTTTTGAGTTTGGAGCTAGTTTTGGCGGGCACCTGTCTAATTGGTTATCCATAACCATATTAAAGTCACCGCCCAAAATAACCTTAGCTACAGGATATTTAGACATCAGCTCATTTAAAACCGAGTCCAGCTCCTCCAAAAGTTTCGAATTATGAGAGAGTGAGCAGTGCCCATAGACGTTGCCTAAAATAAAAAATGCATCTTCCAAACAGGTAATAGTAATAATCCAGTGACCATTGGTATCCCTAACGCATTAACAACCTTTCCTTTAAATTTATGAGTGAGAGTAAACCCCTGCTGAGTGGTTGGATCCATGAGTCAACCAGATGTCCTCTCCCCATTGACTCTTCCATAACTTTTCGTCCTCTTTACATGAGTGAGTCTCTTGGATGAAAATAATATCAGCATCGTAGTCCTTACAAAAAATGAAGATGGCTTTTCTTTTAACAATGTTTCGTAGTCCTCTGGCATTTATAAAAGTAGTTTCATCAACCTCTAAAGAACAGTTCTCTTTACGAGAGAAAAACAACCTAAGCAATAACAGCTTCTGCCTCTTAAAAGTGGATTTGGAACATTTTAAAGTAATTACAGAGTGCTTGTGTTATTCATAAATGACTGATTGGGTTAATATAAAGTATAATATGTATTTATATATGTATGTATATTATTATTAGTTATTATTAATATATAATAAAACCCTGCGAGAGGATGGAATTCAGCCCTCTGAATAGATATAGCGTTAGCCAACATAGGTATTAGAACAGTTACCTGAACAGATGTTCTTACCCCTTAAAACAGCCACAGAAAGATAGGGCACAGGTTCAGAGTTTACAACAACGTCCTAGTGTAGCTCATTAGGAACCCTCTTAAAGGATCTCCACATCCTCTATGAAGGCTCGGGTTCCTCTGAAAAAAGCTCGCTTTCCTTGTTTCCTCGCTTCTTCGATGCGGGCCACAGCCTCTCTCGGGTCTTCTTGTCAGCCTGAGTGAGATCCTCGCCAAAGCGGAGCCTCTTCTCCCTCAGGAAAGTGGGTTTCGTGCATTTTTCCAAATGTCGTCCGTC
>NW_024040282.1:0-12492 GCF_014851395.1 Micropterus salmoides | reverse complement strand
CCAAAACACTATTCGACAATATTGCATTCAGTGATAATCCTTTATCACAATGAATGTGTTATAAAACCACCTGCGTAAACTAATAACAATACCTTCAATCTATCACACGTAGTTGTGGTGTTGCATATACTCTCTTTTGTAGTATATTGCATCATTGGAAATGATGATTCATCTAAAACACATCTCTTTTGTTTATCAGTTGACCGTGGCGTCTGCATGTTAATCACAACAAAAGTACCTTTCTGCTTCTTCATCTAAAACACATTTAATTTAAGATATACGATTCTTGTGATTAAAATAAATAATTTTCTCTCAAATTATTCACTTTTCCCAGAGAAACTTTTCTTGCTATAACAACATATTACTTCATCTTCTTATGTCATGAAACTTGTGTTATTACACAAAATCAACTCAAAAAATAACAGTTCAGACATATCTCATGAAAGCACTGTTCTTACTGGATCTGACACCAAATCCAGACAAAATGAAAGGTGTCTTGTTAAATTGGAATAATATCATTCTATCATAAAACATATCTTGAAGTAACAAGACACTGAGCATTATTATGTCATGTCAAAATGTTAATTAGATTACGTTAGACTAGACCTTTATAGTGTAAGTACAACTTTAACAGGCATAAAGGTAGAAAAAAGCAAGGTCAAGGCCATCAGCAGTGGTGATTTTGAAAATCATGACATCCTGCACTACAGGTGCACTAAATGACTAGACTACACCACAATTAAGAGACAGAATATACACAAAAAAATAACAATACTGAAAAATTTACTTTATGGTACCGATGCAATTACAATGAGCTGAGAGGAATAAACACATGGCCGTTCACTGTAATGAAAGAAGGAGATTTAGTGTCTGGACAACCACAGAGTTCTATGAGAAAATAAGCAAACTCAGGCCTTTTCCACACACAATAGCTGTTAGTAGGATAGTGTGTGTTGTTGATTTCATTTTTCATGGGATTTGTTGATTTTCTTGTTACAAAAAAACAGATGCGACATCTACTGCACAGAGCAATAGGTGGGGTGATCAGAGGTATCTTACAGTAGCAGGCAGATGACTGGTTGGCTGCAGATTGATGGCCGACATGGAGATGTCTTCAGGCTCTGTCTGAGTCTGAACAGTACGCACATAAACACAGCCATTTAGTTAAAAATATCTTTTGTACTGTCACAGTAGAGAAACTTCTAATTGGGATTTGAACACAGACCTTTCAGATAAAGGATCTCTCTCAAAAGCACATAATTTTCCTCCGATAGTCCCCAGCTTATGCCAGTAACAATTACGTGTGCCAAGAGCAACGGGATTAGCATTAACATTGAAAATCATTAATGGTTTTCATGATACCCATCGTGTTATGAAAAGTAATCAAAATTCATTCTTAAAGGTTAAAAAAAGGTTAAATATTTTGGGAAAGAGGTTTATTACTCTCTTGCTGAGAATTAGATGAGAAGATCGACACCACTATCATATCTGTCTGTTGGATATGAAGCTACAGCCAGTAGCCAGTAAGCTTAGCTTAGCATAGACTTGAAAGAGGTCTGTCCAAAAGGTAATAAAACCCTATGACAAGCACCTCTAAAGCTGGAGTCTTTTCATCCAGTCTTTCTTGTGATTATGACCCATATTTACATTTATTGTTAGGTCTCTAGTGGCCTATGAAGGTAGCAAAGGAGGAAGTCAGGTGATGCATTATAAAGAGCAAGAAATTCCGTGTAAGGAGGTTGTTGTTGGTGGATGGGTGAAACAAATGCAGGACTTTCACACAGGAGACCAATGTTTGAGTCAAGTGTTCAGTGACCTCTTTAAAGACCTCTGACATATAGCAATTATAAGTCGCTTTGGATAGAAATGTCTGCTAAATTAAAAGTAAAGTCACTTATTTTAACCCAAACCACAAAGTTTTCCTAATAACCAAGTATTGTTTTTTGCCTAACCTAAACATATGTGTTACCATGTGTTTAACATTGTGACTTCTGTAAACTGACTTACGGTCCGGTGACAAACTGAGACTTAAGTCATGGGCACGGCCAACACACTGTCCAGCACATAATCCCCACTAAATTCCAGAACTTTTGACAATCATACACTTTAAACAAACAATGTGTTAATAAATTAGCTTTAGAGGTGCTGATAGACAGATTGTGTTACCTAAAGACAGAAAGAGTCTAGCTGTTTCCTGCCTGTAGCTTCATATTTAGTGTACAGACGTGCAAGTGGCAACTCTTCTCATCTAACTCGCCGCAAGAAAGACTATGAGCACATTTCCCAAAATGTCAAACTATTTCTTTAAGTCTAAAAGTATCAGGTATTGTAAGTACTTCAGAGTTACCCTACAGGTACAAACATTTGTTTCTGTAATATTGTAATTAATTTAAAAAAAAAAATTTAATAAAAATGGACAAAAAAGGAAATATGCCAAAGTCAAAATTATACTAATCACATACGGAAATTGTAGGTAAAAGTACATTTTTATGTTATTTTGTCTTTTACACCACTGGTTGAAAATTGGTAAACACAGATTACAGAAAAAAGTAAAAAGTATACAATCTGCTCTGTGCAGTGATGAAAGCAGAAGGAGGTCAGATACTCCTAAACAATCAGTCATCTTCGTCTGCCAACAAGTGCAATATGTTGAAACATGGGGTCACATCATGCAAGCTGTGGATTAAGTATGAAAGACTCAGATTATTGGATTAGTCTTTGGACCCTCTGTAATGCAGTCCTCATTGAATCTGACCTGCATGGCAGTGCTTCTGTATGTGTGTGTTTGCATATGTGCGGACATGTGGGTTGATGGTGAATTTTTCTGTGAACTAAGATGATTACAGAGAAACGGAAATGCTCCATATACTGGATGCCCCACATAGAATGACCTGTCACTCTCCATTGGCCTTACAGCACAATGCTTAGGAATGTTGCAATCGCCAAGAAGCACCATTCAGATAAAAAGTGCCGGGTTTTGGCCAAGCCTCATTATGAAGATGTGTTAAAATGCTAACAATTACATTTCAAGCAAATAAAAAAGAAATGTTTTCTTTGTGTTTGTTGTGTCTTCTTTTAAAATGCCATAATCTAACATAATGCTCATCAATTTGATGCTGTTCACTATATAATATAAAAGGAAAATTTACTTTTTTTATAACCTCTGATCTTTCCTGTTGGCTGTCCACAATAAATGCACCAACTTCATTGCTGAGACTCTACAGTCCACAATTTAACATATTAAACCGTAATGTCAAAGTGAAAATGAGTTCATTCAAGCCACACCAGCTGGTGATTGAGCCAGTGATTGTGAAGCAAGACTGAAACAGCTGATACCTATTAGCTGATAAAAGCGAGAATTCAATGCCAGTCTAAACTAAATCTATACTCTAAATATCTCCAGAAGTGCTGAGTCAAAAGGTTTCTGGACCTGCTTTTGATCCTTCAAAATGTTTAATCTCTCATCCTAAATACCTATCTGACATTTAAAGTTAGAAATGTACAACATAAGCCAGGCTCCAATACTCACTGTAATTTGTGAGAGGAGATATATGGCCGGGTCAGTGGCGATGTGGGTGGCAGTTCTCTCAAACTCTCTTGTGTTGTGGCCTCTCACCTTTGACCTCTGGCTGGCATGACGCACCTGTTTGACATCACTGGACAATTGACGACTGGCAGGAATCTGAGATGAGCAATCCTCCTCCGTGTCTGAGAAGCGAGCCTGAGAAGACACACAGACGAAATCACAAACACACAAGACTAAAATCAGCAACTCGTAATTCAAAGTATTTGTAATAGGAAGTGTAAGACATAGACATACCATATTAGATATGAGATACACTCACTGATTCGCTGTCAGAAAGGGAGGAGTTGTGCGGTCTGCTGGGGCATTTGCTCTCTGATTGGCTGGTGAGGGTTGATCGGCGGGTGGACTGGAGACTGCTGCTGCTGAAACGGTCTCTTCCAGTAACGCACAGCAATACCCCGAGGTAGGGAATGTACTTGGTGAGTGCTGACCTGAGAGAGAGATAGAAAGAAATATTAAAATCCAAATGAACAAATTTATTATATGATAGTAAAGCGTAGGGACCTCTGACAACCCTGAATGCCAAGCTGAATTAGGCCAATTAGGGTTTAAAAAAAGAATAAACAAATTATATAAATACATTAAAGCCAGTGACCCCAGCAGCTACATTACATTTGCTCTGTGTTGCCAAGAGGAATAATTATTCATAGTAATTTATAGTTCAGTCAGGACAACTTTAATCAAAAATACTGATGTTTGCTCTGTAGTAAGTTATGTTTGACAGTATGGCTCTGTTCTGGGATATCCCTGCCCTTCCACGTGCCTACGTGGAAAGCCCCAAGGTACAGAACAGAGCAGGCATCTATAACAACAGAAATAATATTATTAATCAGACAGCCTGAAAGGAGGAGCTGGGGTAGCAGTGGGAAACAAGTTGCTTGCAGAGAAAGCAGCAAGGGTAGACAGGCTAAAGCAGCTTAAATAAGGCGCCTTTTATGGAATTTACCAATGAATGCCATGAGGGGAATCAGCTGAGCTGCTAGCTGATGTGGCTGGCTTTGAGATGGGCTGCAATCAGCTGATGTGCTGGGATTGTGAGCTGAGCTTGACTTTGTTGTCTGCCTGAAATTACGATATGCTTGATTTGTGCATTCAGTGGTTTGTGGTAGTGCTACACATAGACACCATATACACTGTTGACAGATGTTTCCACAGGGAGAGTATATTAAATTCTATGACAGCTACAGAAACCATGAGGCGACCACAAGAACTTTGAGTGTCAGCATGGGCTGCTTGTGATTTCTCCCACAAGATTCTGAGATTGTAAGAAGACTATATGAAGCCACTAGAGGGAAAGTGCTGTAATTGGCTGGCTTTCAGAAACACACATCTAACAAAGCCTTTTCACATGCAAACCCTCTGCACGCTGCAATCGTTGCTCTCCATCAAGTGAATCAATTAGTGTCAAAAATACACCCATTAGAACAGTACGTTGCCTCAGCACTGCCCTCACACAACCTAGGCCAAGGAAATTAAAGCCAAAGAAAAAGAAAAGTACACCACCCACCAGCGACTTTACATTAGGCCATACCAGATGGAATTGTGCAGACGATTTGGAGTATTTGGACTGACTTGTGAATGAAAAAAAGCACATCCAGAAATTCAGTTTTTGCTTGACATTGCTATTCATTCCTATTTTAAGATACATACTGTAATTTTATTATTGAGGCAAGGTAAAAGACTTCTATGCATTCATATTTATTGCGGTTAGCAAACTACTGTTTGTCTGTTCTGGTGGTGGCGAACAGTTCGGCTGTTGGGCTGGCAGGGACAAGCTGATAAGGCTGGCCCTTCAGTACCCCAGTAATAGAGTTTGGTAGAGAAGCCTCTCTGTGCATGCCATACTCATTTTCTATGATTGCCTGAGGGGCCCTTTGGTGTTGGCCCCATGACTGGTATCACCCATCTCACTGTACAAATCTGCCATTCACTGGTGAAGTCAATTAATACGTATTTGTCTTAATTTTTAATTGTTGTGCTGGTTAGTATTCCAGTGAGTGCATTGCTAATGTAACAGCAAACCTGTACCAATAATTGAAATTTAAAGCATGAATTGTGTGAATAATTTGTTAAAAGCTAAAAAAGTTTAGCACTTGCCATTGGAAATGAAGCTGGAGATTATCTTAAAGAGAAAAATGGACCACACAAACCTACTGATATCATCTTCACTTAAGCAGTAATGAACAAAAACTGTGTCTTTAGAAAACATGGCTAACTGTTAGCACTTTGCATATTTTATATTTTATATATTTGCATATATAGCATATTTCACACAAAGGAGACGGTAATGAAGACTGTATTAGCCCGGCAGTTGGAAATCTCAAGAGCCACATGAACCAGCTGTGGGGCGAGCAGATGTTATCAAGATGCACAAAACAGTGTAAAGCGGAGTAAAACAACACATTGGCGGTTATGAAGGAGGCGTGCAATAGGTTTTTGCAAAAATGACTATTTGATTTCAGTTGCTTTTCCTTGCACATAGCTTTAGTGAGCTGTAAACATATGGTCCATTGTGAACAAGGCAAAACACAACTGAGCCACTGCACCAATGCACTGTTTCTGTTGAGGTCAATACATGACAGCAACCTGTAGCCAGCTTTCTCAGAAATTTTTTCACACTGAAAAGGATTATGATATTTACACGCAACACAGTGGGACAGGGAAGGATGAACACCTTTGCCATGTAATCAATTGAAAATGAATTCATTAATGGACAACAGCAAAGTTATTGAGATGTTTTCACGCAGGAAAGAATATAGAGCAACCTTTGGTTTCAAGAAATAATGTGAATAATTTTCCTGTTGCATTTGTATTATATTTTTAATTGACCTCTCTTTTAGTTAGTCTGGTTTATCAACTTGGCATATGTTTAAGTTTTAGAATTGTAAAAAGGTCCAAATGGGATCCAGCTCTTGTAATACTGACTTCATCCCGCCCTTGGGCTACTACTTTTAATATTCTCTCTCTCTCTCTCTCTCTGAGTTTATTAGTTCATAACATTCCTGTCGTTTTTTTAGTCATCTATTTTAGTCACTGTTGAATTAAAATTGGAACCACAAACTGGAATTGACATTAATTGGTTTTATATTAGAGTGTCAAACTACTATGTCAGATGATGCCTGGTAAAATCAAAGATGATGTGCCTTGATCCACCAACATTTCTGTGTCAAAAACGTCACTGACACTAACTACTGGTCTACTACAACAAATTCTGAAAATAATCTTCCGTTGTATTTAGTGCTGATCAGACAAGACAGATTATTTGCCATTGTGAGCAACCAGAACCATTAATTGAATATGTACAGAGTGACCATACCCTAGAGCCTTGAGGTGGGTAGACACAGACAAACCTGACAACACAGAGAAAACAGAGCCAGTTCTGCCATCAACAAGTAGAGAAAGAGCAAAACCAAAATTTGAAACACTCTTAGACCAAATAACATTTTACTTGGGGAGAAAACAGATATTGCCATGGAAGCAGCAAAATATATGAAAGCATTTCACATCCCGAGGTAAAACTGG
The DNA here is from genome assembly GCF_014851395.1 of Micropterus salmoides. NCBI lineage: Eukaryota > Metazoa > Chordata > Actinopteri > Centrarchiformes > Centrarchidae > Micropterus > Micropterus salmoides. The sequence goes on along the minus strand of NW_024040282.1, from coordinate 5,384 downwards.
AGGAATAACAAATGAAGCTGAGCTACTTCAAAAATTTCCTCCTGTTTTGTTGACAATTGTATCTCTCATTGTATCATGTTTTTTAAATATTTTTGTTTATTTGTTTGCAAAGTCTTTTGTTTTTCCTTATCTTTATAATACACTGTATAGTATAGTAAAGAGTACAAATTATTAGTATTACTTACATTGCAAACCCAATGCAACCTGCAATACTGTACTTTATGCAAATATATGCAAAGAAGGTAAACTTGAATTTCAGAGAGAGCGAGGGAGAAAGAGTATAGCTGGGTCTCCAATAAAAGCCTGTGGAAATGATAAATTAAAGTATGTTATTTCCATCACATTAATCTGCTGTTAATGAAACTACTAACACTTGCATTATTGTGTGCATTGTACCTGTATTTGGGGTGTGTTATGGCATATACAATGGGGTTGTAGATAGCAGATGCTTTGGCGATCACAGCAGGAACAGAGTTCATATATGGAGTCAACATGTGAGCGTACCTGAGAGAGTCAGAAGAGAGGAGAGTGGGGACAGATGTTGGCAAGAGGGAGAAAAATGAGAGAAGGGAATTAGACATATTCATGTGACAAGAGCAGTGGTGGGTGTGTAGAGACACAGGGGTGAGGCTCACAGTCGCACTCACTTTCAATGTTGGATGTTGTTGTTTAAAGATCACATAAAATGTGCACTTGAAATGCAAACAGTGTATTTTTACTGATTTTATGCTACAGTATTAAGCGTAGCGTTGCTGATTTTTAGCTGTCACTTGGGGGCAGCAAAAACAAGCTGTAAACACAACATTGACATATATTGATCTTATAAAGTTGATACGGTGAACTCGTTCGTTGCCTATTTACACATCCAGCAGTTATGAAGCAACATTATCTTTCATTTGGAGGTATGTTTCTGTTCTCCAGTAATAAACAAAAACTGTGTCTTTAGAAAACGTGGCTAACAGTTAGCACTTTAATATTTCACACAAAGGAGACGTATTCACTCTTTTGGTGCTGAGTAGTGTACAGTGGAGTTTGCTGCTGAAAACAAAGCTATGAGAGAGAGGCCAGGGGGTAGAGCGGTCATGCACTTATCATAAGGTCAGTAGTTCGATCCCTGGCTCCCTCAGTCTGCATGTCAATGTGTCATTGGGCAATATACTAAACCCTTGCTCCATCGGTGTGTGGATGTGTATGAATTTGTTGCCATTCCTGATGGCAGTTGGCACCTTAGCCTCTGCCGTACAGTGTGTGAATGTGATGAATTGTAAAAGTGCTCTGAGTGGTCTGAAAGACTGAAAAGGTGCTATACAAGTACAGACCATTTACCATAAAGCTCCATATAGTTGAGGGGAGCTGTAGATTCATGTGAAAATTCTTTGTAAGTTCATCACTCCGAGCAACTCCTTTCACATCGTCACATTGTTTTCACATTGTCATTTGATACATTGTTATTATAAAAATGTTGATTATGTTTAACTAAAATCTGTTCTTTGATTTCAAGTTCATGCATATGTTTGTTATGATGGGGATTAGCTCTCCCAAAATCCTCATTGCTGCCCAGATAGTTTGAGAGCTCCCCTAAAGAGCAGAAACATTTATGCCAAATCTATCTGTATAACTATTTGCTGTAAATGTGTCTGAATCACAATTAATGTCCCATCTTTCAGGCAGCAAGTAGTTTCATTTTATGCCAATATAACTAGTATCAACTTGCAGAGCCTTAAAGTAATATTTATTGGTACATTATATATATAATATATTAGATCTTTGTCTTGCTTTATAATGAAAAAACCCTGGATGTTCTCTCATATATCCATTGCTAAACCTGCTGCCACCACAACCCCTGTCTGGTTAAAATGGTGATAGATGAATAGATGAGCTTAAACTACCTGTACTGCTTTACTATTATGAACTACATCCCCCCAAAATATAGCGCTTCATTATTATGGGGATGCTTTGAATCACTAGATTAAAGAAAATATCTCTTTAGCGGTCTTTAACAAAGTACACACACCTACCCAGCGAATGCAGTGAGGGCTGCACAGGAGTAAGGGGCCCAGGAGATGACATATAGTAGGATGACAATAAGTGCGATCTTGGCCATCTTCCACTCACTCTTCATCTTACGGAATCTCTTGGCAGAGTTTCTTGTTCCCTCACATTTGATCTTTGTTATCGCTCTGTCAAACACAGAGACACTCAACATGGTTATGAAAGCTTATATTTGTCAGGGGTTTTATTGTATTTTTCTTTTAGTTAATTTATTTTGACGTCTAAGTTAATTGATGTAGTCGTGTATTGTACTCGTCGTGTACACACAAAATTCACCAATCACCAACACTGACAGTACTGCCAGGATAGGCAGTATTATCGTTCAGGTCGAGTGAGACATCAGTGGAATAGATAAACTCTGACAAAGTTGTTAATCAGCAAGACATCAATATCATCACACTTGTACCAACCGTGTTGTGTGTCGGATGGCTCTGAAGATGCAGCAGTAGCTAAAGATGATGATGGCGAGAGGGATGAAGAAGACAAAGGTAAAGAGCAGCATGGTGTAGGAGCGGACAGAAGGGGTAAATGTCATGTAGTCCCAGGAACAAGACGTCATCAGACCCTCTGGGACATAGGCACCTGTGAGAGAAAATAAACACTTTAGTTGTTGCTTCCCACGAGTTCCTATTTTTCTGTTGGTTTCTGCATTGAATAACTTCCAGCTTCTTCCCTATCTGAAAGTTGAACTACATGCATTTGTAATATCTTGGCAACTGTACATGCAGTATGCGGTGTCCTTACGATAACCTGTAGTAAAATTGTTGAATTTCACATTGTACCTCATTTGACATTCCAGTTCTCAGGGGATGTTAGGGCTGCTGTACTGAGGCTCCATCTACTGATAAATTTTGAAAAAAAAACACCTTTCCAACGGTGGAGAGACCTCTGAGAGTTGAAAGGCATCAAGATGGATGCCGAGGTTTTTCTATTTCTACTTAAAAGGTGAGTAGCGTTAGTGTTGCTAATGTTTTGTCTGTTGTTGTGTTAGTAGCAGGAGAGCTGTGAGTATTGCTGTCAGGAGCTGGTGTGCTGGCAAGACAAGACAAACCGACAATGTCGTACTCAAGCATTGATAATACTTTAAGCACCTAAATCTGATTGTTTGATGAAAACTCTATTATGTAGTATTATCTGTCAAGCTGTAAAATCCATCAGAGAAAGCTGTTGGAGCGCTCTCTCCAGACCACACCACTTCTTCTATAAATTTCACACAAAGTCCACAAAATTACACACCCACATAAAGAGACACTACAATCTGTCTTTGTGTAAACATTTGAACAAAACTAAGCATACACTTACATACATAACAACAGCAGACTTTAAAACACTGTATCTCCCTTTCTCCAGACACGAAAGGAAGCCCTAAGTCACTTTTATTACATGATGTGTAAAGTTGTTGTGGGGGTGGGGGCTCCAAACCCCAAAAGAATGTTTAGTGGAAATTGCTACTGCAACATGGTCAATGCAGAGTGACAGAACTTTGACAGGGGCTCCCAGTATGTGTATCCAAAAGACATGTTGTTTCTATTTGAATACATATACAATATGTCTGACATTCTAAACTTCCGTCTGTTCAGCAAACCTTGTGTTTTTGTCCTGTGATAATTTAAGTCCTTTTTGGACAGACACCTAGTAGTAAGTGTCAGAGCTGTTTCCTGTTATGTTGTTTCAACAGTTCAATAAGCGTTCACAGCGTACTGAACTGATTGTATTTGTTGTTATGTCTAAGTAACTTAATTTAATTACCAACTCTGTGGCATCTGCCTTCTGACAAGGTCATAGTAGGTAAGGCCCGCCCGATTGAAAATCGATAGCTACTAAAATTGACTACCTGTGACCGTGACAGCAGTCAGAGTAAAGTGTGACGTGCAAGAAGTATAGAGAATTAACCTAATGGAGGCTGCTTGTTAACACCAACATATAGTCTGTTACAAAAAGTAAGACTTCACAACCTCATCATGACTTATTTTTGGGCTGTTGTAATGTCAGCTACAGGTAAGCATGAGGTGATCTGCCTTCTGATAACTGATTTAAATGTATTTGGCAGCTTGACAAAAGGCAAAGTCTGATCTATTTGAGATAGCAGTAACTTTCATCAGGAATTTGACATGCAGACACAAAACAAAAACAGTGAGATCGAAGTTATGAGACAGAGCTCAACAAATCCCTCAGAGGAATCACACTGATCAATAATGACTCTGTTTCTAGGTATCTGAGTGCAGTTGTACTCACTCCAGCCAAAGAAGGGGGGTAGGCTCCAGCCCATGGAGTAGAACCAGGCAGCACCCACGATGCTCAGGGCTTTCCTGCGAGACATCTCCCCCAAGGAGGCCAGAGGCCTGGTGATCACCATGTACCGGTCCACCGCAATCACCATTAGTGTAATCATGCTACAGATACCAAACAGTGCTCCGCAGAATGCATATACCTCACAACCTGCACCAGGAGAGGTAAAGGAGGGACAAAGAAGCAGTAGAGGGGAAGAAAAAATATGTTTGATATCCGGATAAATGCATTTCTGGCAGTAGATCCTGCAGCTGGGAAAGTCTACAGTTGAAAGTATTGTGTGATAGATGAAAAGAGCTGAAAGGCTGAAAACAGCCAGAACTAATGATAATACAGTTACATTAACCTAAGTTTGGAAACAAATGTTTGTACCCATAGTCTTTTTTTCCTTTTACATTTTAGCCATGCTAGCCACATAGCTTGAGGAATGGTTGATGACTTGATTCTGTCATGGTTTTGTGGTTATTTCCTGTTTTATTTTGTTAAACCCTTCCTCTTGTGTCTGTGCTTACTTAACTCCTCGTCTCTCTGTTTTTTGCTTACAGTCTATGGTTTTTCCTTGTTTATTGATTTGTTCTGTAAACTTCCACCTTTATTTTGTTACTTATGTCTCCTCTCGTTTCTGTTCACTTCACTTCCTGCTCTTGTGTTTTCCTGCTTGTTGCACCTGTGCCTTGTTAATCACCTCCCTCTTGTATATTTAAGTGTGTGTCTTCCCATTGTCTGTTGTAGGATATATAAGTTTTCTTAATAAACAGTAGGAGCTTTCACACTGCCTTATTTTCTGGGATTATAACAACAATATTCCAGCTCGCTGCGCTGTATGAAAGGTACGGGGGAGGGGGGTCAGATTTGAGCCGGGAATGTTGGTAGTAACAGAGACGGAACAATGTATGTGGAAAAAGCCATGGAAAAGGTGTGGCGTTTCAATGCTGTTGTCTTACAAGTCATGGTCTTTTTTTTCACGGTCTAACCCTGAGAGCCGGATCACTGTGTGAAAGGACACATGGCTGTTGGATTATGGCGACAATATTTTGTTCAGT
>NW_024040281.1:0-13168 GCF_014851395.1 Micropterus salmoides | reverse complement strand
AGCACTTTACCTAACCTACAAGTTTTTGCACTGCACCACAATCAAACTCAACCAAGACTGCCGTTCATTAGGTCGTGCTGCACCCCCCATGATATTAGAAAAGGGCTGTCCCCGACTAAGGATTTACATAGTTGAATCAGAATCGTCAAGTCCTGCCTATAGTCAACTGATCGAGTCATGTGTGTTTTTGTGCAGGGCGATTGCGAGCCGGGGGGGGGTTAACACATGGTGGCTCTGCTTTAATCTTGAGAAGCTGCAGAGCTGCAGTCTCTATTCCTTCAATTTACACTGTACATTTCCAAAAATAACTCTAAACTGAGGCTTTTTGAAGACCCTTTCCTCTCTCTCTCTCTCTCTCGCCTGCCATTCACCGGTCTTGTGCAGAGTTGCGTGCATGCCGCGCTGCTGATAACTGCATGCACGTTGCGGTTCCGCACGGGTCTATTTCAAGAAGCTGGCTATTTAAAAACGATAAAATATTCTTTGTGTGGTTCAATCAACGGTGATAAATTCCCACGAGGTGCGGACAATTCGACACAACACCAGTGAAGCTGGGGCTCAGTCTCTTCAGCAAGTGTTCCTCCACTGCTACTACCTACACGCTACACCTACACATGCACACTGACGACCCAGGATTAGAGTTACAATTTTGGATTTATTTACGCACTTTAAAAACATTATTTGAAAGCTTTTTTCTTTTCTCACTTTTTTATTTACAGCATTAAATGTTGAAATGTATATTGTAACAGGCTGTATATTAACTTATTGGGAGAAAACTGGTAGTTCTATTTAAAATCAGACGTTGAGCACCCCTATCGCCAAAATGGTATGATCCTTGTTTCGCTGCGAGTCTTCGACTGTGAGATTGAAAGTCAAATTAGGCTCCACCCATTGAAGCATCGAATCTTCAGGGTCAGCCCTATAAAAAATAAGTTTTAAAGTTCCCAGATTGTTAGACCCTTGAGCCCCGATCAGACAGAGTGCTTTTTGCACGTTGCAAAACACAAGGCGCATCGCACTGCCTTTTCTGATGAAGCCTAAAAACAAAAAAAGAGCAGCTTGCTGCTTTGGCGACCACCAGATCACCTGTCCTTAACCTGACTTTGATTTTGCTGTGAAGTTAACTCACAAATCTGATGTGATCACGGCCTTATTCCTTAACTTTTCATCTTGTTTTCTTGTAACTTATCGGTACCGTATGTACTGGTATGCAGTTAGTACAAAAATGACACAGTAAATTAGGAAGAATCACACTGTACGTGTCTGGCCGTATTATAAAGTGTTAACAATGGTCTAATCCTCAAATGTCCATTTACACATTTCCAGAGGTTTCAACCTTAGGAATTAAAATCAAAGACCAAAACAACAAAAATAATATGCAAATTGTAATAAACAAGAATTGTCCTTTAAAAGTACTGCACTGAGGTGTTTGAGTTTGGTGACAGAACAGCAAAAGCTTTAAAGCAAAGTGGCGAGGTGGCTGGAAGAGAGGTCGTTATTGTGGACACCCCTGTATGTTGGAAAATTTTCCAGCAGTGTTTACTCCTCTGACTTTGAAGTCTGGGATTTTTTAAAAGGGGTGTCTTTGTGCTGGCCATCACCATCATCATCTTGTTGGCAGTGCCTCTTGACACATCATTTACCGATAAAAAAGAAGAGTTAGAGACGGCAACATGAGGCTGCTTGGACAGAGAGTGTGGAGATATGTAATTGTGCTGTTTACATTCAGGGACACTTTGGGGAACACAACTATTGAGCAACACATTGAAAGTGAAAGAAAGCCTCTCCATTGGCTTATTGAGAAGATGGAGGAGATGCTAGCAGTAAAAAGCTCTTTTTACCTCAGTGCCTACCCTGAGACAGATGGTCCACAACCTGAGGAACACAAAAGTGACATAACAACTTAAAACAAAGATGAGAACACAACGAAGGAGATCTCAGACCAACTTATCATCGAATGGGATTGCAGGAACTAGGAAAAACACCATAGCCTTAAAGATGGGGAAAGTGATTATAAAAGAATCCAACACCATGACAATGAACGATATTGAGCGAACAATGACACAGCAAAGTAACTAACGTTTGCTAAGTTGAGAGTTAGCAACCTGTTACAGCTACAGTTGCTGCAAAGCTAACATGCAAAGAGGATGAGACAATCCTAGAGCCAGCACAACAGCTCCAGACAGCAACACTTACAACTGTCCTGCTACTATAGCTAACATCACAACAACAGCATGTCTTGGTAAACTAGAAAGGAGATGAATGTCCGTGGGCAAGTTATTTAACGTTACCTGACACACAAATCATGGCTGGAATAGTGTTGTGTATCGCGGTCAGAGCCACTTTGATTGTTTCTCATTTATGGCTTTATTTTCAGAGCAGAAACAGAGCGGACAGCTAACGGACCATATGGAGATATGTACGCTGAAATTGACACAACAATGTGTATTGGATCTTAACCCACCTTTAAAGGAAGTATGGGATTACCTCAACCAGTAAGGATCCAGAGTCATTAACAGAAATATCTTTTTTTTAAACATTATAATTACAATAGAACAGATCAAACTGCATTGACTCACCAAGTAAAATGTCCCAGCAGGGGGATATTTTAGTGGTCTTTCTCTTTACTAACGATGATCTGATTAACATAATGATTTGCTTTAGGTTTGCAGCATGGCTGCAGACAGGGGTTCTGAAATCAATTCCAGTTTACTCGGCTCGCTCATTCCCAACGTGTCACTTTGTGAGTGGCTGTAGATGTAGTGTAAGGAGTGAGAAAAGTCGACATATGGAAGAGGCCATGGTGGTTGGATGGCTCAACCGCACTTTCACCCAGGTGACTACTTTTTGTTTCCTGTGTGAAACCAATATTCAACATTGACTTCTCTTTAACTACATGACTTAACTAATGTAACTAACGAACTTATTTAACCCAAACAGACCTTTTCCCAAACCTAACCAAGTAGTTTTGGTGCCTTAACCTACCCAGAGAACTATTTAAAAAAAGTATCCACTGTTACTTTCACATTTATGATTTATCAAGTTCAAGTCAACATAGTAGTAGGTTTCTTCAGTGGTTTACATGACATTGCCCTCTCCTGTATCAAGACTAACAACTTGTTCTATGCATTACTGTATATTCTAGCAGTATCTTAAATAAGTTTCATTGCTCAGAGAACTAACATGATTATTGTATTTTCTAATCAGTGAGTGATGACGAGCAGAAGTCTGAGGCTTCAGATGGAGAGAAAGAACAAATGGAGCACCGACATGAAGATGACTGGTTTCTTGAATAAGCAAGTGAAGATGACACAGGATCTGAGCCTCTGAACATATGAATGAGATTGCTGGCCAGATAGAGAGGAACAGAAGAGGTGGCCATGGAACAGGCTTCTTGAAAACATTTCTACAATCCTCTATTTGCAGGTGAATAAATGAAGGACCTACTGTATGTGCAAGTAACCTGCCTTGTTCAGTTTTGTATTGTTTTAACAGTCTGAGTCCCCCACACCACACACACACACACACACACCCTTGTGACCCTGTGATAAAGTTGCTCACCTCACACTATACATCATAAAATGATCCACACCAGCAGAAGAATGAACTGGCATACAGAGTGTTTAATGCAAATCTACTCAGGATTTCAAACTAGGATAAGTGGTAACAGGGACTAGTTTTCATGTAAAGGCTCTAATTTACCGAAGTTGACGACATGACGCAGACTAAGCTGAGTGAAGCTGAATACGGTTAACTTTAAAATAACAAAATGAGGGGCGACTGTGGCTCAGGAGGTCAGTCTTAACATCGAATGATAAATTACACCCTCAAACATTAACCTTACTTTGAGAAATACTAAAACAAACTAGTTAACTAAAGTAGTTGGCAAAATTGGGGTAATTTAACTTTGTTTAAAACTCCAGGAGATGCCCAGGATGCAATTTTTTTGTTCTGCCCTACTCTACGTCTGATATTCTTACCCTAACCAACTCCTCTTGCCTTAACCTAACCAACCCAACCAATGAATGCATCGAGTAGCCAATCAGAGGCACAGTAGGGAGGGTCACAACTTCACCATTCTAGGAAAAAAAATTTGGCGCACCTTCAGAGAGAAAATAGCAGCAGTGTCTGTTTTCCATATTGTGTCTTCTGTGTCACTTTGGCTACATCCACAGTGCAGGCCTTAACGGTCAATGCCGATTTTTTTTCCCAGATTAAATTTTTTTGTTTGACAGTTCACATTATTACTGTTTAAATGTGGCCCATATCAGACTCCAGTGTGTATTGTCCACGGCCTGAAAGCGACCCGCAACGGGATTATGATTACAAAAACAATACTTTAATTTGGTTCAATCAGTCCCATTTCAAAATTAAGCCAACACTCACATACTGTTGAATGATTCTTCCAGATACAAGGTACAAGGTGGTTTATTTGTCATCATACAGCACATATGGTTGGATAACAAAACTAAATAGATGACTGGCTTTTCTTCCTCTGCCTCAAACCACTAAATCCCACCACTGCATGCCGTTCCCTTAGGCCAGCACTATAAAGATGTCTATACTATCCCATATATCCACTTCGATGAATTGAAACTGTTAAGAGGATACGGTGAAACAACGGTCAAATGATTCTGAATGGTAGGTTTTCATCCACATCAAAGATAGTGTACCTTTAAGAGGAATGGCCACATAATATAATACATTTAAAAGAACACAAAAGGTTTAAACATCACAGACAGGAAAAGAGGGACAAGAGTAACACGAATGAGTTGACATAGACAGACGTGTCAGAGACAGCGGAAATGTGGTGAGGAGCATGAAGAGTGATGAAGAGTTGGGGATTTGTACTTGAATCCCACTGAGGACCCTGAGCTCATCAGCAGGACCATCAAAGGGGATTAGATAAACCAGGGATTACCAGCAGAATGGCAAGATGGGATCTCTCTGTCAGAATGAAAGTTAATCCGGAGCTAAACCCTTTACATCTCAGTATTCATAGAGACAGGCATCAATATATATAAACACACAGTTTACTGCTTACAGTGAAGTGCTTTGAATTCATCATATAAACTCCTCCTTTAACATTCCTCTGTCTCTTAACGCGCGCACACACACACACACACACACACACACACACACACACACACACACGCACACATACATAAAGGACTGTAGCAAAGGGCGAGAGCAGTCACCCTGAGTTCCAACACAGGGTCTACCAAACATGCAACTTTGACCTCTATGACAAAGAGCCAGGCTCTAAGTGCATACTCAACCGTAGTGACAGTACTCCATCACACTGCCTTCCCCTTCGGAAAGCGCACTTATGCGCTTCACGCACACAGGCGTCCCTCACACATCCACCAACGGTAGTGGGCACCTCATGGCAAGCCATCCCACTTCTGACACCATATGTAGCGAAGGGCGATAGCAATCACCCTACCCATGTTATAACATAGGTCTACAGTACCAGGTTGGTATAGCAGTCGAAGCGCATACTAAAAGCGTCACAAAGACCAACACGATAAAACCGAAGGAGGCAAAGGTAAAAAAGAAGAAAATCAAAAACACACAGTGGTAATGGTTTCTACGTATGTAACATCTGTTCCTTCTCTGTTCAGTCTGAGGCATCTGATTATCACTCACACTGCACCATTCCTCCTTTGACAAGTTGCTCATTAGCATTATCATGATGTTTTTATTCTTTATTCATGGTGTCCCATGTCAGTATGTGTGATTACATTCACACTCAAGATGTCACATCTTAAAGACAACTGACCCTATGTGCTGGATACATTATCAGCTGGTCTCTGCAAATTGTTACATTTAGAATTTCTACAGTGAATAAAAGAGAGCAGGAGATGTTGCTGATGTTCACCACATTTATTTATTTAAAAGAAAATAATACATTTTCTTGCAATAGGCTCCAGCAGGTCTTAGTGTCAGATGCTTGTCATCCAATTGTCACTTCAGCCAAATGTCTGTTGGACCTTCATGATACTCATCAGTTGAAACCTCTATATTGTTTTGAAATGGAAGGAGAGTGAAAGTGTAATTCTTTTTTTCCCCATTTCCCTTTTTTTTCCAACTGTGAGTGACTCACAGTTGGAAAAAGCACTTCAAGGCTTGTATCAGCATGAAATTCTCCTGGTAGAATTATCAGTGTCAACATGAACAACATGTTTTAAGTAAAATATCTGGTTCTTCCATAAAAAACTTTATGGGACAACAATTACAGTGTTAAGAAAACGTGAGACAATTAATAATATCATAATAGAAATTGCAGCGTCAGTCAGTTTACTTCATTGTCAATTTTTGATTAATTAGTGCAACGTCTTTCTTTACAAATTCACCACCGTTCGACAAGACCTGTGTGCAGACATAATGGTGGACCTCAACAAGAGCACCTCCACAGTAACAGGAAATCTCAGCAGCAGAAGTTGTCATGTAATTTTTGCATCTGCATTGCTCATGTGCATATTCCACTTTGCAGACAGGATTAAAGAAAATAATTGCAACAACGGCTTCTGTAAAACTGTAAAAACTTTGCGTTTGTTCTGCTCAAACCCTGTTGGTTTTGTCCTTGTTCTACCCTGTTCTACCCTTTCATGGTTTTCAGTGTTTTTCTTGTGTTCTTAGAAAGCTGTTCTCTGGGTCAGTGGGCCTCTAAAGCCGTTTGAGACAGTAATTATATTATTTGTTAATTTATTTATATTTATTTATTAATAATAAACTTGGGTTGACCTGTACTCACAAGCGTTTGGGTAGTGACCAGAAGAAGGAGACAGACAGACTTACCAGGAAGAGGAAACACTGCTTTCTCACTTATTATCATCTGACTGAGCACAAAGGGGACATTATTCTTTGTCTTTATGGTCTACTCACCTGCCCACATGATCTGTCTCATGGGAAGAAAACTGACAACACAAGGAATTTTAGTGAGCTACTGATAAAAACCACAGATTAAGTGGACATAAAGATGTACAGTATGCAGCCCTTTTAATGTTATGTAATAAAAGCTAAAGACATTACACATACCCAAGCTTCGCATCTCTGTGTCCTGTGCTCTTCTCTTCTCCATCCCAAGCTTCAAAAGACATTAAGGATCAGAAAACCCGAGTTTAAAGTGATCAAATGGTGATGTTGACTGATGACTGGTATGCAGTAACAGTTCTACATTTTACTCTTGTGCATATTGTGGATTTTTTTTTTTTTGAGCACACAGTACAAGTACAAGCCAGTTATTTTCCACTCTTGCCTGCCTGCTTTTCTCTCTGTGTCTGAGGCTAAAAGTCTAAAATATGTAATGTTACGTTAATGTTAGCCTGGTTTCAAAAGAGCAACACAAAGAGAAAATAAACAGACAAGAGCCAGGTTTCCATCCAAATGTAATGTAATGTTCCAGAAAGTGTGATAGAAAAATGGCATTTATATTTTTTATTCATTAAAATGTTACACATTCATTAAAATGTTACACTCTCTCTGATGTTTTTGTCTTCGGTGGAGCCACAGTGGAACAGTGGACGTTTAAAGTGATTGTAATCCAATACACTCTTTGTTAAATTCAGCACATATTTCCTTATAGTTATCTAGCTCTCTGTTTTGTGTGTGCTCTGAAAAAAAGCCCGGGCTCTGTAGTTAAAACACCAAGTGGTGTGGATCTTGCCACACAACATTGTTCCAGCCAATTTGCAAAGGTGGCGTTGGTGCTTGTGCACAGGAGTGATGGGGGAAGGAGGGCAGTGGGAGAGAGAGTTTTATACAACGGCACATTCGAACGTGAGGAGAGATGCTGAGAAAAAGCCAAAGAGGAGAAAAAATGATATGACCAGGCAAGGGAGAAGCGTTTCAGTGCTGGGAAACCTTCACCCATTTGGGGGACGGAGCTTGTGAAAGAGCATTTAAGGGAAGGGTATTTGTTTGGCAGTTGCTTTCAAATATCAACAATCCTTTTGCAGAATCACTTACTCTTGTTTTAAAGGAAGAGTACTCACTCTCCCTTTAAGTCCTGACTTCTTACCACAGTCACACCAACCAATCACTTTGGTTGAGTTGTATTGCTCTTAGTTTATTCTTATGTTTTTGTTGTACACCTTAACAACACCTGCACCCATCACTTTCATTCATGCAGCTCACACACCACTGACTTAGCCTACTGATTTCCACATGTTGAGTATATTTACTTGGTAAATATACTCAACATGAGGATTAATTGAGTATAATTTCAATTTGATTCATAAAATACTCTTTGTTAATCATTTCCTTTGGTGTGTCGCCTGAGCCAGGCCAAAACAATATGGTAACCAAAATTTGCCATTTTAAATATCCAGCAGAGGGGTTACTAGGTGAAATAGCATGCACTTGGTGTCGTGTTTCTGGCCACCTGGTGAATGTAAGTCCAGTATTACTCTCCTACTCTCCTTGTAGCTCTGTTTTAAGGCTCCACCAACTGCTGAGTGAAATATCTGGCTGCTGCCAGCTAAATATCTTTAGCTGCTAAATGCCCAACAATATATTCACCAGCTAGTTGTTAACTGTGTCTGTCTGCTGTGTGATGCTGAACAGGTAGGGTACTGTGGGTTTTTATATAATTTTCATTAAAAACACTGTTAGCCGCAGCTAATTAGTGCATAATGAGAATGGTGAGTATGAAACAAAACAGTAAATTTGTGGGCCAGAAAACCACAACAATGAGCTGAAAACGCTAAAATGCTCAGTCGAGTTGAGGGGAACTACGGACTACGGTGATTATTCTATGATGATTCATAACTATAAGCAAGACCTTTCACATACAAGCAGGCACATGATTCATTGATAATATTGCTTTAAGTAACAACATGTAGAACTAGTGGGTCAGGGCTAGGGAACAATCCCCATAGTAAAGAAAGACACACTGCCTGTAGGAAGGACAAGGGATGTGACAGAACACTTTGTATACCAATCCACCCACCCGTAAGACGTTTTATAGCAGAATAACAACATGATGCTACTTCAAGCTTAGCCACTGGACGCATACAGGTAGTTCATTTCACCAAATTTTATTTGGAGGACTGTCTTGATTTACTTCACTGCAAGATTTCACTTGTCATAAATCTTAAACATACACTGTTTTAAGCGACCAACACTGTTGTTTTTCTAATAAGGACAGTCTCCCAATGACTAAAAACAACTGTGCAGTAATCAGCACTCAAGAGTATCCCCACATATACCCAGCATCTCTCACTGAGTAGGAGAGATGTCGTAAAAGAAAACAACACTGACTGTCGGGAAATGAACAGTGGTATCCTGTTAAAGTTTCATACATGGATTTTTGTCCCGCCAAAACAATGTTCCTTGACTTTCTCCTTTGCTCCTGTCATAATTAAAACAGCTGCAAAAATTAGGCTGTGCCACTGCCAAAAATTTGTTCTGATATTTTCAAATAAATTATAGCAACAGAGCAATAAGAGATGTTGCATTGGTAGGTGACTGATTTGCTCCATTGGAACAATAATTCACATGCGAGGGGAGTGATATAATGTTTCAATCACAGAATAGATCCTTACAAGAACAGAAGGACCCTCGACTTTGAACTCTGTGTGGAAAACAAAAGATGATGTGCAGAGCAGATAAAATCTGCAATAACACAAGATGTGGAAGGTTTGGTTGGATAAAGAGTGTGCACGTACAATGTGCATGTGACTCACTATAAGAAAATTGCAGTATTGATGCAGATGATGATTACCTGCTCATCAAATATTTTCTACAGTGACAGGAAGTGCGGAAAATTGCACAGAATTATGTTGTTTACATTTTTGAGTTCATATTCACATCTTTCATAGCAACACTCCACACACTAGTAGTTCGAGGTACTGACTTAGAGATACCTGTGAATGAAACAGAGGACATCACTTAATCACAACATGATGGGTGATGTGTTTTCATTTGTTAGAGTTACCACAAAAAAGCATCTGTCTGCCCTGTGTGCTTCTCACATGAAAGTGAAACAGATTCAATGAAATGGCATACAACGGATTAAAATGGCACAGCGGGGGAAGTGATTTTATTCAGCTGGCAGACGACAAGAACGAGGGCATGTCAAAAGTGACAAACAGCAAGTTGGACTCTTTCTCTGTGTGTATGTGTGTGTGTATGAAAGAACAGATTAGGTGAGAGACTGAATGAGGAAGAGAAAAAAAAATTAATCATCGGGTTTTAGAAAGGGTAGAGGCAGTTGAAAAGTGTGGGGGGGTGACTTTAAAAGGAAAAACTGTATATGTCAAAGGGTATAGAGATTTTGCCAAAGAGGCTGTGCAAGATACCTGTCTGCTCCCAAATGACCCTTGAAGTGAAGCATTCTGGGGTAGAAAATCACAGTCATGGCATTGTGAGTTGGAAGCATAATGATGGCGCATTAGGGTGTGGACAGTACAACCACATCCAAACATCAGTTTGTTTGTCAAAACAAAAGATAGATGTAATTAGGATTTCACCACGTGCTCATACTGTACATACATAAACACAGCACTTGGTTATGGTACTATTTAAGATTGAAATCCCGGCCAGGACATATATTGCGACAACAGCGTAATGCTATTCGGCACAACTACACAACAAAAATCTTCAGCAAGCAATAAGGAGAAGCAAAACGTGTAGAATTTACAATTACCATCCAGACCTCTCATGTCGTCTGGGACAGGTCTACTTTCTGTCCCCAGAGTCTAAACTAAACAAGGAGAAGCAGCATTCGGTTTTTATGCTCCAAGTCTGCTAAAACTCTGTTCTTTTAAATAAAGAGTAAAGACTTTTCTTTTTACCACTGTCTTTAATTAAATCAAATTTAAAGCTGTGGATTGATAACTTACACTGCATTGTAACTTTACGTGTTTTCTTTTTCTTTGTTTTTAGATTTTCAGCGAACTCCATTTAAAAAGCTTAGACTGCTCTTTTGATTTTACCATCTCGCACGGCTGACCCTCAGTTAACAGGGCCGAGTAGAATTACAAGGGTTAGAGACCCCTTAAGGTTAGAGTCCCTAAGTGTTAAAGGGTTAGAGTCCCCTTAAGGTTAGAGTCCCTAAGTGTTAAAGGGTTAGAGACCCCTTAAGGTTAGAGTCCCTAAGTGTTAAAGGGTTAGAGTCCCCTTAAGGTTAGAGTCCCTAAGTGTTAAAGGGTTAGAGACCCCTTAAGGTTAGAGTCCCTAAGTGTTAAAGGGTTAGAGACCCCTAAGGTTAGAGTCCCTAAGTGTTAAAGGGTTAGAGACCCCTTAAGGTTAGAGTCCCTAAGTGTTAAAGGTTAGAGACCCCTTAAGGTTAGAGTCCCTAAGTTTTAAAGGGTTAGAGACCCTTTAAGGTTAGAGTCCCTAAGTAACTTGATCCCGCTGTCAACCCTTTTACCAGAGTGTATTAAGTGGACAATCTGGATTTACAGTGAGAACTCTATCTAAGGAACTGCCTGTTTTTATTTTGTATTTAACTCTTTAAACTTTTTTATATTTTCCTATTGCTTTTATGTTTTATGTAAAGCACTTTGTATTACCTTGTTGTTGAAAGGTGCTATACAAATAACTTGCCTTGCCTTACAATGTAAGTTATTTGGAAGAATAGAATATTGCAAAGTAATATTGCAATGACTTGTGTTGTTGCGCTTGCTTGATGTTTGACTATGTTTGCAAAGTTATCAACTTGAATGTGGCAACAAAGGTTAGAGAAGGTATTAAGTGCCGGTGAAAGAATGAGCAGAGCCATGTCAGCTGTTTCAGTCTTTATGCTAAACTAAGATAACCAGCTGCCGGCTGTAGCTTCATATTTAATAGACAGATGAGACTGGTATCAATCTTCTCATCTAACTCTCAGCAAGAAAGTGGCATGTGGCATGAAAATCCTTTAGAACTGCTACAGAACCACAGTATCGCCCTGTGGGTTAATCAGATATCTAACATGGCTTGGTTTAGTCAGCTTAAAACGCCAAAGATAAATGCGTTTTGACTACCAGGTCAAAGAGGTGGAAAGAATGGTGAGATAATTGTCCTTATGTAAGAAGATCAGATAGGGTTCTAATATACGTCACACTAAGTCCAAATTAATTTGGCCCATGTGTGCATGCATGCACCGCACACACAAAATAGAAGGTGTCCTGCTGTTCAGTTTACATCTACAGTGCAGGAAGTGGTGCATTATCACCTCCAGGATCATGCATTTGGTTGGTTGCATGTGTGTATCTATCATTACTATCATTGTTATGTCTTACAGATATATGTATTGTGTTTTTTCCTAACCTTTCCTTCTTCTATACTTCTTATATTAGTCCGTCCACATTTACTAGGGTTTAGGTCAGAGCTGTGAGATTGTTTTGGTGTTTTCCCCCTCTTTTGTTTCTCTCTCTCTCCTGGAATGTTCATTCAAGGCCGAGAGAGGATCTCTGTTTGCCAAAACACAGAACCTAGACTGTGTAAATTAAATGCATCCCTTTGCTCCAGGCCAGACGGCGGAAGCCGCCCTTGGTCTGTGGACCAGCTGTATATGTGTTGTAGTACTTCTCTGTTTATTCTTTTGTTAAATAAATTCTTCAAAGACAACGGTTGGTTATTTGCTCACCCCCTCACCAGGAATATAATTTCCACGACACAAGGTCCAAGTTTGTTTATTTGTCATTATACAGCACAAGGCTGCATAATGAAACGAAATTTGTGGTTCCTTCTTGCTACACACACAACATATATTTAGTGTAGGCCGGCCTATATTAAATGTGGTAACATATAAAATAAAATAAAACAATACAGTTATTTATATACATATATACAGACACGTAGAACTTCCATTGAAATTCCACAGTGCATTTTTGAATTTGCATGGGGTGAATGTAAACAGCAGCAACCAGATGATAAACTGTCAGAATAAACTGTCTGACATTTGGGAAACAGAGTCCATCTTGACTGCATTTGTGCACCAAGCATCATCGATATAAAAGAGTCCACCTCCTCTCATCTTGCCAGAGTTTTGCACTGGCAGCTCGGAACATGGACCACCTGCCGATGTGGGCACAACAGTCTATGCTTCTTGTCAATATGAGTCCCATTTTGTCCAGACCAGCTCTTTTAGGCAGAATTATGTCCTAGCTGGGCCAGCATGTCTCCTCTCCTGGCTCTCTTTCCTCTCCTCTGAGTGATCACCGCACCAGTCATGGTG
>NW_024040280.1:0-39403 GCF_014851395.1 Micropterus salmoides | reverse complement strand
AAATGGTATGATCCTTGTTTCGCTGCGAGTCTTCGACTGTGAGATTGAAAGTCAAATTAGGCTCCACCATCGAAGCATCAAATCTTCAGGGTCAGCCCTATAAAAAATAAGTTTTAAAGTTCCCAGAGGTTAGACCCTTGAGCCCCGATCAGACAGAGTGCTTTTTGCACGTTGCAAAACACAAGGCGCATCGCACTGCCTTTTCTGAAGCCTAAAAACAAAAAAGAGCAGCTTGTGCTTTGGCGACCACCAGACACCTGTCCTTAACCTGACTTGATTTTGCTGTGAAGTTAACTCACAAATCTGATGTGATCACGGCCTTATTCCTTAACTTTTCATCTTGTTTTCTTGTAACTTATCGGTACCGTATGTACTGGTATGCGTTAGTACAAAATGACACAGTAATTAGGAAGAATCACACTGTACGTGTCTGGCGTATTATAAAGTGTTAACAATGGTCTAATCCTCAAATGTCCATTTACACATTTCCAGAGGTTTCAACCTTAGGAATTAAATCAAAGACCAAAACAACAAAATAATATGCAAATTGTAATAAACAAGAATTGTCCTTTAAAAGTACTGCACTGAGGGTTTGAGTTTGGTGACAGAACAGCAAAAGCTTTAAAGCAAAGTGGCGAGGTGGCTGGAAGAGAGGTCGTTATTGTGGACACCCCTGTATGTTGGAAAATTTTCCAGCAGTGTTTACTCTCTGACTTTGAAGTCTGGGATTTTTTAAAAGGGTGTCTTTGTGCTGGCCATCCCATCTCATCTTGTTGGCAGTGCCTCTTGAACACATTTACCGATAAAAAAAGAAGAGTTAGAGACGGCAACATGAGCTGCTTGGACAGAGAGTGTGGAGATATGTAATTGTGCTGTTTACATTCAGGGACACTTTGGGGAACAAAACTAGGAGCAACACATTGAAAGTGAAAGAAGCCTCTCCATTGGCTTATTGAGAAGATGGAGGAGATGCTAGCAGTAAAAAGCTCTTTTACCTCAGTGCCTACCCTGAGACAGATGGTCCACAACCTGAGGAACACAAAAGTGACATAACAACTTAAAACAAAGATGAGAACACAACGAAGGAGATCTCAGACCAACTTATCATCGAATGGGATTGCAGGAACTAGGAAAACACCATAGCCTTAAAGATGGGGAAAGTGATTATAAAAGAATCCAACACCATGACAATGAACGATATTGAGCGAACAATGACAGCAAAGTAACTAACGTTTGCTAGTTGAGAGTTAGCAACCTGTTACAGCTACAGTTGCTGCAAAGCTAACATGCAAAGAGGTGAGACAATCCTAGAGCCAGCACAACAGCTCCAGACAGCAACACTTACAACTGTCCTGCTACTATAGCTAACATCACAACAACAGCATGTCTTGGTAAACTAGAAAGGAGATGAATGTCCGTGGGCAAGTTATTTAACGTTACCTGACACACAAATTATGGCTGGAATAGTGTTGGTATCGCGGTCAGAGCCACTTTGATTGTTTCTCATTTATGGCTATTTTCAGAGCAGAAACAGAGCGGACAGCTAACGGACATATGGAGATATGTACGCTGAAATTGACACAACAATTGTATTGGATCTTAACCTTAAAGGAAGTATGGGATTACCTCAACCAGTAAGGATCCAGATCATTAACAGAAATATCTTTTTTTAAAACATTATAATTACAATAGAACAGATCAAACTGCATTGACTCACCAAGTAAAATGTCCCAGCAGGGGGATATTTTAGTGGTCTTTCTCTTTACTAACGATGATCTGATTAACATAATGATTTGCTTTAGGTTTGCAGCATGGCTGCAGACAGGGGTTCTGAAATCAATTCCAGTTTACTCGGCTCGCTCATTCCCAACGTGTCACTTTGTGAGTGGCTGTAGATGTAGTGTAAGGAGTGAGAAAAGTCGACATATGGAAGAGGCCATGGGTGGTTGGATGGCTCAACCGCACTTTCACCCAGGTGACTACTTTTTGTTTCCTGTGTGAACCAATATTCAACATTGACTTCTCTTTAACTACATGACTTAACTAATGTAACTAACGAACTTATTTAACCCAAACAGACCTTTCCCAAACCTAACCAAGTAGTTTTGGTGCCTTAACCTACCCAGAGAACTATTTAAAAAAAGTATCCACTGTTACTTCACATTTATGATTTATCAAGTTCAAGTCAACATAGTAGTAGGTTTCTTCAGTGGTTACATGACATTGCCCTCTCCTGTATCAAGAAACAACTTGTTCTATGCATTACTGTATATTCTAGCAGTATCTTAAATAAGTTTCATTGCAGAGAACTAACTGATTATTGTATTTTCTAATCAGTGAGTGATGACGAGCAGAAGTCTGAGGCTTCAGATGGAGAGAAAGAACAAATGGAGCACCGACATGAAGATGACTGGTTTCTTGAATAAGCAAGTGAAGATGACACAGGATCTGAGCCTCTGAACATATGAATGAGATTGCTGGCCAGATAGAGAGGAACAGAAGAGGTGGCCATGGAACAGGCTTCTTGAAAACATTTCTACAATCCTCTATTTGCAGGTGAATAAATGAAGGACCTACTGTATGTGCAAGTAACCTGCCTTGTTCAGTTTTGTATTGTTTTAACAGTCTGAGTCCCCCACACCACACACACACACACAAACACACCCTTGTGACCCTGTGATAAAGTTGCTCACCTCACACTATACATCATAAAATGATCCACACCAGCAGAAGAATGAACTGGCATACAGAGTGTTTAATGCAAATCTACTCAGGATTTCAAACTAGGATAAGTGGTAACAGGGACTAGTTTTCATGTAAAGGCTCTAATTTACCGAAGTTGACGACATGACGCAGACTAAGCTGAGTGAAGCTGAATACGGTTAACTTTAAAATAACAAAATGAGGGGCGACTGTGGCTCAGGAGGTCAGTCTTAACATCGAATGATAAATTACACCCTCAAACATTAACCTTACTTTGAGAAATACTAAAACAAACTAGTTAACTAAAGTAGTTGGCAAAATTGGGGTAATTTAACTTTGTTTAAAACTCCAGGAGATGCCCAGGATGCAATTTTTTTGTTCTGCCCTACTCTACGTCTGATATTCTTACCCTAACCAACTCCTCTTGCCTTAACCTAACCAACCCAACCAATGAATGCATCGAGTAGCCAATCAGAGGCACAGTAGGGAGGGTCACAACTTCACCATTCTAGGAAAAAAAATTTGGCGCACCTTCAGAGAGAAAATAGCAGCAGTGTCTGTTTTCCATATTGTGTCTTCTGTGTCACTTTGGCTACATCCACAGTGCAGGCCTTAACGGTCAATGCCGATTTTTTTTCCCAGATTAAATTTTTTGTTTGACAGTTCACATTATTACTGTTTAAATGTGGCCCATATCAGACTCCAGTGTGTATTGTCCACGGCCTGAAAGCGACCCGCAACGGGATTATGATTACAAAAACAATACTTTAATTTGGTTCAATCAGTCCCATTTCAAAATTAAGCCAACACTCACATACTGTTGAATGATTCTTCCAGATACAAGGTACAAGGTGGTTTATTTGTCATCATACAGCACATATGGTTGGATAACAAAACTAAATAGATGACTGGCTTTTCTTCCTCTGCCTCAAACCACTAAATCCCACCACTGCATGCCGTTCCCTTAGGCCAGCACTATAAAGATGTCTATACTATCCCATATATCCACTTCGATGAATTGAAACTGTTAAGAGGATACGGTGAAACAACGGCCAAATGATTCTGAATGGTAGGTTTTCATCCACATCAAAGATAGTGTACCTTTAAGAGGAATGGCCACATAATATAATACATTTAAAAGAACACAAAAGGTTTAAACATCACAGACAGGAAAAGAGGGACAAGAGTAACACGAATGAGTTGACATAGACAGACGTGTCAGAGACAGCGGAAATGTGGTGAGGAGCATGAAGAGTGATGAAGAGTTGGGGATTTGTACTTGAATCCCACTGAGGACCTGAGCTCATCAGCAGGACCATCAAAGGGGATTAGATAAACCAGGGATTACCAGCAGAATGGCAAGATGGGATCTCTCTGTCAGAATGAAAGTTAATCCGGAGCTAAACCCTTTACATCTCAGTATTCATAGAGACAGGCATCAATATATATAAACACACAGTTTACTGCTTACAGTGAAGTGCTTTGAATTCAACATATAAACTCCTCCTTTAACATTCCTCTGTCTCTTAACGCGCGCACACACACACACACACACACACACACACACACACACACACACACACGCACACATACATAAAGGACTGTAGCAAAGGGCGAGAGCAGTCACCCTGAGTTCCAACACAGGGTCTACCAAACATGCAACTTTGACCTCTATGACAAAGAGCCAGGCTCTAAGTGCATACTCAACCGTAGTGACAGTACTCCATCACACTGCCTTCCCCTTCGGAAAGCGCACTTATGCGCTTCACGCACACAGGCGTCCCTCACACATCCACCAACGGTAGTGGGCACCTCATGGCAAGCCATCCCACTTCTGACACCATATGTAGCGAAGGGCGATAGCAATCACCCTACCCATGTTATAACATAGGTCTACAGTACCAGGTTGGTATAGCAGTCGAAGCGCATACTAAAAGCGTCACAAAGACCAACACGATAAAACCGAAGGAGGCAAAGGTAAAAAAGAAGAAAATCAAAACACACAGTGGTAATGGTTTCTACGTATGTAACATCTGTTCCTTCTCTGTTCAGTCTGAGGCATCTGATTATCACTCACACTGCACCATTCCTCCTTTGACAAGTTGCTCATTAGCATTATCATGATGTTTTTATTCTTTATTCATGGTGTCCCATGTCAGTATGTGTGATTACATTCACACTCAAGATGTCACATCTTAAAGACAACTGACCCTATGTGCTGGATACATTATCAGCTGGTCTCTGCAAATTGTTACATTTAGAATTTCTACAGTGAATAAAAGAGAGCAGGAGATGTTGCTGATGTTCACCACATTTATTTATTTAAAAGAAAATAATACATTTTCTTGCAATAGGCTCCAGCAGGTCTTAGTGTCAGATGCTTGTCATCCAATTGTCACTTCAGCCAAATGTCTGTTGGACCTTCATGATACTCATCAGTTGAAACCTCTATATTGTTTTGAAATGGAAGGAGAGTGAAAGTGTAATTCTTTTTTTCCCCATTTCCCTTTTTTTTTCCAACTGTGAGTGACTCACAGTTGGAAAAAGCACTTCAAGGCTTGTATCAGCATGAAATTCTCCTGGTAGAATTATCAGTGTCAACATGAACAACATGTTTTAAGTAAAATATCTGGTTCTTCCATAAAAAACTTTATGGGACAACAATTACAGTGTTAAGAAAACGTGAGACAATTTAATAATATCGATAATAGAAATTGCAGCGTCAGTCAGTTTACTTCATTGTCAATTTTTGATTAATTAGTGCAACGTCTTTCTTTACAAATTCACCACCGTTCGACAAGACCTGTGTGCAGACATAATGGTGGACCTCAACAAGAGCACCTCCACAGTAACAGGAAATCTCAGCAGCAGAAGTTGTCATGTAATTTTTGCATCTGCATTGCTCATGTGCATATTCCACTTTGCAGACAGGATTAAAGAAAATAATTGCAACAACGGCTTCTGTAAAACTGTAAAAACTTTGCGTTTGTTCTGCTCAAACCCTGTTGGTTTTGTCCTTGTTCTACCCTGTTCTACCCTTTCATGGTTTTCAGTGTTTTCTTGTGTTCTTAGAAAGCTGTTCTCTGGGTCAGTGGGCCTCTAAAGCCGTTTGAGACAGTAATTATATTATTTGTTAATTTATTATATATTTATTTATTAATAATAAACTTGGGTTGACCTGTACTCACAAGCGTTTGGGTAGTGACCAGAAGAAGGAGACAGACAGACTTACCAGGAAGAGGAAACACTGCTTTCTCACTTATTATCATCTGACTGAGCACAAAGGGGACATTATTCTTTGTCTTTATGGTCTACTCACCTGCCCACATGATCTGTCTCATGGGAAGAAAACTGACAACACAAGGAATTTTAGTGAGCTACTGATAAAAACCACAGATTAAGTGGACATAAAGATGTACAGTATGCAGCCCTTTTAATGTTATGTAATAAAAGCTAAAGACATTACACATACCCAAGCTTCGCATCTCTGTGTCCTGTGCTCTTCTCTTCTCCATCCCAAGCTTCAAAAGACATTAAGGATCAGAAAACCCGAGTTTAAAGTGATCAAATGGTGATGTTGACTGATGACTGGTATGCAGTAACAGTTCTACATTTTACTCTTGTGCATATTGTGGATTTTTTTTTTTTGAGCACACAGTACAAGTACAAGCCAGTTATTTTCCACTCTTGCCTGCCTGCTTTTCTCTCTGTGTCTGAGGCTAAAAGTCTAAAATATGTAATGTTACGTTAATGTTAGCCTGGTTTCAAAAGAGCAACACAAAGAGAAAATAAACAGACAAGAGCCAGGTTTCCATCCAAATGTAATGTAATGTTCCAGAAAGTGTGATAGAAAAATGGCATTTATATTTTTTATTCATTAAAATGTTACACATTCATTAAAATGTTACACTCTCTCTGATGTTTTTGTCTTCGGTGGAGCCACAGTGGAACAGTGGACGTTTAAAGTGATTGTAATCCAATACACTCTTTGTTAAATTCAGCACATATTTCCTTATAGTTATCTAGCTCTCTGTTTTGTGTGTGCTCTGAAAAAAAGCCCGGGCTCTGTAGTTAAAACACCAAGTGGTGTGGATCTTGCCACACAACATTGTTCCAGCCAATTTGCAATAGGTGGCGTTGGTGCTTGTGCACAGGAGTGATGGGGGAAGGAGGGCAGTGGGAGAGAGAGTTTTATACAACGGCACATTCGAACGTGAGGAGAGATGCTGAGAAAAAGCCAAAGAGGAGAAAAAAATGATATGACCAGGCAAGGGAGAAGCGTTTCAGTGCTGGGAAACCTTCACCCATTTGGGGGACGGAGCTTGTGAAAGAGCATTTAAGGGAAGGGTGTATTTGTTTGGCAGTTGCTTTCAAATATCAACAATCCTTTTGCAGAATCACTTACTCTTGTTTTAAAGGAAGAGTACTCACTCTCCCTTTAAGTCCTGACTTCTTACCACAGTCACACCAACCAATCACTTTGGTTGAGTTGTATTGCTCTTAGTTTATTCTTATGTTTTTGTTGTACACCTTAACAACACCTGCACCCATCACTTTCATTCATGCAGCTCACACACCACTGACTTAGCCTACTGATTTCCACATGTTGAGTATATTTACTTGGTAAATATACTCAACATGAGGATTAATTGAGTATAATTTCAATTTGATTCATAAAATACTCTTTATTAATCATTTCCTTTGGTGTGTCGCCTGAGCCAGGCCAAAACAATATGGTAACCAAAATTTGCCATTTTAAATATCCAGCAGAGGGGTTACTAGGTGAAATAGCATGCACTTGGTGTCGTGTTTCTGGCCACCTGGTGAATGTAAGTCCAGTATTACTCTCCTACTCTCCTTGTAGCTCTGTTTAAGGCTCCACCAACTGCTGAGTGAAATATCTGGCTGCTGCCAGCTAAATATCTTTAGCTGCTAAATGCCCAACAATATATTCACCAGCTAGTTGTTAACTGTGTCTGTCTGCTGTGTGATGCTGAACAGGTAGGGTACTGTGGGTTTTTATATAATTTTCATTAAAAACAACTATTAGCCGCAGCTAATTAGTGCATAATGAGAATGGTGAGTATGAAACAAAACAGTAAATTTGTGGGCCAGAAAACCACAACAATGAGCTGAAAACGCTAAAATGCTCAGTCGAGTTGAGGGGAACTACGGACTACGGTGATTATTCTATGATGATTCATAACTATAAGCAAGACCTTTCACATACAAGCAGGCACATGATTCATTGATAATATTGCTTTAAGTAACAACATGTAGAACTAGTGGGTCAGGGCTAGGGAACAATCCCCATAGTAAAGAAAGACAACACTGCCTGTAGGAAGGACAAGGGATGTGACAGAACACTTTGTATACCAATCCACCCACCGTAAGACGTTTTATAGCAGAATAACAACATGATGCTACTTCAAGCTTAGCCACTGGACGCATACAGGTAGTTCATTTCACCAAATTTTATTTGGAGGACTGTCTTGATTTACTTCACTGCAAGATTTCACTTGTCATAAAATCTTAAACATACACTGTTTTAAGCGACCAACACTGTTGTTTTTCTAATAAGGACAGTCTCCCAATGACTAAAAACAACTGTGCAGTAATCAGCACTCAAGAGTATCCCCACATATACCCAGCATCTCTCACTGAGTAGGAGAGATGTCGTAAAAGAAAAAAACACTGACTGTCGGGAAATGAACAGTGGTATCCTGTGTTAAAGTTTCATACATGGATTTTTGTCCCGCCAAAACAATGTTCCTTGACTTTCTCCTTTGCTCCTGTCATAATTAAAACAGCTGCAAAAATTAGGCTGTGCCACTGCCAAAAATTTGTTCTGATATTTTCAAATAAATTATAGCAACAGAGCAAATAAGAGATGTTGCATTGGTAGGTGACTGATTTGCTCCATTGGAAACAATAATTCACATGCGAGGGGAGTGATATAATGTTTCAATCACAGAATAGATCCTTACAAGAACAGAAGGACCCTCGACTTTGAACTCTGTGTGGAAAACAAAAGATGATGTGCAGAGCAGATAAAATCTGCAATAACACAAGATGTGGAAGGTTTGGTTGGATAAAGAGTGTGCACGTACAATGTGCATGTGACTCACTATAAGAAAATTGCAGTATTGATGCAGATGATGATTACCTGCTCATCAAATAATTTTCTACAGTGACAGGAAGTGCGGAAAATTGCACAGAATTATGTTGTTTACATTTTTGAGTTCATATTCACATCTTTCATAGCAACACTCACACACACTAGTAGTTCGAGGTACTGACTTAAAGGATACCTGTGAATGAAACAGAGGACATCACTTAATCACAACATGATGGGTGATGTGTTTTCATTTGTTAGAGTTACCACAAAAAAAGCATCTGTCTGCCCTGTGTGCTTCTCACATGAAAGTGAAACAGATTCAATGAAATGGCATACAACGGATTAAAATGGCACAGCGGGGGAAGTGATTTTATTCAGCTGGCAGACGACAAGAACGAGGGCATGTCAAAAGTGACAAACAGCAAGTTGGACTCTTTCTCTGTGTGTGTGTGTGTATGAAAAGAACAGATTAGGTGAGAGACTGAATGAGGAAGAGAAAAAAAAAATTAATCATCGGGTTTTAGAAAGGGTAGAGGCAGTTGAAAAGTGTGGGGTGGGGGTGACTTTAAAAGGAAAAACTGTATATGTCAAAGGGTATAGAGATTTTGCCAAAAGAGGCTGTGCAAGATAAGCCTGTCTGCTCCCAAATGACCCTTGAAGTGAAGCATTCTGGGGTAGAAAATCACAGTCATGGCATTGTGAGTTGGAAGCATAATGATGGCGCATTAGGGTGTGGACAGTACAACCACATCCAAACATCAGTTGTTTGTCAAAACAAAAGACATAGATGAGATGTAATTAGGATTTCACCACGTGCTCATACTGTACATACATAAACACAGCACTTGGTTATGGTACTATTTAAGATTGAAATCCCGGGCAGGACATATATTGCGACAACAGCGTAATGCTATTCGGCACAACTACACAACAAAAATCTTCAGCAAGCAATAAGGAGAAGCAAAACGTGTAGAATGTACAATTACCATCCAGACCTCTCATGTCGTCTGGGACAGGTCTACTTTCTGTCCCCAGAGTCTAAACTAAACAAGGAGAAGCAGCATTCGGTTTTTATGCTCCAAGTCTGCTAAAACTCTGTTCTTTTAAATAAAGAGTAAAGACTTTTCTTTTTACCACTGTCTTTAATTAAATCAAATTTAAAGCTGTGGATTGATAACTTACACTGCATTGTAACTTTACGTGTTTTCTTTTTCTTTGTTTTTAGATTTTCAGCGAACTCCATTTAAAAAGCTTAGACTGCTCTTTTGATTTTACCATCTCGCACGGCTGACCCTCAGTTAACAGGGCCGAGTAGAATTACAAGGGTTAGAGACCCTTAAGGTTAGAGTCCCTAAGTGTTAAAGGGTTAGAGTCCCCTTAAGGTTAGAGTCCCTAAGTGTTAAAGGGTTAGAGACCCCTTAAGGTTAGAGTCCCTAAGTGTTAAAGGGTTAGAGACCCTTTAAGGTTAGAGTCCCTAAGTAACTTGATCCCGCTGTCAACCACTTTTACCAGAGTGTATTAAGTGGACAATCTGGATTTACAGTGAGAACTCTATCTAAGGAACTGCCTGTTTTTATTTTGTATTTAACTCTTTTAAAACTTTTTATATTTTCCTATTGCTTTTATGTTTTATGTAAAGCACTTTGTATTACCTTGTTGTTGAAAGGTGCTATACAAATAAACTTGCCTTGCCTTACAATGTAAGTTATTTGGAAGAATAGAATATTGCAAAGTAATATTGCAATGACTTGTGTTGTTGCGCTTGCTTGATGTTTGACTATGTTTGCAAAGTTATCAACTTGAATGTGGCAACAAAGGTTAGAGAAGGTATTAAGTGCCGGTGAAAGAATGAGCAGAGCCATGTCAGCTGTTTACAGTCTTTATGCTAAACTAAGATAACCAGCTGCGGCTGTAGCTTCATATTTAATAGACAGATGAGACTGGTATCAATCTTCTCATCTAACTCTCAGCAAGAAAGTGGCATGTGGCATGAAAATCCTTTAGAACTGCTACAGAACCACAGTATCGCCCTGTGGGTTAATCAGATATCTAACATGGCTTGGTTTAGTCAGCTTAAAACGCCAAAGATAACATGCGTTTTGACTACCAGGTCAAAGAGGTGGAAAGAATGGTGAGATAATTGTCCTTATGTAAGAAGATCAGATAGGGTTCTAATATACGTCACACTAAGTCCAAATTAATTTGGCCCATGTGGCATGCATGCTACACGCACACACAAAATAGAAGGTGTCCTGCTGTTCAGTTTACATCTACAGTGCAGGAAGTGGTGCATTATCACCTCCAGGATCATGCATTTGGTTGGTTGCATGTGTGTATCTATCATTACTATCATTGTTATGTCTTACAGATATATATGTATTGTGTTTTATCCTAACCTTTCCTTCTTCTATACTTCTTATATTAGTCCGTCCACATTTACTAGGGTTTAGGTCAGAGCTGTGAGATTGTTTTGGTGTTTTCCCCCTCTTTTTGTTTCTCTCCTCTCCTGGAATGTTCATTCAAGGCCGAGAGAGGATCTCTGTTTGCCAAAACACAGAAACCTAGACTGTGTAAATGATAAATGCATCCCTTTGCTCCAGGCCAGACGGCGGAAGCCGCCCTTGGTCTGTGGACCAGCTGTATATGTGTTGTAGTACTTCTCTGTTTATTCTTTTGTTAAATAAATTCTTCAAAGACAACGGTTGGTTGTAACTCAATTATTTGCTCACCCCCTCACCAGGAATATAATTTCCACGACACAAGGTCCAAGTTTGTTTATTTGTCATTATACAGCACAAGGCTGCATAATGAAACGAAATTTGTGGTTCCTTCTTGCTACACACACAACATATATTTAAGTGTAGGCCGGCCTATATTAAAATGTGGTAACATATAAAATAAAATAAAACAATACAGTTATTTATATACATATATACAGACACGTAGAACTTCCATTGAAATTCCACAGTGCATTTTTTGAATTTGCATGGGGTGAATGTAAACAGCAGCAACCAGATGATAAACTGTCAGAATAAACTGTCTGACATTTGGGAAACAGAGTCCATCTTGACTGCGTTTGTGCACCAAGCATCATCGATATAGAGTCCACCTCCTCTCATCTTGCCAGAGTTTTGCGCTGGCAGCTCGGAACATGGACCACCTGCCGATGTGGGCACAACAGTCTATGCTTCTTGGTCAATATGAGTCCCATTTTGTCCAGACCAGCTCTTTAGGAGCAGAATTATGTCCTAGCTGGGCCAGCATGTCTCCCCTCCTGGCTCTCTTTCCTCTCCTCTGAGTGATCACCGCACCAGTCATGGTGCCTTGTTTGGTTGTTCGGGCCGGGTGGATCGTGGTCTGCTGCTCTTTAATCCAAAAACCCCGTCTTCATCTTCCAATGACTGTATTTATGTCAGAGGTAACACATGTTTTGGCAATAAAGCCAGAAAAAAACACATAAAAAAACAAAAGTGTAGCGAAGTTTGAAGGAGCTACTGGCTGCTGCTTATACAATTGCTGCCGGGTGCCATAGCAAAAAGCCATAACACAGCAGGGAGTGACAATACTAACTTTCTCCCAAACAGGAATGTAGACTCATAGCCTACAGGTGGATGCTGGCATGGAGGTGAAGCTTATGAAATGCTATGTGAGCAGCAGCAGCAGCAGCAGCAGCAGCAGCAGCAGCAAGTGATAGTCTAGCTTTCAGGTGACCAGTGTGACAGCAGGCATGACAGCAAAAGAGTGAGCAGAGCACTGACATCTGTACACCGCCATAATGCCAACAATGTGTTGGTTATAGTGATTGACTACAAACTGACTGCCTTAACTAGCTTTCAGCCCTTGCTTCATTTCAGATGTAGCTTCTGAAGTCTGATCTACATTATTTTTGAAACCAAATTGCAAAAAAGAAACTCTGTGACAGTACGATTCATGTGCAAATTCACAGAGACTAGTGGGAGTGCAGGAAACCAGAGTGTTTCCATCGTGTCTCAGACCAAAATTAAAATCTTTTTACCATGACGACAATATTTAACTTTGGCCAGGTATTTTCAATTGCTCAATTTGAACTATATCTGACATTTGCAATGTGACTAAAGTACTCATAGTTTCCAACTGACGCAGTTGTAATTTTTACGCATAGCACCCACTTAGTTTAAATAGCAAATGCACTTGCACCCATCTATGCACCCATGGGAGTTTTTTGTTATTTTAGGAGCACATTATTCTGATGGTAAGATGCTCTTACAAGAGATGCTGTGAGCATTTACGCATGAGACACAGCAGTATAACTTCAGTGATGATTAAAATCTCTAGACAGGATCGGTTAGGATCTAATGTTAATTCATGTTCTGTGTTCTCCTTCGCATCCAAAAGGTCTCATACACAGTCCAGGTTCATACAGTGAAACTGTTTGGAGTAAATCAACTGGACTAAATCAACTGTCC
Organism: Micropterus salmoides; assembly: GCF_014851395.1. Lineage (NCBI taxonomy): Eukaryota > Metazoa > Chordata > Actinopteri > Centrarchiformes > Centrarchidae > Micropterus > Micropterus salmoides. The sequence continues at coordinate 26,137 of NW_024040280.1, read as the reverse complement.
CCCCCCCCCCCAGGTAACATTTCAATCGATTGTTTCAGTATATTATTAACAATGTGCCTTCTGGCTGGAACCGCTGCATGAGTGACAGGGAACAGTTAAGCTACCGGATCTGAAGGGAAGAAGTGGGGAGATAAGAGACGTTGGAGGTGACAGGCGGAGAGGATGATTGAAAGGGAACAGAACTGATGGAGACAAATAGGGAGGTTTGTAAATGCACAGAAGAGAGCCAAGTAGTATGAGACAATGACTTGGAAAAGGAAGAGAGGGAGTGGAAGAGTGGAACATAAGGTGGAGAATATGTTAGCCTAAATGAATCCACCCTTCCCAGTCATCTTAATACTCACATTCCTCGAGGCACAGGCCGAGGAGCTGGAGTTGCAGCTATCTTCGACTCTAGCCTACTAATCAGCTCTAAACCTAAACTAAATTATAACTCATTTGAAAGCCTTGTTCTTAGGCTTTCACACCTGTTCTGTGTGTCACTGCTGCCTGTGTTTCTCCCTGCATGTGTTACACTGTGAGGCGGGGGATTGGCTGGACTTCGGCAAGCCTGGCTGATCCCGCCTCCCACCTCAGACGATTCTGATTGGAGCGGCACACCACCCCTTCTCCAATCGCCAAGCTGCCTGCAGGACCACCTTTGTGCCTTCCCCCTCAAATAGGCTGGTGTGCTGCTGGTTCGAGGCAGCTACCTTTTGCCATGTGGTTTGCCCTGACGCTGGTCCTAACCTTGAACTCTGTGTGTGTGTGCGCTCAGTGGAAACAGCGTCTGTGTTTGTTAGATCTGTGTGTTACTGAGAGTTGGTAACTCACCTGGGCTGATCCCAGTAGGTGGTCTACAGACTTGGGCTAGGGGAAGCTCGTTCACTGATTACCCACACCTGTTAGTTAAATACTTGTTTAGTGACACTAGGTTTAGGGGTGCTGCGCTCCCTGTGTTTTTTTCCGCTTCTGAACAACGGCTAGAGAGGTTTTTGTTTATCCTTTTTCAAGTAGTTTAGTAATCCCCCACGTAGGAGGGATCTCTTTTTGTTATATTTGGTTCTTTGTTTTACGCAGCACCCACTTGCCCATTTTCTGTTTGACCATTTTTGTGTGTATCAGACTGCTTAATAAATAATCTTTCCACCCATACCAAATCCATCTGGTTTATGTTTACGTCTCTCCTACCCCTAGACAGCGGGGATGTAACACACCCAAGTTGGAAATCACTGCAACCAATTCTTTTTGTTATAGTGTACCGAGCACCTGGTCCGTACTCTGAATTCTTATCTGAGTTTTTGTCAACTTTAGTCCTTAAAACGGACAAAGTTATTATTGTAGGGGATTTTAATATTCATGTGGACGTTGAGAATGACAGCTTCAGTACTGCATTTATCTCTCTGTTAGATTCCATCGGCTTCTCTCAGAGTGTTCATGAACCGACTCACTGTTTTAACCACACCCTCGACCTTGTTCTGGTATATGGTATTGAAATTGAACATTTAATAGTGTTCCCACAGAATCCCTCTTTATCTGACCACTGTTTGATAACTTTTGAGTTTGTATTGCTGAACTACACGCCATTGGGCAAAAAGTTCTATACAAGATGTCTGTCTGATAGTGCTGTAGCTAAATTTAAGGATGCTATTCCATCAGCTCTAAATTCATTATCAAGTCACAAAGTAACGGAGGACTCCTATGCTAATTTCAGTCCCTCCCAAATCTTGTCTTATCTCATCTTTTTGATAGTGCTGCAGGCTTGCTGCGAATAACACTCGACTCTGTTGCCCCTCTAAAAAAGAAAATAATAAAGCAAAGACGGTTAGCTCCATGGCATAATACTGAAACGCAAATTAAAGAAAATATCGCAGAAACTTGAGAGGAATTGGCGTTCCACCAAACTGGAAAATTGTCGTTTAATTTGGCAAGATAGTTTTAAAACTTATAGGAAGGTCCTTCGTAATGCCAGAGCAGCGTACTACTCGTCATTAATAGAGGAAAATAGGAACAACCCCAGGTTTCTTTTCAGCCCTGTAGCCAGGCTGACAGAGAGTCACAGCTCTATTGAACCAAGTATTCCCATAGCTCTCAGTAGTTACGACTTCATGAGCTTCTTTAATGATAAAATTCTTCTAAAATTCTAATTAACTATTAGAAACAAAATTCACCAAGACCTGCCCTCAACTGGCACCAACTTATCTCTAAACTCAGGAACCTTAGAAACAGCTGTAGAACCAGATATATGTTTAGACTGTTTTAGACTGTCCATGTGCTCACCAGAGGTAGAGATGAGATCCTCAGACCCCTTGTGAGACCATATGCTGGTGTGGTTGGCCCTGGGTTCCTACTAATGCAGGGACAATGCTAGACCTCATGTGGCTGGAGTGTGTCAGCAGTTCCTGCAAGAGGAAGGCATTGATGCTATGGACTGGCGTTCCCCAGACCTGAATCCAATTGAGCACATCTGGGACATCATGTCTCGCTCCATCCACCAGCGCCACGTTGCACCACAGACTGTCCAGGAGTTGGCGGATGCTTTAGTCCAGGTCTGGGAGGAGATCCCTCAGGAGACCATCCGCCACCTCATCAGGAGCATGCCCAGGTGTTGTAGGGAGGTCATACAGGCACGTGGAGGCTACACACACTACTGAGCCTCATTTTGACTTGTTTTAAGGACATTACATCAAAGTTGGATCGGCCTATAGTGTGGTTTTCCACTTTTGAGTGTGACTCCAAATCCAGACATCCATGGGTTGATAAATTTGATTTCTATTGATGATTTTTGTGTGATTTTGTTGTCAGCACATTCAACTATGTAAAGAAAGGAGTATTTAATGAGATTATTTCATTCATTCAGATCTGGGATGTGTTATTTTAGTTTTCCCTTTATTTTTTTGAGCAGTGTATAATATGCTACAAACAAATGCAAGTTGTAGAAGAATAATAAAAGAATAGAGAAAAATAATACAACTATTTGCAGAGAAAAGCAACATGGCAGATATTTACATGTGCATTATTCCGGGTTTGTGTTGTGCAGACGTATTGCAACAGGAGAGGATATAGTGTACTTAAATATATAACAACATGTGCGAAATGTGCAAAATGCCAGGTTTGTGCATGAAATGAAATAGTATTTACACGTGTGGAGACATTTGTATTATTTGAAAGGGGGAATTGTTAGTGGCGGACCCGCGTCTTGTTAATGAGGCTAGCTGCAGACGGGAAGAAGCTGTTTTTGTGGCGAGAGGTTTTGATCCTGATGGGCCGCAGCCTCTTGCAAGACAGGAGAATCTGAAACAGTTTGTGTCCTGGGTGGGAGAGATCAGAGTCTGGTGCTGATGGTCCTGGAGTCAGAGACATGTTATCCCATCACGTGCTGTTTCCTGTCTGTCAGGAAGTCTGAGGTGGAGCAGCTGATAGAGCTTGTCCTGCAGCAAGATGATGGTGTTGAAAGCAGAGCTGAATCCACAAACAGGATCCTGGCATAGGATAGTAAGTGAAGGGCCATGTTTACTGCATTGTCTACAGACCTGTTGGCTCTGTAGGCAAACTGCAGGGGGTCCAGGAGTGGGTCTGTAATTGATTTAAGGTGGGACAACACAAGGCGCTCAAAAGACTTCATTACCACAGATGTCAGGGCGATGGGTCTGTAGTCATTTAGTCCTGTGGTTCTTGGTTTTTTGGGGACAGGGATGATGATGGAGGCTTTGAAGCATGTACCTGGCCAACTCTGAGGAGGAGGAGGAAGAGATGGTAGACTGAGACTGGGGATGGTCTTGGGGGATGGTGTCCGATTGTCTCTCAAAGCGGCAGTAAAACTGGTTCAGCTTATTTGCCAAGCCAGAGTCGTTGATGGAGTGGGGGGCTGTGGGTTTGTAGTTAGTCATCTGTCTGAATCCACTCCAGACAGAATTGGCATTGTTTGCAGAGAACTGGTTCTTTAGTTTCTCTGAGTCGTTTAGCTTCTCGCACCTACAGCGTGGGGGATGTCGTGATAGGCACTGCTTACTGTAGTGTAGCAGTGATCCAAAGTGTTCTCCTCTTTGGTTGGACACTTTATATCCTATATTTGGGGAGTTCTTGGCTGAGGTTTCCCATGTTAAAGTCACCAAGAACAATAACAAGGGAATCCAGTTTTGTTTGCTGTACACACAGTATCCAGTCGGCAAGCATGCACTGTGCGTCGTGCACGTTGGCCTGCTGCGGAATGTAAACACCGACCAGAGTGAATGAAGCAAACTCACAGGGAGAGTAAAACGGTTTACATTTCATTATAAAATATTCAGATCAGGAGAACAGTGCTGCTGAATCACTTGTCATATCGGTAAACCAGCCACTGTTGATATCAAAAGAGATACCTCCACCTTTTGTTTTGCCGGAGAGTTCTGTGTCGTGGTCCGGTCTGTACATTTGGAAGCCAGCTAGATGCTACGCAGAGTCTGGTATCAGTCCACACAGTTATGTCAGTTCAACACAACATTTTCAACCAAATGATAAAATATTTTGTGTTTTAATAACATCAAATTATATGTCATATTAAGTGGGAATATCCAGTTTACGTAACACAAGTTATCAAGTCGTTAATGTATATATTATTACAAAGGATTTGTGTTTGGAACCTGAAATCTATTTTAAGCGTACAAACCATTTTCACCCATATTCTCCAAAGGTACCTACTAAAACCATCGTGACTACAGCTAGCTAAAGCGTTGCGCCACATGGACCAACCCAATTTCCTCCTTTTCTTTCCCTGCCATCCGACCCCTCCATTCCCCCATCCTTTCCCCAGTTCCCCATGTGTTTTCTGTTTCTACTGCTGACCCAGGCTTCCACATACCGCCTGCCTTACCCGTGACTACCAGCCCTTTCTCGCTAGCATTCTCTAACACCCCCAGGCGCCCCTCACCGGTCTCGCCACTCAGGCAGTAGATTCTATCAGGTGCTTACATTGACCTCATTCTCTTTTCCTGCCTTTCACAGGTCCTGCCGCTAGGTTCCGCTCAGCTTGTATAGCTAGTCCCTTCTCGCTCTAGAGAACTTACAGCCATCGAGTTTGCATTTGCTTTTTCCCTCTATCGCGACTCAATTGTTCAGTTTTCCCCCATCACAGGGCGGAGCTGGACAACTATCTTTCATTCATCTTGGACTTGGCTTTGCGGTTTGGCGGCACTGCGTTCTTTACATATCACGTCCATTTTGCTTCCCACTTTCCACCTACAGCAATTTAAATGTAAATGCTCCGTATTTGTATAGCGCCTTTCTAGTCTTTTCGACCACTCAAAGCGCTTTTACACTACATCTGCATTCACCAGTCATACATATTCATACACTGAGCCTAAGTGCTCAAACGGAAACTAACATTCATACTCATTTATAAAAATCAGGGTTCAGTGTCTTGCCCAAGGACACTTCGACACGCAACCAGGGAGATCCAGGGATTGAACCGCCGGCCTTCCGATTAACGGCCAACCCGCTCGACCTCCTGAGCCACAGCCGCCCCAGGGCTGTAGTGCAAACTCCGGACCCCGTGTATAGGCATTCTCCATGTGACCGAACCGCACCAGATTACCACCGTTGCCATTCTTTGGGGGCACGAGGTCCAGCCATCCTGGCACACACAGACAACTTCATACTACATCACCAGGCTGCTCTGCAACACCCACTTTTACCACTGAGTCAGGCAGAGCCGTCTCACGCTCCTGGTCGCCATCTCTTCCTATCCCATATAATTCAAGATTCTTCGGACCCGTACTCCGGCCACTCATTCCTCATTGTCAAGTGTTTCTTTTAACTGCGAGGTGTCCACACTTGACAAGGACCAGACTTCGGATTTCACTCAGAATAATTTATTTGAATAATTGAACAGGAGTTGAACAGTATAGGTGAAAAACCTTTAAACACAGAAATAAAAAAGCATTTTGAATAAACAGGTATTTCCACAGTAAACACAAGTCAAGGTAAATATTTCAAACGGTAAGTATATTTAAATTCAATATTATTCTTCACATTTCACCAAACTAATTATGCATTTTAATTAATCTTTAACAAAACAATTTTGGCTTACTATTTAAGCATTCTTTTACACAAATTAGGTAGAAAACCCACACATTTTAACCATATATATCCATGCATTTGAACATAGTTTCTCCCTCTCTTCAACCATGCAGCGACAACTTTAACTCACCCATATTAACACCTAAACAGAAAAAGATTTAAACAACATTCAAGTGAGCTTACCGATAGCCTGTCAAATCAAAAGTCTCATTCCCCGCAGTGGATGTGTGCTGCTCATTCCGTCGTGTCAGTCCCTTTCCACCAGCCAAATGACTGCGTTATATGCTCCCGCTGATTGAAGTGTGTGCGAGCTTCTGATTGCTCAATCTAATTCACCTGGTCGAGGGTGCGCCAGGGCGCGCACGCACGGTCACACGCGGCTGCCGATGCAGAGCGGGGCGGCACGCAGGTGAGACGGCATGCAGGAGGAGGCGGGCACACGGGAGACAGGCGCACCTCTGCCAGATCAGCGCGACACCTCCCACTCGATCTTTACGTGGCGGCGCCCGGAAAGATCGTACTCTCAGGTGGGCTGGTCTCTGACTTGATCCTCCCATGGTATGAGGACCACAAGGCGCCGGACGTCCCGATGCAGTATGGTACTTGATCCAGGATCTGCGGCACCAGGTCTTGAGCTTCTCACAGAGATGCTGGAACTTGGGGAGACTCTCACATGAACATCTCGAACGACACCTCTGAAATCAGGATTTGCGCCGATGACTCTTGCAAGCCTGAACTGCCCTCTCAGTGCATTTTGGTCGCAGAGCCAAACTATGTCTCCACTGGTAACGTTCCTTTCAGCAGTATGCCACTTACTGCGAATAACAGGTTCGGGCCAGCAAGTTGGCTCCAGGACTTCCAGAAGTTGTTTACTATCGTTTGCACTTCTTTGAGCCTCTTGAATGGGTAGGTGGTGTAGTCGACAGTTTTGAAGTCTCCACTTTGTGTAGCTCGACCAAGCAATAAGTTGTTCGGCGTGATGTACTGGATGCGCTCTTCTCGGCTTTGGACTCTGGCGTCAATGGGTCTCTCATTGGCAAGATTAGCAGCTAGCTGGAGCACTGTCAGGAACTCACTGAAGGTAAGACCTTCTACATTGCCAAGGCTTTGGAGGGCTCTCTTGGTGACTCTGACAGCAGCTTCGGCGGCTCCGTTTTGGTGAGGTGAATCGGCCGGGAGGATTTTCCACATCCAGGTCGTCTCATTTTTGGCAGCATACTCTTCAAGTGACTCTTTGCTCTGTTGATTCAGGTAAGTGTACATCTCTTCTAGGACAGGTCTCGCTCCGACAAAGTTCGTACCAGGATCAGACCAGATTTTACGGGGATGGCCTCGGACAGCGGTGAATCTCTGGTAGGTAAGCAGGAAGCTCTCTGTTGATAGTGTGTTTGCCAGCTCGACATGAATGGCTCGGCTGGACATACAGCAAAACACGACGCCCCATACTTTCATGGTCACTCTCTTTTGACATCATCCTTCACATGGTAAGGTCCAAACAGGTCAACGGACGTAAACTCGAATGGTGCAGCAGGACTAGACCTCTCATCAGGTAAGTTTCCCATTATTTGCTTGCAGGTTCTTGCTTTTGCTTTCTTGCAGACGATACACTTGTCAACGACTTTTTGGGCAATGACCCTTCCTCTGATGACCCACGCCTTTATCCTCATCCGCAGCAGGGTTCCCGCCACACCTTCATGTCCCTTACTGTGTGCTTCTCTGGCTAGCAGGGTAGATAACCAGGCTTGGAAAGGTAGGAGGGGAACAGCTCTGCGGTCTTCTTTGAAGGTCTGGATTCTCCCACCACAAACTAGAAGTCCACTTGTTGGTCTCTGTAGACGACTAATCTGTTGTGGTGCCTGGGAAGTTGACGCCCTCTTGTGCTGCTAGGCAAAGGTCTCGAAACACGTCCCGTCTCTCTCTGACTGTAAGGATACCCGAGGATGGTACTGCCTCCCACTTTTCTTGGTCTCTGGTTTCGGCACTTAAGAACTTTTTAGCTGCTCTCCAGATCCAAGCCACAGTCCCAATCAGCCTTCTCAGGTTGCTGAAGCGCTTTCCATCGACTAGATGCCGGACTGCTGCTCCTGCTGGTGGTCTTTCATACTCTAGCTGGGCTGGATTTTGTGCCGTTTTCAGGCGACATCTGGAGAGTAGTGCTACGAATGTTTTTTTCTGGATCCTTGTGACTTTGTCTCGAGCTTGGGCTGCGACGTCTCTGGCGGATTTCTTTGGCCACTCATCGTCAGGAAGTTGGAGGAACTTTGGACCCGACTGCCACTCGGAGTCCTCAGTTAGGGCATCTGGACTGGCCCCTCTAGTGATGATATCTGCGATGTTTGCTGGCCCTGGAATCCACCACCAGTCTTGGACGTCGGTACTGCTCTGGATCTCACCAACGCGATTTGCGAAGAAAGTCTGGTAGCCATAACTCTCACGCTGTATTGCACCCAGGACTGTTTGACTGTCGACAAGATGATACCATTTCTTGACCTGGAGTCGGCAGTGTCTCTGGAAGTAGGTCTTGAGGCGGGCTGCGAAGACTGCTCCGCATATCTCAGCTTTTACAGGATCCCCTTTGTGGTCAAGGGGGGTCAGCTTGGATTTGGATTCGACCAGTCTCACAACGACACCACGGCTGCAACTCCAGCGAAGATACATCACTGCGCCATATGCGTGTTGGCTGCCATCAGAGAATGTGATTGCACTGGGCTCTGCGCAGAGATCTGGTGGAGTCAGGGATCTGGTGAAACGAAGTTGGCTCAGGTCAGCATATTCTTCCAATAGCTTTATAGCGTCTTCTCTGAGACCTTCAGACAAAGCAGCATCCCACGAGTCTTCTAGCCAGTATTTTACCTTGGCTTCTTGAAAAGCTCTCCTGACCAGGATGGCACCCTTTTGTTTGACAGGAGTCACAAGGCCGAGTGGGTCATACAGGCTAGAAACCTGGCTTAGCAGCTCTCGTCTGGTGAGTGGATCAGGTGTTTGATTTCTGACCTCCTGTCTGAGCAGGTTTTGACCAAGGCGCATCTTTCTCCTTTTCTTTGAGAAGTTAACTGCAACCATGACATGGAGTTTGTCGTCATTGATGGTGTAACCAAGGCCAAGGGCTTTGTTGTCGTCTTTTGTCAGCTGGTTTGGGGATCATAGTCTTTGGTATCTCATCCTTGGGTTCTTTCCTCCCACCTTGAATGGAGTAAACCCAGGGCTTTATGTGGAATCCTCCAGCTTTCAGGATGTGTTTGATGTTGGCTGTGAGGCATTTCAGATGGTCAAGGTCGTTATGTGAAGTCAGGATGTCGTCGACGTATACATCTTCTCCCAGCACGCGTCTCTCTTCCTTGAAGTGACTGAATGAAGGTAAGTTCGCAGTTTCTCGCATGGCGACTTGGGCTATGCAACCGGCAGGTTTGTCTCCGATGTTGACTCTTGTTATGGCAAAATCTTCTATTTCGGCATCTTCACTGTCACGCCACAGGAATCTGTGCAGGTGGACCTCTCGATCTTCCAGCCAGACAGAGTTGTACATCTTCCGGATGTCTCCAAGGGCAGCGTAGACACCAGTTCGGAACCTCAATAAGACAGCTCGGATTGGGTTCAGGACATCAGGACCTTTGATGAGGATGTCGTTCAGACTGAGACCTCTGCACTTTTGGCTGCTGTTCCACACTAGTCTGACTGGGGTGGAGACTGAGTGTGGGTTTAGTGCAATGAGATGACTTATGTACCACACTGGCCCGGTCCAACTCTGCAGAATGTCTTTGGACAGCTTCATTGCGGCCCTGCGGTTCACCATCTCATGGATCTGTGCAGCGTAGGCCGCCTTCCACTCAGGTTCTTTTGATAGCTGCTTCTCAGTTCTGAGAATGTTGCCTCTACTGCTTTCCTGTTGTTTGGCAGGGTTGCTGGATCTTCTGTCCACGGATACTTAGCATGCCAGTGTGGTTCGGTGCTGTGTACATCCCAGTCGTGTATGTCAAACCATTTCTTATGATCTCCATCTCCCTTTCTTCTGCAAGAGTTATCTCCTTTCCCCCTGGCTGGCAGTTCCCGCAGCGACACCCTCCACATCTCGGCTGACAGGCGGCTCCGATGCTCTCCCACCTCCACCACTTCAGAAAGTCTTTGCTGCTGGTGGCTGCGTTAGACTGGGTCTCGGGGTGGTCGGGATACTGGCAGGAAATTGGGTCAGTCTTGAATTCGAGATATTTGACTGCTGAAGTTCTCATTGATCTGGCGAAGTGAGTCTTGGACGAATGGGCCATCAGGGTGACTTCCTCAAAGAGGTCTGGATGCATGCCCCCGACTGTCTTGCCTAGTGGACCCTCCCAGAGCACCAGGTCACCAATTGAACGGATTTTTTGGGGCACCAGCTGGCCTTCTTTGTGGCTGATCAGAAGCTGGATTTCTCTGGGTCTGATGAAGTCTTTGAGGGGAACATCAGGAAAGATTTTCTGCAGCTTGTCAGGTTGAACATGTCGGTGCACCTCTGCAATTTTGTCAAGTCCGTAGCAGATCAGTTGGTGAGACTTCAGAGTTCCTTTTGGAGTCCTGACTCTGATCTTGAGGAGGTAGCGCTTTGTAGCGACAGATACTTTCATCCCTCCGACGCCATGGACGACTAGTGCGACATCTTCACTGCGAAGGTTCAGCTTGCTTGCAGCTCTGTGGGTTATGTAATTTGTGTCAGACGCCAGGTCCATCAGTGTTCCGATTCTTTGCCCGTATTGGCAGTGACGTTAAGGAGCATCAGGATCACAGGGTACTCGTGCAGACCAGTCTCCTCCAGAAGGCCTCTCTCTCCTCTCTCTGCTGCAGTGGAGTTGTATGCTCGAGATGCGATGTTGCAGAAAGCATTGCGACACTGCTGCGCTAGCTCAGGTGAAAGTTTGGAAAGAAACTCTTCCTGGGCCTCGGTGTAATTTTTCCCCTCAGCTCTCACCGGACCAAACTTGGGTCTTTGGGACAGCTGTCTGGGTAAGGGACAGAGAAGGTAGTGGTGTTGGTCTCTGCACTCTGGATTCCCACACAGGTAAGTAGTTTTTCTGCAGGGTTCATTGTGGATTTCGAGGCACCTCTTGCAGGCTCCAAGCTGTTGCACTGCGTCCCTCTTTTCCTGGAGCTTTGTGGTAGTTCTAAACCTCCTGCAGATGTAGAGCTTTCTTTTGTGTTTTGGATCTCCGCAGATGATGCAGCCTCCTAATTCACTGCTGGATTTAGTTGTCCTTGTTCGGGCATACTTTGTTTGAAACCTGGTCTTCTCCTTGGCAGGGTCGATGTCTCTCAGCTGTTCTAACTGCTCGTAGATAGACTCTTGGGATTGGAGGTATGCCAGTAGCTTGTCAAAGCGGTTCTGGTGGCTTACAGCATTTCTTGGGTCAGCAGCGTGGGTAAGCCAGTCTTTCTTCAGGGACTCTGGCAGCTTGCTCTCGATGGATTTTATTACTAGTTGGTTTTTTATGGCATCTGCATTGCTTAGTTCATTTAAATCATAGAGGGCCTTTTCCACTGCTTGGATGAGCTCTACGATTCTTCTTGGGTGGTTACCACGAACAGGTGGGATAGCTTGTAGCTCCTCGACAATCTCAATAGCGATGATGGCTTGGTTTCCGTAGCGGTTCTCTAGGACTCTGAAGATCTCGTCTGCTGAGGTGTAAGTAGAGAGCCGTAGATCCTTGGCCACTCTTTCGTCGAGGCTATCAAGTAGTTGAAATTTCTTCACCTCTTTGGATCCGGTTGGTTCACCTTGCTTCTGTAGAGCCTCCCATTCTTTCCTCCATCTGTAATACTCACGCTGGCTGCCGGTAAACTTTGGTAAAGCTGTGGCTTTTAGCTTTATGGCTGCAACAGGGGCTGCGCTGTGGGCTGTGAGGTACTCTGTTGCTGTCCTCTTTAATACTTGCTGCTCCAATCAGGGCGGCTTTCCTCGACACCAGCTTGGGAAGGAGGGTTTCGAGCTCCGTTAGCCGACGATTGAAATCTTGCTTCTCGGCTCGTGGAGCCCAGTGGTTCCAGGTCTGGTGCGCTTCTTTGGCTTTGTGCACCAGGCTCTCTAAATGGCGGAGCATAAAGTCATATGCCTCCAGGGGTGTGTCAGGCTGAGTGGAGGAGACGTTCTCGCACTCTGCCTCTGCAGCTTTTAGAGCAAGGGTCAGTTCTCTTTCACCACATGAGGCCCATAATGTCTCCTGGACAAGGTGCTTTACCTCTTTTAACTTCTGCTCACACTCTCTCAGTCTTCTCTATGTCAGCTCTCTGTTGGTCGCTTAACTCAGGTGCGCCCTCTGCTTCGGTTCCTTTGCCCTGTGCAATGTAAGCAGCCTCAAGCTCCTCATTTGCATCCATCACTTTAGCGCCCTCTGCTGTGAGTCTTTTGAAGTTATCTTGCAGCTCCTCCACAGACATCTCCATGTGGGTCCTCGTTATATGGTTGGTGAGTCGGGAAAAAAGTCTCTTTACTGTAGTTCGCTCTGTTTTCAGCTCTTCAAGTGACTTGGACTCGGCCATGTTGCCTTTTTTGGCTGTTGGACTGACAGGTGAACGGCAGGTAGTTGATTTCTTCCAGGCCCCCAGGTGGAGTCTTCTCCCTCTTTGTGGTGGGCTCTTGTGGAGTCTTCACTTGTCACGGCCGGTTTCCTACTGTCAGGCCGGTTTTTCACTGTCAAGTGTTTCTTTTAACTGCGAGGTGTCCACACTTGACAAGGACCAGACTTCGGATTTCACTCAGAATAATTTATTTGAATAATTGAACAGGAGTTGAACAGTATAGGTGAAAAACCTTTAAACACAGAAATAAAAAAGCATTTTGAATAAACAGGTATTTCCACAGTAAACACAAGTCAAGGTAAATATTTCAAACGGTAAGTATATTTAAATTCAATATTATTCTTCACATTTCACCAAACTAATTATGCATTTTAATTAATCTTTAACAAAACAATTTTGGCTTACTATTTAAGCATTCTTTTACACAAATTAGGTAGAAAACCCACACATTTTAACCATATATATCCATGCATTTGATCATAGTTTCTCCCTCTCTTCAACCATGCAGCGACAACTTTAACTCACCCATATTAACACCTAAACAGAAAAAGATTTAAACAACATTCAAGTGAGCTTACCGATAGCCCGTCAAATCAAAAGTCTCATTCCCCGCAGTGGATGTGTGCTGCTCATTCCGTCGTGTCAGTCCCTTTCCACCAGCCAAATGACTGCGTTATATGCTCCCGCTGATTGAAGTGTGTGCGAGCTTCTGATTGCTCAATCTAATTCACCTGGTCGAGGGTGCGCCAGGGCGCGCACGCACCGTCACACGCGGCTGCCGATGCAGAGCGGGGCGGCACGCAGGTGAGACGGCATGCAGGAGGAGGCGGGCACACGGGAGACAGGCGCACCTCTGCCAGATCAGCGCGACACTCATCGAGCACTAGACCACACTGTCGAATTCTCAGCCGTCGCTCTTCCCATGCCTACTATAGCTACGTCTGCAACAACCACACCAACGTTTTTTGAACCAGCTTCCGTTCATTCTTTTGGGGGTTCATAAGACCAAGCCGCTTATCGAGACGAGCCCTCACCCTGAATCTCGACCCCTCGGGTTCCTAACCGCTCCGGCCACCAAAACCTAAACAACATCCTCGACCCCTTCATTCCCCCATCCTCGACCCTTTCATCTCTTCTCTCGACCCCCTTCATCCCTCCGTCCTCGACCCCTTTTCATCCCTCCCCTCTCGACCCCTCCTTTCATAACTATTCATCATAATAAACCACTATAAAATTGGCGTGGTCCTTGTTAGTGAAATTTGTGTTAGTTTAAGAGTCCCTGGTGTGAAAAAGGTTGAGAACCACTGCTTTACACGCAACATCTATTTGGTGTCTTTCTGTCCTGGTACAGACAACCAGGTCAAATGGACATCAATTGAGGGGCCAGACAATTAATCCCTGCTATTCCTTAATATTTTTTATGTCACAGAACATTACCTTTAATGTTGCTACTAAAGCCCAGCGTGAGAGTGGTGCTTTTAAATTACAGTTTGTGTTGTCTGTTGTTGTCAACAATAATGAAAAAAAGATTCCTTACTGACCAAATTGGTAAAAAAAAAGAGGCATTTACTTATTCAAGTTATACTGGCTCATAGCCAGTGCAAACTTTTACCTAAAGTGGCCCACGTCTCTTTTATCATATTAGGGCCACATGTACAATAAATGTGGGCCACATTTCCATCTGAAGGAAAAAGGACACTAGCTTGAGAACCACCAGGTGCACATTTTAGACAGAGAGGATGGATTGTTTGAAAGAGGTGTCAAGGAAGCCACTTACACCTGGGTTGAGAAGCCGTCGCGGAACAGAGGAGGGGGTCTACGCCACCACTTATCCCCCACTCACAATGCTGTCCTTTCATTACTTCCCAAGATACTTAACAAATGTAACCCCTTGGCCTCAGGTGAAGAAGCCAACGATGGTCGTTCAGACTTGGCCTCGGGTGGTTCTAACGACCATAACGACAGTGTCATTACAACAGCCAGGAGCACTAACGAACCAGCGGTATCAACAATCCTGGAAAATGACCCCACAGAGTTAAATAGCTGCATTTCCCTACCAGTCAGTCAGAACTGAAGAAGTCTCTCGGATGAGGGACGAAACGTCTTCTAGTGTCTTCAACCAAGTCCAGTTGCCCTTGACTTTAACCTTCTCTGGCTCACACCTTGATTAGCCAGTGCTGGCTCTGCTGAAAATTTACCAAAAGTAGCCCATAATTGTTGTTAACTATTTGGCCCACATTTGCTACATCACATGTGGGCCATCTTAGACTCACATCCAGATTAGCCAGTACAAATTGTGCCTGACCTTTACCTGAAGTGGCCCACGTCTCTTTTATCATATTAGGACCATACATTCAAAGCTGTAACAAAGCTGTAGCTGGTGCTGTAGGTTGAGTTCACGCGTTGGTATGACTTTTCTTGTGGGTTCCAAGTGAGTTTAGTCACTCATTTGACAAAAGTTCAGCCAAGATCACAAATGAACAACCTCACCTCTGTGAGGTCCCTGTGATCCCAACACCACCTTTAAATCTCCCCAAGCTCTGTCTTTGTCAGCAAGCAGAGCAGGGGAGGAGATTTCACAAAGAAACCATACATTTTGCTCTGGAATCACAGATGAACTGCTGCAGAAAATGTCATCAAAATCCCTGAAAGGTACTTTTATTTTGTAGAAAATAATGCCAGGTTGGTGTGTGTGTGTGTGTGTGTGTGTGTGTGTGTGCACGCGCAAATGTGTTTAACCATACTGTGAGGACTGGCAGCACACTTGTTGTGATGACATTTTGGCAGATCATCATAGGAAAAAGCTGATTTATATTCACATTTGGTTTCCCTCTCACATAAATATATTCCTGCTATGCCTTTATTGTATTCAAAGCAGGGATTTTACTTGTTTCATTAACACCACTGGCTACGTGACTGCTGCTTAAGTTTCCACAAAATAAATGTATATTGAGTGATCAGAAATATAGAAAAAGCCCTGCCAGACCTGGACGGGACAAAGAATCGGCCCTGGCATTTTTCGCCCAGACTGCCCACCAAACTCAGTAGGAACCCCTCACAAAACACCAACCTTCCATATAACATGTGTACTACTGTAATATTCTCCCATATCAACTGAGTGGTATGTGCCGTGGATAGGTGTACCAGTGCAAGGGAATCAGTGTACTCATTCACACTACTACACTTACTGAGTCCCTGGTGATCAGAGGTGGCCACAGAATACACAACTCATACCCAAGTACAAGTAGCCTACAAGTCATTTTCAAAGCAGCGTGGGATTAGCCAACATGATGCTGACAAAAAGCCAGTAAGCCAGTAAGGACAGTCAGCCAAAGTTAAGACTGCATTATAAAATTATGGTAGTGACAAAAACAATGTCTAATAGCTTATGCTGCGCTGTATGACAGTTAGTGATGACCAGTAGTAGGTGACAGTCTCACTTTATGTTAGCGTTATGAATATGTTATAATTATTGACCTTAATTAAACTAACCATCATCATTGTCACTACAGCATGGCACACACTCAAGGGCATCACTTTGTGTTGAAAAGTGGTGGGGACATTTAAGTTACTACAGGTAAGCAAACATCAGTTATTTTCGCACATTTGGTGGCAGCCGTTAGAAGATTTTTTTGGACCCACAATGTTAGAAACAGAGAGCAGAGGGGGTGGAGGTGTGGGCGTGTGGGTCAGTAAGAGATGTGATTGGACCAGCCCCAGCTTTATGGGCTGATATTTAGCCCATTTATTTTACCACTTAAATAAATAATTGACGTTACACCGGCCCCAAAGGTGCGACAGCCCAACAAGCATTTGCTCGGTATGCCAGATTACCAGTCCACCCCTGAGCCCTGCATAATAAACTACCTTGCAAAAAACGTTCAGACTACTGCTCAGCTTTCCTTTGAGAATGGAAGTTCGGAACAGCTTTTTAATGTGCAGTATTTGTCAATAATTATAACTTCTCCCATGAAGACATCCTTGCATTATCTGTATAGAATTACCAATTAACCTATTATCCTGCATGTCTTTGGACGATGGAAGGAAGCCGGAGTACCCGGGGAGAACCCCTGCAGACACAGTGAAAACATGCAAACTCCAGTGCTAACCATGCACCGCCCTCCTATGAAGACATGTTTTACATTATTTTAACTGTGTTTTACTATATTGTCATTCATTCTTTTGTCTACTTTTCGGTCTACAGTTGTTGAAAACAATATTACTTGCTTGACTTGCTTACAACTACAACATAGTGTCTCTAACACCCTGTCATTGTCAGGGTTTGTGTGGTGAGCAGGGTAAACAGGTTGGTGGACCCAAATGCAGGACACGAAGGCCGACTGGTGTAGTTCAGTGATTTATTAAAGCAAACAAAAAGCGAGTATACTTACAACTGAGTGGCTGAGTCCATATCCAAAATAAATAAACAACCCAAACAAAACCAGTGATCCAACTAACCATAGAACTGGCAGGACAGGACAGGGCACAAGACGAGACAGAGCAACAAACACTGTAGAACACTGGAATGACCGGACAAGGACTAAACAGAAACACCAGGTATACACACACACACACACACACACACACACACAAAGAAGGCTAGTCTCTTCGTCCTCCAATTCAAAACCAGGCAATGCTTCCCAGGTGCTGGGCAATCTAATAATGTCCGCTGGCGTCCGGTCATTCTGTCAGGGTTTGTGTGGTGAGCAGGGTAAGAAGGTTGGTGGACCCAAATGCAATGATAAACAAGGCTACACGGACGCTAAAATCATAATGAACTAAACAGATCATAACCACACAACCAGACAGCACCAGACCGACCAGCACAAACACACAGAGCAAACTAGACACAAGACATGACTGAACCCCAAAACACAGACTAACTTTATAACAGATACTGGACACAGGGCAAAGACAGGACTGAAACCCAGATGGAAACCAAAATCAAAACACCTAGAAGGCATGGCCAAAATAATATAACACAGACAAGCTCAGGACAGGATTGTGACAGTCATAAAGTTAGTATATGTCACAGGACTGTTGTATTCGATTTCAATCCAGTACACAATCAATCAATCAATCAACAAAATTTATTTCGGTCCTCATACATAATTTTGAACAAACAAAACAATGAACAATGAAAATAAAACAATATCTACATGCATAACAACCAAAAAAGGTGTAGACTGAAGCCTATGCTTATTATGCCTACCCTTTTTACATAATAATCTAATGAGAGTCATTTTTCTCTCTGGATTTAATCCATTCAAAATAAACGTACAGTTAAATAAAAAAAAGAGATTTTTTTTTTTCCAAGATGTTCATATATGATTACAGTGGTACACATCTCAGATATTATTTCAATATTTGACATAAAGCATACACAAATTAATCGTATTGAGTTATATAATTATTTATCACCTTGTTTTTAAACATTTTCTTAAAAATACAGTGAAGTAAAATGAGTTCAAATGAGGGAAGTACACAATTTTAATTCCTTGTCACAATTATTCCATAGGTTTACCCCTTTAACAGATATACATCTATTTTTTATATTAGTTCTTGCTCTTACTTTTTTAAACATATACATTCCTCTTAATTTGTACTGACTTTCTCTAATTTCTTTCATAATAGTCAGCCCGTTTTACAATCCTTAATGCTTTCTTTTGTAGCATATATATTGAATTTGTATAAGTTTTATATGTATGACCCCACACCTCCACACAATAAGTAATGTATGGAACTATGAGCGAACAATACAGTATATATAATGATTTTTCATTCAAAATATGTTTTATTCTATTTAGTATTTTATATTGCAATATTTAGTATTGCAATGGATTTAGACATTTTTGTCTTTAGATTATTTATATGTGATTTCCAGCATAATTTATGATCTATTATAACACCTAAGAATTTATATTCATATACTATTTCCTCATTACTAATCTTAATTTTAACATTACTATTGCTTCGTCGATTGCTAAATATTATGAACTTTGTTTTACTCAAATTCAATGAAAGCCGATTATCATCAAACTATCTTTTTAAGGCCATCAATTCGATTTTAACCATATTCAGAAGCTGTTCCAAACTTTTTCTCATACAGTACAAATTTGTGTCATCAGCAAACAATATCATTTTTAATATTTTAGACACTTTACAAATATCATCTATATACAATACAAACAATTTGGGACCTAACACCAAACCTTGTGGAACACCACAAGTAACTTTCATTAGATCAGATTTAATGCTATTTATTTGTACGAACTGATATTTCCTCTAGGTAACTTCTTAACCAAGAGAGGGCTTTCCCTCTTATTCCATATCTCTCCAATTTCCTCATTAATAAAGTATGATCAATAGTGTCAAAAGCTTTATATTCAATGGAAATCTCCTCTACTAGTTCCATCACTGCCATTGAGGTCCAGTGGTTTCTGGTTTTCTGGTTTTAGTGTAAACCAATGCAGTATCCTCTCCAATATACCAAAAACATCATGTAAGGAAAAGACAAGAATAAAAGCAAAGCTGAATTTATCAATGAGTGACTGAATTAATGAATTAATTAATGAATGGAGGAGAGATTGAATGACTCAGTCTGTGCAAATAGGCTACTGGTAAGTCATGGTTGCTATGGTAACACTGCTGTCTCTTTGGGATGGTTTATGCTGCAGCTACATATTTTGATCCTCCGTAACATTCATATAGAACGACAACCTCGGTGTATTTTGAGGTAATGTGTAGTGACTTGTCCAGAAAGTTGAACTTGTACAGTAGCTATGTGTCTAAAAAGTGGCATTGTGTGGGTGTGTTAACGAGGGGAGCCTCATGTCAGCCTTTTACTTTATAACACTGAGTCATAGCTTTCTTGACGAAAACTCAACTGATTCTGAGTTCAGAATCCACGGAGGGTCATCAGACAAAAGTAGACCTTTAAATAAAAAGGTTTTTTTTCAGGGAAGAAGTCACGCCTGGGATGCAGCAGACGGACGCACAGGATAAAAATAACCCCAAAGTTTCTAATTCTCTCCACTATAGTGGTGCTCCAGCTCCTCTCCCTCCTCCACCGGTATCCTATTTTTAGCACACGATGACTCTCCTACAGAGAGCGTGAGCGCCTGTCTGCCACCACACGACACGTGAGTCCTCCTCACGTGCGCTTCTCTCCGTGACATGATGCTCAGGCGTCAGATGCCACCACCACTGCCGGTACCAACACCAGCGGGAGGAGGGAGGGGAAAGCAAAAATAAACAATAGGGAGAATATGTATATAGACAAAAACAAAACGGTAGAAAAACTTAACAAAAAGAGCCAAAATCCAATAATTGCTTTCATTTTACTCTTAAGTGAAAACAATTTTTTATATATATATATCGCGCACAACATAGGCATGTCTTAGATATCTTGGATTCTCCTGGCAGGGGAGTAGGACTAGGGGGAAAGGGGACTGAGTTTACATAGCTCTCATGTGAGGAGGGACCCAATGAGAAAGTTCAGTATTGTATAGTAATTTTTTGCCAGATGCAGTTGTAAATGAATGTGTCTGAAATAATCCCATGAGGGATGTTTTATGTTAATGACCAGTGAAAATGAACCTGTTCGTTCATTCATGGGTTCTCTATGGAAGCCCATTTCTGCCAGAATAGGTAAAACATAAGTCATGTGAAGGAAATATGAAAAATGAAGAATTACATAAAAAAATAAAATAAAATTGAAAACTGAAATAATACATCAAGAGTTGCAAAGGATTGGCATTTGGGTTGATGGTAATTTTAGCTTTGAGCCGCACAACAAAACTTATTAGAAATATTTCCAAAATATGATACCTTTTATCTTTCAGAGACCATTTTACACATCTTCATCTCCTCCTGCCTTATCCAAAAATCTATTAATTGGCTCCAGATTGTATAAAGCTGCCAGGCTCTTAACAGGATCCAAGGGAAGTGACCACATTACGCCTGTTATAGCCTCCTTGCACTGGCTCCCAGGATGATTTAGATACTGATTTTAGGATCTTACTGTTGACTTTTTGGGCCGCAGGTGTCATTTACTTTGGGGATGCTGGGGACATGTACCCACCACTTTCTGAAATGGCAGATGTTGTCCCCTTCACTTTTGAAAAGCATTTGTTCTCACTTCCACCAAGAAATGTTAATGAACACATCAAAATTAATAAGCTACTGATTACTGCTGTGATATCGGCTGAGGCTGCTAACGCTAACTTGTCTGTCTCCTCTCTGACGTTCGACCAGTTTATTGCTGCTCTCAAGGAAGTGTTTGATCACCCCGACCACAGCAGCAACGCTGATAGGCATCTGTTAGACCTCTGGCAGGGGCGGGCAGTATTGCTGATTATTCCATTGAGTTCAGGACCATAGTGGCAGACTCAGGTTGGAATGATACAGCTCTTCTGTGCATGAACATTTAGATAGATAAAGGACGAATTAGCTTCTCGAGATGAACCAACTGACTTTCCTCTCTAGTCTCGCTGGCTATTCGCCTGGACAACTGCATGCGAGAGTGAAGTATGAGTTGTGTATTCCATTGCCACCTCTCACCAGGGACTCAGTAAGTTAGCGTGAATGAGTATCCTATACTGATCCACTTGCACTGGTACACTTATCCATGGCACATACCACTCAGCTGGTTTAGGAGAATATTACAGTAGGTACACGTGTTATATGGAAGGTTGGTGTTTGGTGAGGGGTGTCCGACCGATTTCGGTGCGCAGCCTGGGCGAATAAAAGTCCAGCCCGGCATCAGTCTGATGTACTATAAAGAGCCTAAGTCACTCGCTTCAGCTTCTGGTCCATGGGACCTTATTTCTGAAAAAATATGTACAGTAGTCAATAGCAAGAGAGAACTTTTTTGATGTTAATTTAAAAGATAGTTTTGTCCGTCAAGAAAGTTGCAGTTTGTCGTAAAACAGTAAAGTTACATGTTTTGTGTGAAAACTGGACTACAATGGACTACATCTCTCGTCTCGCACGTTATACGTCACCCACATGTTAACGTGGTAATGCTAGCTAACGTTCATTGCTTGGTTGCTACTAGCTAGGTAACTTCCATACAGAAATGTATCTCACCTGTTTAATCCAACGACTCAGTCCTTTTGACATCTACACAAGTTCTTTGACATTAGCTTCAGTCATTGAGAAAACGTTACATCGTCACATATGCAACTTTTGGGTTTGTGATCTTTGTTATGTATTTTCATAGACTTATACCTCAGTTTTACATCAAACTGCAACTTAAATTGACCATACATGCGATTCAGAGCACAATTCAAACAGGATCAAAAAGTCTCTTGCCACTGAAGTTGATAGTGAGTTACTACATCCTTTTGGATTTTAGTGTGTTAGAGACGCAGAACACGTAACTTTGTCCAATCTTTCCCAGATTTCAGTCTTTATCCTAAAGCTTACTGGCCACTTGTTGTAGCTTCATATTTAACATTCAGACATAAGAGTGGTATCGATCTTCTCATGTAACTTTCAGTGAGAAAGTTATCAAATGGTGAACTTTGCTTCAAACATCCAGATGAAGCTACCTTAACATTAAGTTATTTAAACCAAGTGCTTATGGTTTGCATTTTAGTAATACAGAAGTCTACAACTGTTAGGGTGCCGAGTTGACAAATGACAGCAGTATTTAACGAGCCACATTTGAAGATGGTAAAGGACAGCTGAGAGTGAAAAAGAATAGCTGAAGCTGACAAAGTGCAGCTAAAGCTAATGGATGTTGAGCTAAGCATGACAAAAGTAAAGCTTAAACTGATTAAAGCTGAGGTACGTCTGACAAGGTAGAGTGGAACTTGACAAACTGAGACCTTTATATCCTCTGCTGAGGGCATTTTTAAAAACAAAATAAGTTGTTGATATGTTTCAGAATCTTTTCCACTGAAAAAAGGATTAAAATAAAAAAAAACCTTCTCAGTTTGTGCTTTGCGCTGTTTCACCCATGGCTCACAGCTTTTCTATCCTATAGTTGGACTGTTCATAATCCACAATTTTACAGATAGCTTGACATCATTTCACTACAGGTGAAGTCAGTGTTTTTCCTTCATGCTCCTTCCATGGCTGAGCGCCAATTGTTTTTTCATTTATGATTTGAGGTGTTCTTGATTACCTAAATGTGTTAGAGAGATGATTATGTACCAGTTACTTTGTGCGAACTATACCATGGCATTAATACCTGCAAGCATCTAGGCCTGGGCTCACTGAAAGTATCAGGCACGTTTGTCTTCTATTAATTAATATCATATGTAGTCATTTTGCTACAGTTCACACAACAACTGTTTGCGACCGCGAGGGAAGAACTTTCAAAAGTTGCGTGGCGCTGCGGAGAGCCCCCAGCTGCAGTACTGCATGATCATGCGTAATATCCAGCCAAACGGAACGATCACGAAACTTTACAGCGCGTCAGCCGCACTAGCGATACAACCCGTACGTAGAGAGATGGGGCGGACCAGGGACAGTAGATCGCGGAGCGACTGGCCTGCTGTGGACAATCGGTGATTTAATCATGCTTTTAGGGGAGCTGATGTCTTATTTAGGGGAGCTAATTGGCTAATTACTTGTTTTCATACAGTTGCATGCTGATAGTGTTCGTTTTATTTCTGAAGTAAGACTTACAGTTGGCTTACCTTATACAACCTTTGTGTGGCACGGCGGACCAGAAAGGGGGTTGGGGGGAATTGAATGAAAGCTAACGCCACCTAGGAAATTGCACCCCAGGAAATACTATTTAAACCTTGATTGATTAGAGAAGAGAAAGGCATACAGGAACGTTACTGATGAGGCAGAGATGTGATTGAAAGTATGACAAAAATATATTTATTTTAATCAGCAAAGAAAAACACTCAAAAACTAGAATTGCTGAAACAGAAATGTGAACCAGCAATCAAAATGGTAGGTAAGACACAAATCCAGCACCCCAAAATAACCAAAACTAAGCGGAGGTCACTTTGAGGCAGACTACGCTGAGGAGTGCTACCGCTACCCAAACACCCCTTCACAGCAAAAATGGTGCAGTATATAGTGCCCCCGTGCAACTACTCCCATGCATAAAAGTGAAGTGACCTTGCCACAGGTGCCTAGCCTTCCAACAAGATGGCATCCTGTTCAAAATATAAACTGAATGCAACCATAAAGTAACCAACCAACCAAGTAATCTAGTAACTCTGTTGGCTGAACAAGGGAAAAACTTAAACTAGAGCAAAACAAACTAAAGGGCAAAACATGAAACTAAATGAAGGCAAAACAGCAGTGGTCTAAAACAAAGAAGGAACCACCTCTGAGATGGGTCATGAAGATACAGCAATGGTCACAGGGCATGAGAAAAGGAGGTTCCTAACAGTGTCAGATGAGCAACATAATCTGTTAAGGGAAAATAAATAGCCATGGAACTTGTCCTTTCACATACCTGGACCACAACACCAACCACAACCACAGCAGGGACAGATCAGGAAGCAGAGAGAGAGCAAGGGAACACAGGTATTATATAGCCTAAGCCTATAAGGAGGTTGGCCAGTGGAGGCGTTAAATCAAGGCTGCATTCAACAGCACCACACTTAACCTGTACTTGGGGAAATTTCCCACCACAATCGCATTTTCTGTCAACAATCTTCTTAACAACTCCAGTTTTGTTGGAGGCAGAACTACTCTGGTAGTTTGTCCCTCAGTCTGGCCCTCAGTCTCAAAGTGTGAACTTTTAGTGCTGCAATTTCTTTCATTGGTTTGTTCTCATTCCAGGCAGCCTAAGCCCTGAAAGACATCATTGTATTCTGAATCATGTGTTGTATCTTTCTTGACTGCAAGATATCCATTTATTTTATTGACTCACTTCAACATAAGCTTCCAGGGCTAATATGGGCTTTACCTTTTCTTCACCACCACTTATAGTTGCCATTTAAGTCTAAGCTAACCAAAATAGATTGAAAGTCTCACTTTTTGTGAGTAATAATAATAATTTGTCTGTAATTCTCTCAAATATTCAGCAGGCTAAAAAAACCCATGAAATTTTAGGTTTAATTTTAGTTTTTTCATTTCTTTAGGCCATGCCAGCAGAATGACATCAGCATCATTGTCAGAGCTTGTTAGCATGAAGTTAGCGTTAGCTCAAAGCATTGCTGCCTCACAGAGCCCCTATCATGGCTTTAGACTCTAAGGGGGATACACTAGAAAAGAAGTGGCTTCTAAAGTTTCTCCTGGAAGGCATTCATGATGTTGCGCTCACATGAAAACTGACAGAAATAGCTGTGGCAAGAATGAAAAAAGAGAGCTAGAGAGAGAAGTTCAATCCCCGGCTCCTATCTCACCTCTGAACAGCTGGAAAATCACAGCGTGGAGTGTGAATGTCGGATCAAGGGTTTTGTAAAGTTACAGAAATGGCACCTGACGTTGAAAAGGTCTGACGTTGGAAAGGTGTGAGGAGAAGCTATTCAACCATCTGATAAGCATCCTGACGGGGTGGTGGTCTCGATGCTTGACAACTTCTTTAGGAATGTCCCATTCATTAAATAAGAAAACATCCCACTCACTATTCTGTCTGTAATTATTGACACCTCTGTGGTCAACAGAGTAGCCTACATCCAATGTAGGCTACACAACCGTACCTCTTTTATGAGCACATAGGTCTATACTTCTTGACATGTAAACATCCAGGGGCAGATTTGCTTTTGGGAATTTGGGAACAATCCTGAATGGACGGTCCATTTCAGGTATTTTCAGTTTCTTATATTCAACTTTAAATGATCTGCGACCCCACCAGCCAGTCAGCTGCAGCGAACGCTGTCTGTGTGTATCAGACTGGGCCAAATGAATACTTTCAATATTAAGTTTTTGCTAAAATCTAATTGGCTTAACTGCGCTGATCACATGGAGTTTACTTTCCAGCTGGGAGTTCGGTCTCAATACTTTTGTCGGCCCAGGGTTGTGTGACAAGTGCAACAGAGCAGGTAAATATGTTGAAAAGAAAGAAAGAGTGGTTGTGGTGCAAAAAACGCTGGCACATGAGGCAGCTAAATGCTCCAAATTAACCAACCACTGCCTTGGTGGAAAGGTTCTGTGGCAGACCCAGCACGGGCACTGATAAGTAATGCATTTATTATAACCTGAGATTATTTATATGCATTATGTATAGGTAAATGGTGAATATTACATATTATATTATAAACAACAGTTGAAGGAAGAGGAGGAGGAACAGGAGGAGCTGTAGGAGAAGGAGAGGAAGAGAGCAGCAGGAGAAGGACAATGGAACCAGAAACGGTGCAGCCTGTTCTCATGCTCAGGCGTCATATATAACAGGCTTTGAGAAAACCATGGCTATTTTACGCAAAACATAAATTCTTCATGTATAGGAAACGCCCCAGGTGCGTGTGTATGAGACAACAGTGTGTATATGACGCCTGGGGGACGCTAGTAGTGCTTCCGGCCGCTAACTAGCCAGTTGCTAGCAAAGTTTGTGTTTAAGCACATACATACACACACTGTTCAATTCAATTCAATTCAATTTATTTATTTAGCGCCAAATCACAACAACAGTTATCTCACA